>NW_016804791.1:427755-483929 GCF_001698545.2 Rhinopithecus bieti | reverse complement strand
CAAAAAAAAAAAGGTGATTTTTTTTTCTCTCTTTTCAATGGCTTTACAGGACAGAGTCTTGTACCTCCAGAATAGGAAAAAGACGGTTCTAATTGTATTTAATTAACAAAATATTAAATTAGGATACAATCCTCTTACTTGATTCATGGCCTTCCTTCCAGCACTCATTTCTCATCTAAACTGGAATCTTGAGGTTAAAAATAATGGAATTTCACCCAGTTTTGACTCCCAGTCTTCTTTCTGAGTCTGCAAATATTTGGCTATCATGGTTTCAAATGACGTATTGCTAGAAGAATGTAATGCCAGAAGACTATTTAGAATTGAAATGGTTACAGAATCCTAGAGGGAAGGAATTCTGCATCCTCCCTGTGGGTCTTCACTTCCGTTCAAAGGAAAATCTATCCGGTGTTTTAAAGGGCTCCAGCGAAACAGATTCTGTCATTTTCCTTGAAGACACATTCCTGCGTCTCACAACTACCTATATGAGAAAATATTTTATATATTTAAACTAAATCCTTCATATTCCAGAAGACATCCATTTATTTCCCTCCTTGGGAACGTTGAAAAATAGTCTGTTACTGTCCTCTGCATAACAGTCTTGGGCCTTGGAAGTTGGGAATCACCTTGCCCTGCCTCTCTCTCTCCTTCATGTCATTTAATCTTCCCCCACTGTCCTGAGCATATACTCCCATTACAGATGATTTGCTTCAAAGTCTATATTCCATGATTAACTGCTTTAAGAAATCTGAACTAAGTATTTTAATGTTTAGCACAGCACTCCTCTTTTAGGTGTTGGGCCTGGGCCCCTTTTCTCACTGGCTTCAGTAGCTGTACCATCATGAGCAAGTTGCTTACTAAAGTAGAACTCATAATGCATTCCACAGAAGTTAGTTGACAAAACTCAGGGAAATAATGCACAGAAAATGCTTAGTTCATTGACTAGTACACAGTAAGTCTTTAATAAATGTTAGTTTAATTTTACATCAGTAACTTATCTGCTTGATTATCAAATCCATAGACTTAGATGTTGGGCTGTTATAAACTTGGGGAATTACCATGAACTGGAGAGTTGGCCTCTTGTATGTGTCTTTAAAACTCACGTGACATCTAAGTTAAGATTTAATATTGGTTGACACCAAGCCTGACTCTTTTTGATACCTGAATCACTTCCTAATAACATGATGAGCATCAACAGAACCCTAGCACCTTGGAAAGGTTTAAGTGGACAGAGGTTAAAGAGATCCAAGAAATGTCTCCTTCGTGATTAATTTTACTTACAGATTTGGGCTTTCTAGGGTAAGTCTTTGCAAATGCTTGTCTCATTTATTGCTAAATGTTAACATTTTCTTTAACCCATCTGGAGGAGGGTGAGAGTTGAGAGTGTCCCTGATCAAATCCAGAAGAGACTATTAGGATGTAGTCCAAACACGAGATTCAAAGAGGGTCGATACGGCGGGATCGTGGTTACAGTGAGACGGTGTTCAGGAAGCAGCTGAGATTCGTTGCTGTGAGCAGCCTCACTTTGAGCTGGGTCCTGATTTGGGCAGGGAGCTCAGAAAAAGGAGCTGATTAAGAGATGCAAGAAGGGAGAGTTTCAGAAACACAATCACAGGCATCCTATGTGTTGGGGACAGCTTGGTTTACACCCACATCTCAGAGAGGGCTTTGCTTGAAGAAGGTATGCTATTGTGTGCTGAACTGGGAATGGGGAAAACATTGGCCTAAATTACACTTGTACTTTCCAAAGCATTAGCCGTCAAGTGAAAATTTTACAAGACTCTCTAGGGTACTTCACATAGTTGAAGCACAATACGTTGAGTGTGCTAGGAAAGCACCGTAGTTCCCTGTGCTGTTGAAGTTTCCGCAGTCTGTAAGTTCAGGGGTACTAATGAAGCCTGTCCCCACACAGGGACCATGGATCTTGCTCATACATGCACAAATGTGGCTAAGAGCAATCAACCAGGCCCGACTGCCTTTCTTTACTTCCCCCCTCCCTCCCTCCTCTTTTCTCTCCTTTCCTCATGCAAATATCAAGCAGTTTTGCTCATTCTTTAGTTCTGGATCCTCTACAGATTTTCAAGTATATCTGAAATGCATCCCAATGATGAAAATCTTAACAGCACAAAACACTTAACATGGGATATTTATTGAGATAACATGAAAAAGATGTTTCTTAATTTTATTTTTAAAATAGTATAAAATCTATGTACACAAGGCTATAATAGATAAGTAGAGAGAATGATGGGTTGATCTAACTGTAGCTGTAGAATCAGAAAGAAAATATTTCTTTTTTAGGGTGATTTCTCAGAATAAGCTTTATACTTTGCAGTGTTCACCAGAAACACAGACAAAATTATGAGGTTGACCCTTTTTTTCAATCTATTGCCTCTCACTATATAGGCGTTGCCAGAAAACGAAGAATGTTGGTTCAAACTTTCAAAAAAAACCTGTTTCTGAAGGGAAGTGGTACTCTAAATGATTATTAGATGTTCTTTCTAGCAAAACCTTGGCAAACAGGATAAAATTTATGATTTGCAGGTAAAATACCAAGAGGGTAGAAGCCCGAATTGCCTACTCACCGGCATCACATCCTAGTTTTGATGAAAGGTTCCTTTCAAAGTCTCAGCGTCTCATTTCCCAGACTTAGAGCGTGCCAGAGCTGGAATGACCTTGGACGGTCACTAGTCTCAACCTCTAGTTTTACACTGGGGACCTAGGACCCCCAAGAGAGATAAGTGACTTGTACAAGATCCCCAGTTAGCATTACAATTAGCAGAGCCAGGATTGGAAGGGTGTTCTCCCGAGTCCGAGTTGAATGCTTTTTCCGCTACAACATTGCATCTTCTCTTGACAGAAATGGAACCTGCATCAGAAGAAGTCTCCTGAGAGATGCCATGTGGGTTTTTTTTTTAAAGTGTGATGCATTTTTTAATCCACTTTGAGAAAAATGCTGCCAAACTCTTCTCTAGGGAGTAGAGCCTCTATAAGGGGAGGAGGAGATCACAATGAATAATCATTCCTTTAACACCTAGACTGCATCCCAAAGGCCACAACCACCCTGGGGAAGATGATCAGATGTGGAGCATCTGAACTGGGTGAGGGAGAAAAAGACACACAGAAAAGTAGAGGAACTTAGCAGTCAAGGGATATTGGGGTAGAATTGAAAAGTGAGCAAGACTAGAGAATGGAAGAGGTATAGGTAGTAGAAGAGAGGCTCAGATCTTCTCTATTAGAAATACAGTATTTTCTTTATACATATGAAATGCTTTGTTACAGCCAATGAGAGCCCAATAAAGAACTAGATGGATGCCTTTTGGCTATGCTAGGGTATTGGGAATCCAGTATCTACGCATGAAATGCTTTGTTACAGCCAATGAGAGCCCAATAAAGAACTAGATAGATGCCTTTTGGCTATGCTAGGGTATTGGGAATCCAGTATCTTTTTATGCGTGTGTACTTTTTAAATTCACTAAACCCTTGGGGAATAGGAGACAGTCTGGGAGAATATAGGAGTCAGGATAGGGGTCAGATGAAAAGAAAAGCATCAAGAGATGAATAGAACTGAAACATAATGATGGGGTGGGACCAGTGCAAAGTGCTTTGTGCTGAGCTCAGTGGTGAAATGTTGATCAGTTTCCTTAAGACTGATAAATTCTGAGGATTTCTCCCTTCATTTTAGAATAATTTCAATTAGGTTTCCTTTGGTTTACAAAAAAAAAAAAAAAAAAAGGTAGTTTTAAATTAATCTAAGCCTACAGAATGAGTCTAGGTATGTCAAACTTGGTACATCAAAGTTCCCCATAAGACTTTTAAAATCGCTGTATTTCCCAGATAGCATTCATTATTACAATATCTAGCATATTTCTATACCTGTAGTAGGTGCTGTGTAGATAAGATGCTTTAGGAGCCACCCAATTGTTTGTTAATGAACTTAATATAGTACACGTGCAATACCAAGTTACTGCTATGCGCATATTCAAGAAGCATTTTTTCCCACGTTTTCTTCTCTAAACACAGTCTCAGAATATAAGAAATCTGATGAGATCTCACATCTAATTGATTTGTTTTTCTTTCTTTTCCCACCAGTGTTGAAAAGGATCTTTTCAGCTATTCCCGGGAATCACGTGGCTCGATACTTCTTAAATATTCCTCTGCACTACCTGACCACAAAACAACGCAACGACGGGAAAGGACACGTTCTTTCTTTGAATGAAATTCACATTTATTCTGAGAGCAAGATTTCGGGGGTTTGCCTACGACCCTAATGATGAACCCAAAGACTGGGCAAGAGAAAATAAAAGACAGGTCTTGCTTAAGGGCCTTTCTTACATTCTTGAATGCAGACCATCTGGGTCCCTCCACAGAGAACTGCCTGCTGCCTCTGGAGAAGAGAGCTCCAGCAACCACAGGTGCCTGCAGGTTCCTCAGACTTCCGGAGTGTTCCAGGGAAGGGCCTGCAGCTGATGTTGAACTGCAAGAGCAGTCCTGAGTTCCAACCACATTTTCAGTTATGACTTCTTCGAAAGAGAGCGTCTGAAAAACACAAGATCATTTCTACTCACATGAAAACACATTCAACAGAGAAAAGAGAAAATCTCTGTCCAGAGACATACTTAATTTCCATCCTACATTCGGACACACCCATTAACACTGCAGGTGGCTTGCAAGGATAGACCCCTAGGCTGAGATAAGTCTACCGCTGAGATTTTAAAAGTTACCACATTGCGGCCGGGCGCAGTGGCTCACACCTGCAATCCCAGCACTTTGGGAGGCCGAGATGGGCCGATCATGAGGTCAGGCGATCCAGACCATCCTGGCTAACACAGTGAAACCCCGTCTCTACTAAAAATACAAAAAACTTAGCCGGGTGTGGTGGCGGACACGTGTAGTCCCAGCTACTCGGGAGGCTGAGGCAGGAGAATGGCATGAATCTGGGAGGCAGAGCTTACCATGAGCCGAGATTGCACCACTGCACTCCAGCCTGGGCGACAGAGTGAGACTCCGTCTCAAAAAATATAAAAATAAAAAAAGTTACCACATCTTCTCACAGTGAGGACTTTTCTAGGAAAAAAACCATAAAGGGGGCATCATATTTCATCCAGATGAAATACAATTCTAGGCAAAATTTTTTTATTTAAAATTCAGCTATGATAAATTTTACTTTGTTTCTTTTATTTCTAGTACGTAGTTTTGAATAGAAAATTTTATCATTTTCAAATATGAAACAATCCTAACAGGTACTGTCGCATTATTATTATTATTATTATTATTCAAATTTCAGGAAATGTACTTCTGTGTTATTTGGAGTAGCTTAAATGTGTACCATCCTTGAAAAGACTGCTATGTTTTGTTATCCATTTGAACTAAAGTGCTTAGAATTCTAAGTATCAACAGCAGCAAATGACCTTTTTAAATACACCTAATTTACTGAGTCCATTAGGTTTATGATAATAAATAAATCCTCTGCAATGCTTCATAATAACAATAATGCCTTTCAAATGATTCTGCACTTAATGGCCAATTTCAGAGCATTAAATGTTGTTAACAATCAATTTACTGGATATTATTGTGCTTCAGTTTATAAATATCAAATTATATAGGTCATAGTATTACCTTTGCAGGCCAGTTGCAGGATTTCTATCGATGTCCTGTAGAATAATTGCCAGACATTTTATCGTGCTTTTTTTTAAAAAAAGTCTGATTCTCAGCAGGTTCCTAGGCTTTTGCACTGACACTTTTCCCTAACTTTTTCCCCCTCAGGATCAGGTAATTAAAAGGGTATTGATGCAAAGGGAAGCGAGCACCACATGGCTTGGCCAAGTGTTTCCATAAAGTTCTGTCCTGTAGCTGTGGATACAGACTCAAGCTGGCCATGCGCAGAACTCCAGCATGTTGAGCCCACTACCCCTCGGCACAGCCAAATGTTTCCGCAGCTGCCCTTTTGTCCTGTTTCTTAAATAAACAAAGAACAGATACAAATTAATGACCTAAATTTATGGCAAAACACACTGCCTTCCCAGAGCAAATAGCCTTAAAAGAACAGATGCTGAAATAACATTTCTTACCCACAGACCCCCAGAGAAGATACTTCTGTAAGCACGTAAGTTTATATTCTATAGAAACTAATAATTTGTAGAAATGTAATCATATTGTGCAATGTCACGCTTAGGCCGGCTTCACAGCTTCTAGGCACGGGCAGAGGGCACTCACATGGTTTCTTCCACGATCCGCTGCTCCATTCTGCTCCAGGATCTTAAATCACTTTATTTCACCTTTGCATTTTATTAGGCTTTTTTGCCCTAAAAGATCGAAAGATCATGTTTCTAGAATTTTAAATCATACCTAATGATGGGAGTTGATTGACATGATCGCTACTATGTTTTCTAAAGAATGTCAGGAATGTCAGGAAATCTTCTTTGTTTTGCTCTGAACCGCAGGGCAGAATTGTAGAAAAATGGGGTGGTCCCTGTTTAACTCAGTTCAAAATTTGCTTTCTGCTTTTTTTTTTTTTTTTGTCTTAGTTTTTGTTTTAGCCAATGCCAACTACACATAACAAAAAGCTGATGGAAACAATGAAAACCTCGCTGCCGACTTTGCATCCAGAGCCTTAGCAGTAGCTTCATCATTTATGGCACATGGGGAGGAAGCTAGGTCACCTCCAGGCAGGCATTATAATGAAAAGGTACAGTATGTTCATTGGCCACACGTTGCGCCTTCTCTTTATCCCACACTGTACAATATTTCCTATCTTATTCAATAATTTAATATACATTTTCTTGTCAAGCTTCTTGGCAGCAGGCTATGCAGCTTGCAAGATGGACTGAGAATGCCACAGGTGGGCTGATTAGCGGGTGGCATTTCTGAATTCTAACAAGCTGTTAGCATTATGTCTGTTTGCTTTAGGTACAGATGTGAAATGATTTGACAGTAGATTTCAAAAGTGTGTGAGTACATTTTTGTATGTCAAACTATGGAAATACGGGGTTTTAAAAATTTCACACATTGATGGGATGTATTGTATTTATTAATTTCAGAAAGTATATGCCACTGACATGGCATAAAAATTAAAAAGCAGTCTCCATAATGTATAAAATGAACAGATTGAATAAACATCCCACTCCCAGTTAATCAGAAAGTCTTATCTCGCGCTTCAGAAGAAGTCAGAGGTTGGAATAGCTCAGCCAGAAAATAAGAGTCTTTGGAAAGTTTGTTTTAATTGGTTTTATAGTATGATGGTGATTAAAAAAAAAAGACAGAAAGAGAAAGGAAGCAAGTGGGAAAAACAGCCACCACACATGACAAGCGGCAAGTGGAATACTTGCCGGTCACGTTAAGTGACATCTGCCCTCGTCTAACATTTCAAAGGTGATTTCAGGATGGATAAAGGAAAGTCTGCCTAACATACAAAAGGGAAATTTAAAATAGATCTTAGAGATTTAAATTTCGGTATATGCCAAGGCTACATTGCAGACGTGAAAACTGAGAGACACCCAAAAGTTAAGAGAGCGAACTGGCTGGCATCTAAAGGTCATTCCAGGTAACTCGGGGGAAGAAGCCCTTTCTTTCTATCTGAGGACGACTCAGCCATGAAGCAGGAGGGATTCAAAGGGAAATACTCGTGCTCAGGCTTACAGGGACAATTCTGCTTTGAGGCTATGGCAGAGGATTTGGATGGCTCCGCGGTACTCCAATGTGTTCTGTTCCCCAGCCCTTGGGGAATCCATCATCACAAAATCCACCCCCTCCTCGACCTGTGGCAGAGCCTTACAATAGCTGTAGATGGGTGGATGCCTCCATCCTTCTTTGGGAGGATCTGAGAAGTCCCTCGATCACATTGTAATGGGTCAGAAGGAAGACCTGAGCATAGCAGACACCATAGTTATCCCCACTTGCATACCCAGGAAGCTCTGGGTGGGCAGCAGGGATCCCCCAAAGGGACATGGGCAACATGGGTCAGAATTCTGTTGCCATCAGGCACAAGAGATGGGGGCTTCAGGATGGAACAGGATGGAAGTGCCGGGCAGCGCATCTGTCGTCAGGCATAAGGAGTCATCACAGTCAGTACCAGGCAACATGAAAGAGGCTCAGATTTTTGTCTCCATCATTACCGTGGACTGTAAGAGGGCTAAATGATCTTAAAGTATAGCTAATATGGCACTCTGAATTTACAGATGAAAACCATGGCTTAGAGAGGGAATGTGTCAAATCACTTTACAAGCAGGGCTGCGTTTGTTCATCGCAGCAGTGCTGTGAGGTGAACGGAGAAAGCATGCTTCCCAGGTGAGTGAGTAGACTCGGGGTGAGCCATTTGCTCACGGTCACACAGCTGGACTTCTAAAGCCTGAGTCCACCACTGCAAAGTGGTCACTAAAGTATCTTTTTAATAATCACATTCATCTGATAAATATTTCCTGGGCATTGACTTTGTGTCGGACACTGTTCTAGGTACCGAGAATGAGCAGGGAATAACGTAGACAAAATTCCTGCCCATGGGGGTTCTGCCTGCTGGTGGGAGACACCAACAGTAAATAAAGTGAGTGTCTTGCATAGCAGTTAAGAAGGTGAAAGGGCTAGGGAGGAAAATGAAGCAGCCGTGGGTGAGTCAGAGCGTGGAGGGCTGGGATGACTGTGGTCAGAGAAGACCTCCCCGGAGGGAGAGAAGCAGTGAGCCACACGGAGATTGATCAGGGACTGGCATTCCAGCCAGAGGGAACCAGTGCAAAGTCCTGAGCCAGGAGCAACTTTGCAAGATCAAGGCACAGTGAGTCAGTGTGGCTGGGACAGCCGAAGGGGGGACAGTCGTGGGGCAGCAGTCACAAGGCAGTCTGCGCAAGGTGAAAAGTGGGGTGTGGGGCCTTGAGGCCATTGTAGAGACAAAAAGCATTTCCAAAGGTCATCAGGGGACTCTCGTTATTGTAAAAATACTATATATATATATATATATATTTGGTTTTTAAGAGACAGGGTCTCACTCTGTTGCCCAGGCTGGAGCACAGTGCCTATTCACAGTTGCATTCGCACTAGAGATCAGCACAAGAGTTTTGACCTGCTGCATTTCCCATCCGGGCTAGTTCACCCCTCCTCAGGCAGCATGTGGTCACCATAATGATGCTGAACTTAGCACAGTCTCCCCATAGGCCAACCGCACTTACAGCCCAAGCTCCTGGCCTCAGGTGATGCTTCTGCCTCAGCCTTCCTGAGTGGTGGGGGTCCCTAAATGTCTTATGTTCTTTATCCTTTTTATTTTTTGAGATAGAGTCTCACTCTGTTGCCCAGGCTGGAGTTCAGTGGTGTGATCTCAGCTCACTGCGAACTCTGCCTGCCTGGTTCAAGCGATTCTCCTCCCTCAGTCTCCCACATAGCTGGAATTACAGGCATGCACCACCACACCCGGCTAATTTTTGTGTTTTTAGTAGAGAAAGGGTTTCGCTATGTTGGCCAGGCTGGTCTCGAACTCCTGACTTCAAATGATCCGCCCACCTCAGCCTCCCAAAGTGCTGGGATGTCAGGCATGAGCCACCGTGCCCGGCCCTAAATGCCTTATGTTCTTACAAAGCAAAGCAGTCTACATTCCACGAGACAGACTCCCAGGTCAGCTTTTGGAGCCCAACTCGTTTAAAAATGGGAGCCTTCCTTTAGATATGAAATAGTCCAGAAATCACACTGACCCGTCTTGGGGGTCAAGCACTGTCAAGCACTTTACACACACAATTGGAACCTTCTCTTGTTCCAAACGGCCCTTATACATTTTGTCATGGTTTTCCTCAGTGCATCATGGTCTCCTCCTCTTGACATATAAAATTGTCTTTCTTAGACATCTCCAACGCTTTCAACAAGCAACAATTAAAAATAATCGTCATCTTAGCTCCTAGATCTTAGAGACTATATTTTCCTGTCTTTTTTTTTTTAATTAGTTTTCTCATAATAGGCCTTTGGCTAAAAGATATTCCACAGCCTCAAGTATGACGGTTATAAGAAAAGAGGTATAATATGGAACCCACGGGAAAACCCTTCCTGACTCACCTCAACCTGAGGATCTGTGTCATCACCCCTTAGCCTCAGTGGCTGGTGTATTGCAGGAGCTAAATCAAAATCTGTTGACTGTTAAAAGGCACTTCCATCAGAAAAAGAAAGTGGCCACACAGCATAGGAAAACTGTTTTGAATTTTACCTTCTCAATACTATTGGAATGTGGGTTATTTCCTCCTCCATCACACAACCTACTTCCAGAAATAGCATGTGCAAGAAGAAGGTGACTCCACCCTCGGAGGGCTTGCAGCTAACTCCTGGGTCAGCATCTTGGGATGGGGTTTATACACAGACCATCCACTGGGTGTTATTCCTGGGTGTGGGGCTTTGATGTATCCACCATCCAGGGGTGCCTAGCGAGAAGTCAGCGTCCACAAACACGGCCTGACCTCTTGCGTTTGTGCAGCTGCTGCGGGTTGTTTCGGCCTCCCCGCTGCAGGCCAGCTGCCTCACGCTGCCATCGCGTGCCTGCCATCACTCACCCTCACGGTCAGTCCCCAGGACCCAGCCGGCTTTTCCGAGGACTTGAAGCTTCCTCCGTCCCAACCCCAACCTCACCACACACACACTACGTTTAAAAAGCCCAAGTCATGAAATAGATACCAGTCGACATTAATTTTCAGCACAAGGCAAAAAAAAAAAAAAAAAAAAAGATCTCCTTTAAAAACCAACACCAATATTTGTAAAGAACCTTTCTTTATTGCAACGTGCCATCTCTGTGCAGAAGGAGAATGCTGCTGGTTTGTCATGTGGAGGACCAGCACTTGAGTGATGCGTTTGGAGAGATGATGGATTTGCGCTGATCCATCCACACTCCCAGCTTGCCTGGTCCCCCCTGTGACCAATGGCAGGCATTTGCGAGACAGCTGGCGGGGTGAGGGGTGCAGGCGGAGGCTGTGCTACGGGCTCACTGGCCTCTGCACGGATCAAAGACTCATTAGCATCCCGCTCTCACCAAATCAACTTATTGGCTCAGACAATCTGTATCGCTTTAAATCTTCAAACAGCTATAAAATGTGTTTGTCAGCTAAGCAGGGTTAGGATTTGGTTTTTGACAGTTCCCATCCAAAGACAAAAAAAGTACACACCCCCAAAGCTGCACCTATTGCATATGTTGTCACTGTAGGTTGGGTTTTTTGGCAAATACAAATTAAAAATTATTTCTGAAAGTACTAAAATAGGACAAATAGGCCACAAGAAAACGAAGGCAATATCTCATCAGGAAGATCTGGTGGCAAACCACTCAAAATGTTTCTGAATGGCTTATGATGTCTCAAGAATTTTCTGAAAGATTTACAAGATTGTAGCATTTACAGTGTGACCGTGCGTGTTTTCTAGTCTGTTGAATATTATTGTTTGTGTGACTCAGTGGATGAAATGAAAGTTGAGGACTCAAAAGACACTTCATTTTAATTTAGATTCTACCACTGAGTGACTCCTGACTAATAGCAAGTTATTTTCCTCCTCTGTCTCCTAAATTTACTGGGCACAAAATGGCAATTGCAAGAGTCCATTATTTGCCCTTTGGGTAAACTGTGGAAAAAAGATTTTTTTTTTTTAATGGAAAGGACTCTTTATGCAATAGGAAGGTCTAGCTACAGGATACTGAGAATTGCTTTTCTGCATAAGGGAAAATGTACTGTGGATGTGAACGTTACATTTGGGCTATGTACGTTTGCCCATTCTGACGATTCTCTGTGTAGGCTGTCCAGTCTGCTGGAAATAGCAGAGGCACCAATCTTTCTGCTGTTCATTTTCCTTTTAAGAATCCTCCGGTTCCCATTACGTTATTGCCTGGAAGGAAAGGAAGGCAGCAGCCTGTTTTCCAGTTGGAGCCTGATGCGATCTGTGTGGTTCCTGGGTACTGAGAGAGAGCTCAGGGAAGATGCAGGCTTTGTGACTCTCACCCTCCAGCGAGGCTCCAGTGGCGATGTCGTCCGTGGCACTGGCACCTCGGTGAAGGCTGCTAGGGCCGTGACCTCCTGTGACTCTGGTCTACCTGTCCAATTCACTGAGATGTTAACCCTGGGACGGCCAGCCTCTTGGTTTGGTGGTGTCAAATATAGACATGGGGGAGGAGAGAAGAAGAGCAGTCATTTAGTTAGAGCCCAAAAGGAAATCATGAAAACTATATAAACATCTTTTTTTTAAAGGCTTAAAAAAGCCTCACGTTGCACGGAGCAAGCAGGAAACAGCTGTTGAGTGGAGGGGGTAATGGATGGCGGGTCTGGTGAGCAGCGCGGAGGAGATGGCTCTGTGGTCCTGGGCAGGGGTGAGGATGCTCCTGCCAGGGGAAGGGAGTGCGTCAGGGCAATCAATCAAGTCAGAAATTTCAACCATCGGGTCTGCAGTGAGGATTTGCTTCCCAGTGGGTTGCATTTTCTCACTCATAATTCTCTTCAGTGGAAAAGAGAAAGGAAAGGGGGAAACTTTAGGATCATTTGTATTATGAGGGGATCAGACTGAGTTGAAACACTTCCCATTTTAAAGCTGACCTGTCATGAAGGACCTTGCGTCTTTTCCTCTTTGCTAAGCATGTAATTAGGCACTGGAATTCTTAACCACAATACAGAGGTTAGATAATGGGTGTACAGTTGTTTATAGGACTTAAGGTTGACTTTAAAATCGGAGACGCCTGCTCTGTGAGTCCTCAGACGTTTTCTGAGCCTGAATGTTTCCGATTTTCCATCCTGACATTTCTGTCCTCTTATGCAGGGACTCCCTGTGTGGTATTGTATGCAAATTAAATAGTAAGTCCACAGGCATATTAGCATTTTTAATAGTGTAAATTATTTCACTTGAGTATCTATAAATTAGATTTTTCAGATGCTTTGCTGTGTATTCATACTTACTCATACAAGGTTAAATTTCTATTAGGCTAATAAGCCAGTGCATTTCTTAAATGATATTAATAAAATACGTGCAAGGAATTTTAGCTGGAAAGCGTGCTTTCACATCCAGATTGAGCATGTTGCTAGTGTTGTGTTGGGTTTTTTTTTTTAATCCTATACATTTTACTAAAAATAAGTTTACCAAAAGAAAAGTCTGCTTTAATTTAATTGTGCTTTAAAAAATCCCATCATCTTCCAGGAATTAGTTACAGTAGCATTAGAATTTGAAACCATAGTCAGCAAAAGAAGAACCCCACATAAAAGAAATTGTATGATCAGGATGCAGAAACCTATGCACGTACAGGTCTTTTCACCTTCATTTCCTGTGCTGGGTATTTCACGGTTAATGGTGAAAGGAAGGGATTTGGAGACAACCTGGTGCCCTGCTAGGCGGGGTGGGGGCTTTGCTGGGCGCCATGGGATGACAGCATCCTCTTGATGCTGATACAGAGAGAAGGGTCATCGCCATGCCAGGACAGTGACAGCAGGGGCAGCTGCCACCCCCACTGGCACATGCTGCTTGACTCGGTGCCTAAAGATAACAAAACTAGAGCCATAGAAAAACAGAAGAATTCCATTAGCGGGAGCGTTCATCCTCGGGGAGAGGTGAGCACGCTTCAACCTGCCAAAGTTCCGTGAGTAATGAACGGCCCCGGAAAATTCCTGGATTCCACCGTTTTCCACTGCCCTACAGGGTTTTCTATGCCTATCAGCAATTTTAAATGTATGCTTCTCTGTTGCCTTCCCGACTGCCATGCTGAATTGGCAGCTTGGAAATCTGAACCTCCTCTTTCCTGGAGGGGCTACTTTCCTCAGTGGGAAGAGCAGTGTTAAACATTTAGGATAGAAGAGGAGAGAAAACTGGGAAAGGAGTGATGTAAATAAAGGCAGCAGGGATGTAAAGGAAGGAAAGTTGAAAACATTGGAGTTGGGCTCGTGCAGAGCAAGAGGGTAGACAACAGGCAATGAGAATAGCACCTGCCTTCTTCAGTAGGGATCCGGGGCTTCTTCCGAAAACATTTTAAAAATAGAAACCCAGAAGTATGAAGAAAAAAAAAATTCATCCAAGCAAAGAAAAGAGGGACTATGGCAGTGAGACAGAAATGTGAGGTGCACAAAAGTCAGAACGTTTGCGGTGCAACCGGGAAACACCCTAAGAGGAAGGGTAACCTAGGTATCTGCACGTTATAGACCTGAAGGTCTAGGGGCAATAAGAAAAGCCTTCAAAAGAAATTTAAATCTTAATTAATCTAATTGTTTGGCAGTGTTAGCTCCAGGCTACCTGAACTTCTGGATAATTCCAGGTTAACCTGGAAACTCCTGAGTGTCCTGGTAAGTACAGAATGTAGTTAACTCTTTCCTTAAAGACTGAGGAATTCTCCTTGAGGTCAAGTCATCGTGAACTTCAGTTCTTAGTTTTGCTGGACGCCTGTTTTCTCAACTGAGCGCCGTGTTGAAGAGCATGGGCTCTGGAGGGAACCTGAATGCAAACGCTAGCTCTGCTCTTTACCAGTTGTAGGACAGTAACAGCAACTTATTCATAGGATCTTGTGAGGACGGAATGAGATAATGGATATAAATCAATTAGCATAGTGTCTGACACACGTTAACACTCAATAAATCTTCATTGTTTTATTATTATCACAATCTCCATTCTACACTAGGAGCTACAAAAGATCTGTTCATTAGTCTGAATATGTTTATCATATCATCTCTCTCAATCATACCTCTGTTTTCTCAGGCTCAATTCTCTCTGCCTTTAAAATAAGATGTATTGGGAGATGGACGAGGCAGGCCAGGAGAGGAGGGGGGATTTTACCAATTGAAGATCCCAGGAAGGTGAGCCACAGTTCATTTTTATTGATATCGCCAGTCTGATGAATTATTATGTATTTAGGCACAAAGTCATATTTGTGAAATGTCTTCCATTGCACTAATCATAAAATGGAAATCCACCACTACCTTCTGTTTGCTGTCTCCCAACGCTGGGGTTCTAGTTTCTAAATGAACTCCGCATGCAGCTAATTACCTCTGGCGGTGGATGAAATTTTCAGATTATTTTTAAAACATTGTTTAGCCTTAAATTACTTCATAAAATAATACAAAAACGAAGTGAACAAACCAAAAAAACTCAAAAGCACTGATTTTCATGGACCACCGACCCAGGGGCAGCTCCAGACACTAACTCAGGGACAGGTTCCTAGGGACCCAGGAGTCCCCTCTCCCTACTGCGTGGGAATGGAGTTTAGCATGTGCCTACTCAACAGGGGCCAAGACACGGGAAGCTGCAGGGCAGACAGCAAATACGTTTTCTGGTGAAATCAGAGACTTACATGAACTGCATGGAAAAACTGTGGGGTAGGAAACCGACTCCCCACCTCAAACAGGAGCTCAGGGAATCTGATGGGTGAGTCTTAGAACAGATAGATGCTCACAGTCCCCATTTTATGCTTCTTTTAGAAAATGGTATTTAACAGCCCAGAGACTTGTCACGTGATGCAGGAAGCACACACCATCCAGGCCCCTCAGGTACATCTTCCTTCCCCAGGACACACCCTACTTAGCATGGAGGAGTTAACAAAATCACAGCCCAAGATGGTATGACAGCAGCTTGATTAATAACGATTATCACAGCAGATGGAAAACTGTAGACAAACTTTCCATAGAATGAGTCTACCACAAAATTTCTTGATGAGACAGAAGGATAGTTAGCGACCACAGACTTATTCCTCACTGAACGGAATAAAATTGCTGAATTTCTACTCACCCCTTTTGATAATTTTCACAGATCTCCAGTGGCTTACATTTGAGATTCAGACCCTTCATTCATGTGTGAAATATACTGCTTACTATGCGGACGTGATACTTACTTCATAGGGCAGCGAACCGCGCGTTCCTCCTTAAGTGGATGTGCGTGCATGTGTTTCTGAGCAAAAGTGACTACAAAGGTATTCTGTTCAGCACTTCAGCTTTCCAGTGGGTATGGATACTTGGACCTCTGCTGCTGAGAGAAAGCAAGTTTCACACCCACCACCAGAATGTTTTTTGATCATTTGGGTTGTTTTGCTTCGTCCCTGCTTCTTGTTGTTTGATTTCCATTACAGTGCAAATAGCCTGAGCAGACGCTAACCATTAATTCTGAAACACAGAGCCAGCGTCTCTTTTTATTCCCTCCCTCCCGCCACAGCTCCTCTCAACATGGAAGAGAAAGGACCTTGTCCTCCTCCTTGTGCCGCTGCTGGAAGGAGAAAGAGCCCTCCGTCCCCTCACGTCTGCTGCAGGACAGGGAGCCCAAGAGGGCCTCAGCACACTGGCTACAAGACAGAGACCAGTGACCAGAGCCAAAGCAAGTGGAAAGCAAGGAAAGGCTCCTCTCTTGGATCCAAAGAGCCTCCCGGTGCTGGGTAAAGATGCCAGTTGGTGCACGAGTCTTCAAATGTTGCTCTGCTCCTCCTGCCCCCATACCAAGGGGAGCCCCCTCCAGCAACTTTGCTTAATTAACCTGTTCAGAGAAGCTAGAAAACCCCTTCAGCTGAATAGTCCACAAATTGAGCCTCAACTGCCAGCAGATTCCTGTCTCGTATACTATTCAGAGTATTAATCATCCTATCAAATACTCTGTGTTCCTGCCCCACTCTTAAAGAACCAAAATCCAAAGGAGAATGCATTTGCTAAGCAAACCCAGACACACGTACCTGCACTGTGTCAGTGAGAGGCGTCAGGCAGGGGAAGATGTGGAGCTGAGGCGTTTCTGTAGCGTGATTTTAAACGACTTGCCACCAAAATGGTCCTGGTGAAGGCCGAGGGGCCAAGCCAGAAGAACATTGACCAGGAGCTTGCAGGTCTGGGCTCCGGCTCCCGCTTTCACTCCTCACCTGCCTGGCTGCCTGCCTTCCTTCCTGCCTGCCCCTTGGCCTAGTCACTTGTCCTCCCTCACAATCAGCTTCCCATCCATAAAACGTGTCTGGAATTCACAGGACTGTTGCAAGAACCTATGAGATAATGAAGGTGGAAGCACTTTGTAAACTCTAAGGAATTACACAAGTGTAAGGACCCTGGCCATGTCTCAATGGCATGACCGCTTCCTTGTTCGTGAACCAATAGGATTGGGAAGTAGGTTAGGGATTGAGGTACCCTCTCGGCCTCACCTATCCCCTCTGAGATACATGTGTGTTTACCTGGCCCCCACTGATAGTGAGACTACCAAGGATGGCTCTGTTTAAAAATAGCGCAACATGTATTGCCTATTAAAAAGGGAAATATGCTCTGGGGAAGTTTCTAAGTAAGAGTTTGGGGGCCTCTAAGTAAGAGGGTCAGGGTTTAAATCATTCCTCTGCCCCTGGCTTTGTGACAGTGGGCAAATTACTTAACCTCAATAAGCCTCCATTTCCTCCACTGTAAAATGCGGGTGACCATGACATTGCCCTTCTTAGGGTTGCTGTAATGATTAAATGAGAGAATGCATGTTAACCATTTGTCCCAGGACCTGGCACGTGGTCAAGTCGGTAAGAGCTACCCAACCTTTGTACCATGGAGTTCAGAGCAGGCCTCCAGACGGTTGTTTGTAAATATGGTGGGCATTACGTGAATCGGTGGTGTTCAGCCATTCACTTCAGCTACTTTCTCAAGCCATCCAAGGCTTTGTTCAAATGCTACCACCTCCAGAAACCCTTTCTTGATCCAGTCCCCAAGCCTGCTCCCCGCGATGGACTCATTTAACTGTTAGGTTGGGCCAGCTTCTTGGGCACAGGAACTGTGCAGTGGTAAAGAGCCCTCACTCGCAAGACCCACATGTGGCTTCCTGCTCTGCTGTCTTTTGGATCAAGGGACCTTGTATTTTCACTTGGCACTGGGCCCTGCAAATTAGGTAGCTGGTCCGGGTTACAATATTTCATTTTTGCCCCAGTTCTGTCTCAGAAATTGTATAATTTGTTGTTGACAGGCCTTTTAGAATACACAATTTGTCCTCATTATTCATGAATTCCAGAATTGTGACTTTGCCCACTTGCTGAATTTATGTTACCCCCAAATCAATACTGTGGCACTTTCACAATCAGGCGCAGACATGTGCAGAGTGGAGAAAAACTCGAATCGTCCCACACATATGTTCCCACGTGAGGTCAAACCAGGGGATGCTCTGCCTGCTCATTTTAATTTTCAACCTGTAAACAAGTGTCCTCTTTGTGGTACGTTTAATGACATCTTTTTTGCACCTTTGTGCTTTTTGTTGATGCTATTGCCATTTAAAATGGCCCCCAAGGGTGGTGCTGCAGTGCGTCTAGCATCCCTAAGTGCATGAAGGCTGTGATGTGCCTGATGGAGAAAATACATGTGTAGATATGCTTTGTTCACCCATGAGTTATGATGCTGTTGGCCATGAGCTCAATGTTAATGAGTTAACAATATGTGTTAAATATCATGTCTGTAAACAGACACACACGCACAAAGACAAGACATGTATTGATCAACGGACAAAGATGTTGTGACCAGAGGCTCACAGGAACATAACCTTGTGTTTCCCCTAGGCAGAAGAGTTCAGTATTCACTTGATTCAGTGTTCACAGAGACTTTATAGAACATTACTACCAAGAATAACAGGAATTGCCTGTAATTCCTTTAAGGTTGATGACCCGTTTTATTTCTTTTCTCACCTTCCCATCATCACCTTGGCCCTCTTCTCAGTGCCTAGGAAAGTGCTGTGAATATACTGGTATTCAGAAAAGTTAACTACAGTTAAGTGACGATTCTGTCTTTGAAGAAATATTAACAGTTGCTTGTTGATTCCGAGGTTGTATGGCTTGTTTCATACCACATCACCCTCCCTTTGTGAGACTGTGGATATTTGAAAGGCTATTCGGCAAAACTTGAAGGGTACTCTCAGTCTTTTCCTTGTTGAAATGAAACCGTAGAGCAGGCAATGGTCATGGACTAATGCACCTAGATTTGTGATAGTCCTGGGACAAAATATTAAAGACCCAGACTTGAAATGTGTTAAGGAGAGAGTTGTCACGGAGTTCTAACGGGATCCATAGCAAACTAAGGGGTCTGTATCTTGAGGAAAATTCTGGGTAAGGGAGAGCTCCTACTCTGAGTTCCTCTTGAATGAACCATTTATTAGGGTCACCTGGAATAAATAGCGTGGCGAGAAATGGCTTCCACTACTTAGGATAGAAGTTAAAGACTTCTAGAATAAATAACCTACTTAGCATCTATCTAAAGCAGATGGGATTATGGGATCCCAAGCCAAGAGTGACTCAGCATCTTAAAAATGCAGAAATGGATGAAATGAGTTTTGTCAGTTGTCACTAGGATAAGGCTCATGTCCATTCTATCACAGGTGAGCCAAAGGTAAGCATATTTTCTTTTCTTTATTTTTTTAGAGAGGAGTTTTACCATGTTGTCCAGGCTGGTCTCGAACTTCTGTGCTTAAGCAATCCACCTGCCTCAGCCTCCCAAAGTGCTGAGATTACGAGTGTGAGCCACCATACCCGGCTGGTGAGCCTAATTTTCTAAGTACTAAAAATGCCTATTCTCTATTGGCTGAGTCCAAAATCTGCTGAGGTCTATCATGATCCCCTTTAGGAAGAAGAGAATTTGACTTGGTTGTTTTATTCAAGGCATTTGAGGAATAACAGGTATGTCGAAGGGAGTCAAAAGGAATGAGCACCTGGCACCTGGACCCAATTGCTCCTCCCATCCCATCTTGGGCCATCCAGCTCCAGGTTCATGGTCCTGGCTGCTGGCTCTGCCCTCCTTCCTTGGAGGCATCTCCATAGCTAGGTAGGTTTCTTCCAAAGTGGCCGTCTTCAAAAGTAATCGACACAGACTATGAGGTAAACAAGTAAGGCTGAGAGAGACCTGCCCCTGAGAAAGACAAAGTTCAGATTTGACAGACAACCCATTGAGGAGGCCGACATAAAAGCTCAGCAGGTAATAAAGAAGCTAGGCATGTGTCCTGACGGCTGATGAATATAATCTGCTAGACAATGTGTCTTTTGAGAAGAGAAATTAAAAGAGCCTCACCACCCTCAATGACGTGTCTCTTTGGGTTTGGCTGGTAAAAAGCAATAAGCTTATGTGAATTGAAAGGCAGGCAGGAAACAGGAGGTTTCAGCTGGAGGAGCGGCGGTCCATAAAGACCTGGCAGGAGGGAAGAGCAGGTAACACGTGCGGGTCTAGAAATAGTACACCTGGGTTAGAGTGGAGACTGTGAACTTGAATGTGGGATCGGAGGCGGGAATAAAACCTACATTACTCAATCAAGTGATACGATAAAAGCCCCATGAATTCAAGGTAAAGGACTATGTACTCCAGCAGGAGTGGGGATTTATCACATATCTTCCAGGAGGAGAAGGATAGACTAAAATTGTAATTAGAAAAATAATAGCAACAGTGGTACACAGATGATAGAGGAAAGATGAGAACAGGCAGAGAGGCCAGTCAGGAGACTCGGCAGGGAAAGAGGAGTTGGGGACCCGTGGGCATGATAAGGAGGAGGTTGAGTCTGTGGTCTTGCAGATTGGGTAGATGGAGGTAGGGGAGAGAGGAACAGGGAGAAGGAGGATTCAAAGACGGGATTTTGCGCTGCAGTGACTGGGAAGCAGAGGTGTTGGTGAGTGAGGTAGAGGGAAGATTTTGGCATGTGGTGTTTGAAGATGCTGGAAGCAATTGAAAGTTGGCAGAGTCTGGATATGACTTCATCTGAATTGCATTTCAGATATTAACTCACCAACCGTTCCGACTTTCTTTGTTACCTATTAACATTTCTCAAAGAGAATATGTCCAGGCCCTGATTTCTCAGACCTGGGGTCTTCTAAGTCAGGGTGTAGCTTGGCTCTGATATATTCGTATGTGTTAAAGATGCTTACCCCCAAAGATTCTGAGTGGAGATTGTAACATCTTTAGACTTCAGGCTACTTTTGGAATCAGTAAAATCTTTATCTTACTCTTTTTGCTACCTCCCTCCCTCAATCTTACCCTTCCAATTACACACACACACACACACACACACACACACACACACACACAGAGAGAGAGAGAGAGAGAGAGAGAGAGAGAGAGAGAGAGAGAGAGTTGAGTTTCTATTATTCAAAGCTCAGTGCTAGCAATGGTAAAGGATAGATACAGAGGTAAATAATACACCATGCTGTCTTCAAAACAGCCTACAATCTGGTGGCGACTCCAATGGTTGGCTGGATTGAGTACCTGCCAAGCAATGAACACTAAGCTAGGAGGCATTAGAGGTGAAGTGACCTAGTGGTTAGGTATGGATTCTAGGGCCCTGGAGCCAGATTAGCTGGGCTCAAAGTTTTGCTCTCCTGCTTATTCATTGTGAACACTTCAATTAAATATCCTTGTGCCTCAGTTTTCTTATTTATAAAATGGGAGTAATAATAATTACTTTGTAGGGTTTTATGGAGATTAAATAAGTTAATAAATATAATCAATCACAACGTGTGCTAGGAGTATATATGAGTTCTCATTGATGAGTTATTTATGAACTCAAACACTTTCCTAGTACATAATAAGAACTCCATGAATGTTAGCTATTATTATCTTTGCTCCAGGTTGCCATGGAATGAAGGAACTATGGCGGGGATTGAGGTAAGATCAGTGCTAACTCAAAAACATTGCAATACATCTTGTTAAAGGGTAGAGTGAACTAAAGAAGGATGTTATAAATCTCAATTGGATCCATAATCTCAAAACTGGAGACGATTTTTAAATGTCTGATAATTAAATAATCAATAATGATTAGAGCTGCTAATACAATTTCTTAATTTAAGCTTATCCCACAAAGAACCATTTAGCACTATTTGGTTGTGATAATGACTTAGATTGGCTAGGTATTCCTCTTTTTGATTTTGTGAACTATTCCTGGAGATGTGGCTTATTGAAAACTTCATTTCTAATTTTCTGTGGCTGAGACCAGTTTGCTATAATCAATAAATAAACTGATGGATTGTTGGAGATGTCTAGTTACAGTCAAGCAATTCACGGCACTGGCTGAATTAACAAGAGGTGTGTATATGCAGAGTCACATGAGGTCAGCTAGGAGGCTGCAAGGATGAGCTCTGTGTTGCACAGAAATGAATTACAACACAGGAGCCGGCTGCTTTCTGTCCACCAAGCCACTGTGGTAGAGTCTAGGCCAGGCTGGCTCTCCCTTGGGCTCTCCATAGCACTTTTCCATTTTTTTCTTGGAGACGCTTTTCGATCGCTACCTTCAATTTGCCATCTGGTGGGCTCCTGAGGACTCAGCTTGGATCGGGCTCCCGTTCAGGCTAGCTCAGGTAAGATGTTTGCCTAGAGTGGCCCTAGATCACATCATCCAAAGGGAGACTATCAGCCCTAGCCAAAAATGAAAGCCAGAGGTCAGTACCAGTAGAGTTGTATCAAGCACCAAAACAGAGAGACAAAAGTGAAACTACAAATGAAAAATGAGAGATAAATCTGAAATCAAAAAGATTTGAAGGGGTCCAAGATAGCAAATGTGTGTATTCCAGGGAAACCAGTCCTGAAGTGCAGGAGGATTCCAGGCCCAGTCTTACTGGATACGAGCCTAGCTCCGGACAGGAGGGTAGCTACTTCTGCATGTGTCTTCTCTACACTAAGCTGTAAGTCTTTTGAAAGGTTTCATGTGCATCTTGTCATTTTTGTGTCCCCCATAGAGTCTGAGCTATGGCAGACACTTAGCAAATATTTGTTAAATGAATGAAGGAATGGTCAGTATAGGTGAGAATGCCACTACCAGCAATAATATTACTAACAACCACTAATCACACCTGTCACTCGTTGAACATTGACTACGTGCCCAAAACCAGGCTAAGCACAAAATCAGGCTAAGCACAATATAGATATATTTAATTTAATCCTCACAAGAACTTTCTAAGGCAGATAATATTCTCACCCATTTCATGAATGAGTAAACTAAGGCTTAGAGAAGTCATCTCTTCCAAAGTTGCACAAATAACAAGTGGCAGAAATAACAAATCTGCAAATAAATATCTCAGTCCACGAGCTTAACTACCCCAATGTACCATTTTGGAAGCCCAACCTTGTTCAAACCTGAATTAGAGTCCTAAGGTTGTATAAGAGACTTTCCTATTCTCCCCTTCAGCTTCCCGCCCAAACTGAGCTCACCGCCCTCCTTGTGTACTCTTCGGGCACGTCTTCACCAGAACACTGGATACAATGCCAAATCATTGTCTGTTTAGACGAGAGTCTTGACGGCAGGGACTCTTGTTCACTTCTGTTCTCCCATTGTGAGTAGCATAATGCCTGGAATACCGTAAGTGCTAAAGAAAGGTTTGTGGGGTTGATTAATTATTGAACTCTGAATAAACAATGGTCATTTGGAGGACTATGTTCTCTGGAGACTTTTTTGCTTTTGATCCATGGATTCCCTCATGTACGGCCTGAATGGTCTGAGAGATAAGATAACAGCGCTGTTTCAGAGCCTCTCAGCAGCCGCCTTGGGGGCTGGATTTATTGCCTTCTTGAGTGAAATGTTGGCCTTCAATTTTGCTGAGCTGTCAAGAGGTGATTTTAGGTGTGTGGCTGTTGATTGTCCCACAAGCTAACTTTTAAGTCAAAATACCACCCAGCACTGAAATGGAGGTTGGTTATGAGGTGTTAATAGGACCTCTGGGCCACCAAAGAAACAGGGCTGGGGAAGCCAAGAGAAACACTCTGCTCCCAATTTTAAAATGAAATTAGTAAAATAAAGAAATAAAATAAAATCGTAAAATAAAGGAAGAAATTTGAAACTATACAAAATTTAACGCTTTGAGTGAAAAATAAAAGGAGGGGGGTAATGGTTAACAGAGCAGGATTTGAAATCAAACAAACTAGTTTAAAATTCTGATTCCTCAGATTGCCTTTGCTATACAGGGCAAGTTCCTGACCATGAGCCTCGGCTGTCTTGTCTGTAAAGTGGTACTGGTGTCTGCCTCTTAGGTAAGCATTAGCTAATGCATGTGAAGTATCTAAAACCACTCCAATTATATAGCAAAGGCTCAATAAAAGGTCGTTGTTATTCAAACAGTTAAATTGTATTCATTTACTTAATGAACATTTATTCAGCGCCCACTCTATGCCAGACACTGTGCTTCGCTCATTGACATAGAATGGTGAGCAAGTACGTGCAGGGTCTGTGCCCTCACAGAGCTTCGTGGTGAATTGTAAAAGTAGCCATAGGTTCAGTGGGTTCCCTTTCCATGCCACCCCACTTTGACACTGAACTCAGCCATGTGACTGGCTTTGAGCAATGGGATGTTAGAAGACATATGCAAGCAGAGGCTTGAATAATGTCTGTGCTCTGTCCTGTCTGGCCACTCATAGAACCCCTGTTGCCACTGCTGTATGAGGAAGCCCAAGGCAGCCTGCTGGGTGGTGAGAGACACATGGCCTACCTAATTGCCAGTGTCTCACTGGCCAATAGCTACCACCTTCTAAAATGTGAGTGAGGCCATCCTAGGACCATTGCTGCCACTTGACCCACCAGCTGACCATAGACACTTGACAGAGCTCAGCAGAAATCAGCTGATGGGGCTCAGACCAGAAAAGCTACCCAGTCAGCTCACAGGATTGTGAGCTATATAAATGGTAGTTGTTTCAAAAATTTAGTTTTGGGTAGTTTCTTACGCAGCCAAGCTGACTGATACAAAAGTATAGCCTACCACAAGGGTCAATAAACTTTTTCTGTAAGGGACCGGGTAGTAAATACTTCTGCTTTGCAAGCCATAAGATCTTTGTTGAAACTACTCAGCTCAAAAGGAGCCATAGCCAATACGGAAATGAGCCGTTGCAGCTGGATTTGGCCTGATGGCTGTTGTTTGCTGATCCCTGCTCTAGCACTAAAAACAGACATTACTCAAATAATCACAGAAAGAAATGTGTGCAGGTAAACTGCAATCACATCTGAGCAGCCAAGGCTCCTCGTGCTGTTAGAAAGAATGATCAGAGAACCTGCCCCAGGCTGGTAATTCAGTTAAGGTGTCTTGGTTAGATTTCCCCAGAAGCAGACCCTGAGATAAGGATTTGAGGATGAGCAGGCTAATCTCAGGAGCAAGTTATGAGGGTAGAGAAGTGAGACAAAGAAGAAAACCAATATGGGGCGAGTTAATCAGCAGGTTACCCACCGGGCAAGGGAGGCTTAGTCCCGTGGGGCCTCCAGGAGACAGGCTAGGTCCCCGGTGGGGGTTGAGGGAGCTGGGTTATATATTCTCCAACTCCCATCCATTGTTGTTGGAGGCTGATCCTGGAGGTGTCAGTTCTCTGCCGTTCTGTTCTGCCCCCACGCACTCCTGCAGCCAGAGAAAGCACTCGGGCAGAGAGGAGCAGCTTGCAGTAAGAAGCTGAACTGGGAGTGAGGCGTGCCAAGGAGATGTGGGTGGGCACCAGCAGCATCTGCCACAGAAGGCTTCCCTGTGGGAGGAAGGGCTGAGTTGTGCTCTAAAAGATGGGTAGGATATACAGGTGAGAGAAGCCCCAGCTGAAGGGTAGATGTGGAGGAGGTCGCCTAGGAGGGAAGATACATGGAGAAATGACTAGAAGTCTGGAACTAAGCATTTAGGAAAATCCACATGTAACGTAGGTTGGGCCTGAAAGGAGGCTAGGCTGTAGTAACAAAGTACCACAAACTCCATGGCAGAAAACAAGAGAAATTTATTCTCTCACATTTCTGGAGGCCAGAAGTCAGAAATCAAGGTGTTGGCAGGGACATGCTTTCTCCGATGGCTCTAGGGGAAGATCCTTCCTGGCCTCACTCTAGCTTCTGGTGGTTCCCCGCAATCGTTGGTATTCCTCGTTTTGGGGACACATCACTCCAATCTCAGCCTCTTCACCACGTGGCCGTCTGCCCTCTGTGTGTGTCTGTGTCCAAATTTTCCTCTTCTTATAAAGACACCAGTTATCAGATGAGGGCCCACCCTGATCCAACAGGACCTCCATTTAACTTGATTACATCTACAAAGATCCTGTTTCCGAAGATCACATTCACAGGTGCTGGGAGTTAGGATGTGAATTTATCTTTTGGAGGGAATCTAATTCAACCCATAACAGAGACAGAGAAGGAACAGCCACAGATGGGAGGAAAGTCAGGACAGTGTAATGTACTGGATGCCCCCAGGAAAGCAGCACTTCAAGAAAGGAGCGAGCATCATAAATAAGATAAAGAGGTCAGGCACAGTGACTCCCAGCACTTTGGGAGGGCTGAGAGAGGATCGCTTGAGTCCAGGAGTTCGAGACCAGCCTGGGCAACATAGTGAGACTCCATCTCTATAAAAAAATTTTAAAAAAATTAGCCAAGCATGGCCACACACACCTGTAGTCCCAGCTACTCAGGAGGCTGAGCTGGGAGGATTGCTTGAGCCCAGGAACTCAAGGCTGCAGTGAGCCAGGATCACACCACTGCACTCTAGCCTGTATAACAGAGTAAGACTATGTCCTAAAAAACAAATAAATAAATAAATAAGATGAAGACAGGAAAGTGTTCATTGGATTTAGAAACAGTGAGTATTCAACTCCATTAAGTTGCTGGGCAATGAAAGGGAGAAATTGAGGCAAAGGTTTACAGGGTTGAGGGAGGATATTTTTTAAGATGGTGGAGATTGAGTATATCAGCGGAAAGGAGCCACTGTTTTGAGGGGGATGTTGAATCCAGAGGCAGCAAGCATATTGCAGGGTCCTATGACACAATTCGACAGGAGAGGGTGGGTTCCTGGGACCAGGCGGCTCTGTAAGAGAAGGAAGGAGGAGTAGATGGGTGTAGGCCCCAGAATTCTCTCCTCTGTGCTTTACATCCCCATTCTTCCTGCCAAATGGTCCCCATTGCCAGTCTTAGAATGAAATCCACCTCTTAACAGCTACCAACTGATCTGCCCCCAGAGAGAGCTGTTATTCCATATTTTCTTACTATTTCCTTTTTGTGACCCTTTGCCAATGTTTATCAATACATGTCTTGTGTGTCTACCAAGGGCCCTGCCTAAAAAGATTGCACTGAGAGGATGAAGCATAAGGCTGCAGGGCTTCAGGAGATACATGCATTATCCGATTCATCTTGAAAACGTCCCCATAAGGAAGCCAAGACAGAATTATTATCTTCACTTTACACAAGAGGAGATGGAGACTCCAAGTAGTCAAGTGCTCTGGATAAGATCACATAGATCCAAACCCACATTCTCAGATATTTTGTTGGGGCTTTTTCCACTAAAAAAAAGAAAGGAACAAAGGAACAAAAACATTGTCTTTCTTAATTTGATATTATGAATTTTTTAGAAGTTACATCAGAACGAGAATATTCTGGTTTCCTGGTTTTCAGGAATTTCCAGGAGGGTCATTTTTTTCAAGACTTGTAGAGTAACAAGGCATTTGTTTGGCCTTGACGTCCTAGAAATAATAAAGAGGTTTAGTGTCTTGGAAACTAGACTCGCCTTTCTTAGGAAGACCACACAACCAAAGTCAGATGAAACCAAAGGGGCCAGATGAAATGACCCAAGAACTATTTTCCCATCTCCTGAGAGCATTTTCTATCCGGCAAACATTTACCAAGCTCCTATTTTGTGCCAGGAATCGTGCTCAGGACTGAGGGGTAAAAATGAATCTGA
This sequence comes from Rhinopithecus bieti, assembly GCF_001698545.2. NCBI lineage: Eukaryota > Metazoa > Chordata > Mammalia > Primates > Cercopithecidae > Rhinopithecus > Rhinopithecus bieti. The sequence goes on along the minus strand of NW_016804791.1, from coordinate 456,400 downwards.
GGAATAGGCGGACACACATATATGTCTCATCCCACTTGGTACAGGCTACCCTGGGGTCTAGGAACACACTCGTGTGCTTGGGGAATGATGATAATTCAAGGAAACTGGTGGAATATAGAGTCTGAGAAGAGCGGGGAAGGAGAGAGAGAAGGCCAGGAACGCAACAATAACAGTGATAATAAAGAATATTGGTGTGGCATTTACAGTCTACAAAGCACTTTTACATTTTTTTTTCCATCTAATCTTCACAACAGCCCTTTGAGAAGTAAATAAAAAAAGCAGTTTCCCCCATGTGGGTACCTCTGGGAAAGGAGCTCTCCCTAAGCGGCAATATATTCAAAATGCATCCGGTAAGAAATCTACCCATATTATCCTACATATTCATTACACTTGTCTTCCTGAATTGCGTTTGACAGCTTTTGCCTAGTTTAGGGGTACTCCAGTTTATCGTGTTTAGCCCAAGCAGCACTCTGCAGACTGTCTTGTGCTGAAGGCTCCTAATAGCACCAACTAAACTCTGAATGTTGTTGAAGTCTCCAGCCCTGACTTCTCCACATTCTGCCTCCTCAACCGAATGCGTGTTATCTGTTAAGACACAGCTCCAGTCCTTCCTGTTCTTTTGTTACCCGATCCCCACCAATGCAGACACCAAGAATTGATGGCCTCAACTGGAAAACTCATTTAGGCAAATTTCTAAGCAACTCTCCTAACAATGAACTTCCTTCTTAATGAAGTGATTCATACTCTCCGTTCATTCATCCATCCATTCATTCAATAAATTGATTGAATACCCACCATATGTAAGACACACTGATAGACCTTGGGAAGGACTCAGAAATAATAAGACAGGCTCAAGGTATTTGGAGTCTAATAGGAAAGATAAGATGAGCATGCAGATAACTAACATGTAGGTCTAAGTGATAAGTGAGGCCAGGTGTGGTGGTTTGTGCCTATAGTTTCAGCGCTTTGGGAGGCTGAGGCAGGAGGATTGCTTGAGCTAGGAGTTTGAGACCAGCCTGGGCAACACAGTGAAACCCCGTGACCACAAAAATATACAAAAGTTAGCCAGATGTGGTGATGTGCAGCTGTAGTCCCAGCTACTTGAGGGTCCCATGTGGGGGGATCATTTCAGCCCAGGAGTTTGAGGCTCCAGTGAGCTAGGATTGCACCACTGCACTGCAGCTGGGTGACACAGTGAGACTTTGTCTCACAAAAAAAAAAAAAAAAAACCAGTGATAAATGAGAAAAGAGAGTTAGGTTCATACATCCCTTTGTTTCTTCAGCAATCATTTTGTATGCACCAATTATGGGAGGGAAACTATGCCAGGTTCTGTCCGTATGCTGCCTCTTTAAGTCCTCAGGACTTGGAGATAGAGGCTCTTAGCTCCATTCTCCAGATGGGGAAACTAAGGCTCTCCTTACCTCTTTCCAATGGGAGGAACTTCAGGGAGGAAGTTTTTTGTTTGTGTTGAGGTTTCTTTCTTCGTTTTATTTTGTTTGTTGTTGTTCAAGTTTGAGGTTTGGATAGGATTTTCACATTTAAATGGAGGAAGACTTAACATAAAGCGAATGAAGCTTAACCCTCAGGTGCAGGAGTTTACAATGATCCACTTCAAGGTCCCAGGAAGGGCCGTAGAGCTGCCTTCACATCTCCATGGAGTTTTGTAAGATTTGCCAAAGTAATCTATTTTAGCATTCTTTTTCTTAAAGAAACTGTCCCAAATTGTGTACACTTCAGGTTCCACAAAATCTGGATATGCCTTTGCATTGAAAGATGGAATGAAGCACGTGCAGAAAAAGGGGAACTCACTGAGCAAATGCACAGGGTGACACGGAGAAAGATCAGCACACCTTGGGAGGAGAGCGTGTGGCCCCGATGCACAGGAGAAGTTCAAGGCCAGAAAGGATGAGGAGATGACTTTCCCAACTCCTGGCCCCAACCCCCAGGCTTATCTGCATCTGCCCCCTCCTTTCCTCCTTTTGGCAACAGTGAAAGAGGGATCCCTCCTCCCACACGGCCAACCTCTCCACCCAGGCTGGGAGCCACTCCCCTACAACTTTCCCTGTGGATCATTCCCTCTCCTTCCCGAATCTGGAGCTCCACCTGCTCCAGCTCCTCTGGCCCCTTCCTTCATCCCCCTGTTGAAAGAGAAAGAAGTGCGGAGGGAGGGCAGAGAGGGAGGGAAGGAGAGAGGGAGGGGCGGAATGGGAGCGGGAACCTCTTTTGAAGATTGTCCCTCCCCAGACTCAGTCCTCTTCTTTTCCTCCACTATTCATGGCTGAAGTTCTTGACAGACCTGGTATTCACTTCCTGCTTCCACATTCTTACCTCGGACGACTTGTCAACCCAACCTGGATCCTCCGCATACCAGCACGGACTCCTGGGACACTGCTCTTGTCAAGGTCGTTAACAACCTCCTGACTCAGGACAACCAAGAAGTGCTTTTCTGTCCTGATTTTACTTGATGTCCTGCCTTGGATGACCCACTTCCCTGGGTTTTCCTCCTGCCTCTGTGTTTCTTCCTTCTCCATCTCTTTCGAAGGCTCTCCTTCGACACCGGTGTCCTTCGGCTTTTGTCTCAACCTTTCTGTTTCTGTCAGTCTCAATCAGTATTTCTCCTGGTGTGTCTCACAGGCACTGACTCTTAGTATGTCCAAACCTGAGCTCACCCTCTCATGCTTCCCCACCGTCACCCAGACCTGAGGCCTGCTCGTCCTGTGCTCCCATCCCAGAAAATGGCACCACCACCTGCATGCGTACCCAAGCCAGAGACCTGTGATGTGGGCTTGTCACCTCCTTATCTCTCACCCTTCACAGCAAATAATTGCCAAGACCCCTCAGCGCCTCAATACCTCTTACCTCTGTCAACTCGTTACATCACCGTCCCCAATGCTACAATCACCCTCTGCCTGAACTCCTGAAGGGGCGCATATCCACCTCCCTGCCTCTCTTCTCCCCTCTCCAATCTTTTCTCCAAACTCCAGACAGAATGATCTTTCTAAAATGCAAATCAATTCAAAGCACTCTCCTGCTTAAACCCTTCCATGGCCTCCCACTCCTCAAGATTAAGCCTGAACTCCCAGACAGGTTCTTCCAGCCTGTTGTAACGGAGACCCACTTCCTCCTGTCTTCACTTTCCCTCTCACAGGTGATGGCTATATTGAACTGCCCACACCCTCTTACCCCTGGGCCTTGCACCTGCTCCATTTGCCTTCCCATCCCACACCCACTCCATCTTTTCTTGGCTCCCTCCTGTGCCTTCTTTGGGTGACTTCAAGTGACTTTAGATAAGTTACCTTTTCCAGGAAGCCTTCCCTGACCTCACAGGGGCTCCAGCTGGGCAAGTCCTTAGCATTCTGGTGTGACCCCCACCACCCTCTGGGGTCCTTGAGAGAAGGCACGAAGACTTTGTTGGCAGCACTGTGTGCACAGAGGGGATGCCAATGCCTGGTGCATGGAGGAATTCGGTGAATACGTGTTGAATAAGTAGTGAGTAAAAGACTGATGGAGCTAGATCACCCTGGGCATTGCATGCCAGGCTGGGGAGTCCGTGTTTTATTCTGGAAGTAAAATGCTGCTACTACAGAATTTGGAACGAGGGAGTAAGTTGACCTCACCCATGCTTTTGAAAATTTGCTCTTGTTTCTAGAAGAACGAGGTAGGAGACTCTTGCAATGGTCCACGCAGGAGGTAATGAGACACTGCACTGGACACAGGCAGGGAGAAGGTAGATGGGGGAGAAGTGATGCAGAAATCACATTGATGGATCCCATCAACTGATTAGATTTGGGGTTGGGGAAAGTGGGGGCACGCGCAGAGCAGGGGAAATGGTTGTGGATGGCTCTGGAATTTAAATCTAAAATGGGGCCAGACGCGGTGACTCATGCCTGTAATCCCAGCACTTTGGGAAGCTGAGGCAGAAAGATCACCTGATGTCAGGAGTTCAAGACCAGCCTGGCCAACATAGTGAGACCTCCCATCTCTACTAAAAATACAAAAATCACTCAGGTGTGGTGGCACACGCCTGTAATCCCAGCTACTCAGGAGGCTGAGGAAGGAGAATCACTGGAACCCAGGAGACGCAGGTTGCAGTGAGCCGAGATCACACCACCGCACTTCAGCCTGGGCAACAGAGGGAGACTCTGTCTCAAAATAAATGTGTTAATAAAATAAAATAAAATAAATAAATCCGGAATGGCCAGGATATAATTATTCCCCTACTGCCAACCAACAGAGGGATGGCGCTTGTATCATTTACACTCAGAGACTTTCCAGGAGCCCCCTCAGTTTCTGCCTGGAGCTTCCCTGAGATCTGTACTCTGTTTTCTGAAGTTTGAGGACCCAAGACTTCATGCTTTTTCCACAAATACTTGCGTGGAGAGCAAATATTTGCAGAGCATGGAGTAATTATCGTTGTTTTTATGGTTATTTATTCCAACAGAACTTGAATTATAAAATTAACAGTGGCTCGCCCTGGTATCTCATCACACACACAGAGCACAATAACTCCCACCCCCTCCCCCAGGACTTTAAAGAATATCTACGGCAGAAGGTTATGGATTTGGCTTTTTATTTGGTTTTTCAATCTTCAAGACTCTCTTCTCACCCTGCCTCCGTGGCGCTGTGTCTTTGCACACCTGTCCTGGGCAGCTGCACTGGCCATCACAGGGAGAGACATTATGACACACTTGCCTAGGAAAAGCAGCCACCATGCCGGCCAGAGACAGGACCACAAGTCAGGAGGCCTGGCAGGCTCTCCACCGGGTGGAATTGGCAAGAAACTCACGTCTTCTCTGCCGCTTCCCACCAAAGGCAATCTTCGGGGCACAAGGTTAATGTGAACATGATTTGTCATCATCCGGCAGAGTCTCACCGGGGCTCCTGTGTTCAGCAGTTTCACCGAGCTCAGTGTTTCCAAAACACTTACCCCTGCTGGACAAGCAGTTACTGCGGAAAGCAGGAAGAATAAAAATGGGAATGTTTTCTCGAAGTGAAGTGGGACTTGCCTGTGGGTGCTGCACTCACGGGTAATCGATCAGGACACACAGGTGACAGTGTCGACCTGGAGGTCAGACCACCTGGAATCAAGCCCAGCCCGGCCACTTACTAGTGTCGTGATGACCACTTAACCCCTCTACAGCTCAGCTTCCTCATCTGTGAAATGGGTATGATAAAAATAACTATTCCCAGGGTTCTGATGAACATTTGATGAAATAATCAACATAAAGAACTTAGCGTTTAGCAGACTGTAACCCTTAACTAGCATGATTTTTCCACCTGCAGACCCCTTTGGTAGAGTAGGTAATTCCAATGGTCATCTGCTCCTATGCTGTTTTTAGGGTTTCCCATCCCCATGGGCTGCTGCTGCTACTTTTTCTGCATTCATCAGATTGTTTTTTCTTTTTCTTTTTTTTTTTTGAGACGAAGTCTCGCTCTGTCACCCAGGCTGGAGTGCAGTGGCGTGATCTCAGCTCACTGCAAGCTCCGCCTCCCGGGTTTGTGCCATTCTCCTGCCTCAGCCTCCTGAGTAGCTGGGACTACAGGCACCTGCCGCCATGCCCAGCTAATTTTTTTTTTTTTGTATTTTTAGTAGAGACGGCGTTTCAGTGTGTTAGCCAGGATGGTCTCGATCTCCTGACCTCGTGATCCGCCTGCCTCAGCCTCCCAGAGTGCTAGGATTACAGGCATGAGCCACCACACCCGGCCAAAGATTTTTTTTTTTTTCTCTCTTGAAAAGAGTTTCCTGCCAGCCACTGTGGCTCACACCTGTAATCCCAGCAGTTTGGGAGGCCAAGGTGGGCAGATCACTTGAGGTCAGAAGTTCAAGACTAGCCTGGCCAACACGGTGAAACCCCGTCTCTACTAAAAATACAAAAATTAGCCAGATGTAGTTGCATGTGCCTGTAATCCCAGCTATTCAGGAGGCTGAGGCAGGAGAACCCCTTGAACCTGGGGGGCGGAGGTTGAGGTGAGCCGAGATCACACCACTGCACTCCAGCCTGGCGACATAGCGAGATCCCATCTCAAAAAAAAAAAAAAAAAAAAAAGAAAAACAGGAAAGAAAAGAGCTTCCAAAATATACCTGCCTCCAGAAATACTCAGGAACAGCTTAGTAACAGGAGGGCCAATCACTAGGTCAAGAGATGGAGACCAAGGCCTGCCCAACATGGTGAAACCACGTCTCTACTAAAAATACACAAATTAGCTGGGGGTGGTGGCACGTGCCTGTAGTCCCAGCTACTCAGGAGGCTGAGGCAGGAGAATCGCTTGAACCCGGGAGGCAGAGGTTGCAGTAAGCCGAGATCGTGCCACTGCACTCCAGCCTAGGTGACAGTGCAAGACTCCGTCTCAAAAGAAAAAAAAAAACAAGAAGAAAGGAAATGCCATACACATTAACAGTCACTCTGCATCTCCCACTGTCCACCCCATGCCCTGGCAACTGCAAATCTGCTTTCTGTATCTGTGGATTTGCTGATTATGGATATTTCATATAAATGAAATGCTTCCTGTATTCTTAAGACAAAACCCTTCTCTTCCACATGGAAGCAGTAAGCTCAACAGTAGGTCTTGGGAATCAGGTCCACCAGGGTCTAAGCCCCAGCTCTGCCACTATGGACTGGATGACAGCAGGTGAATTATCTAACATTTCTGCAACTTGCTTTTCTCCTCTAGAAAACAAGAATGATAATCACAAGATCCTCACCCAGAGTTATGTGAGGAATCAGTGAGCTGACACTTGTCCAGGGTGCTGTCAGTGATTATTAATATTATTTCCAATTACAGCACACAAGTAATGCAAGCTCATTGAAAAAGATATGGTCAACACAGAAATGCATAAATAAGAAAGTCGAGGCCGGGCGTGGTGGCTCACACCTGTAATCCCAGAACTTTGGAAGGCAGAGGCAGGTGGATCGCTTGAAGCCAGGAGTCTGAGACCAGCCTGGCCAACATGGTGAAACCCCATCTATACAAAATACAACAATTAGCCCGACGTGGTGTCGCGCACCTGTAATCTCAGCTACTGGAGGGAGGCTGAGGCACAAGAATCTCTTGAACCCGGGAGGCGGAGGTTGCAGTAAGCTGAGATCTCGCCACTGCACTCCAGCCTGGGTGATGGAATGAGACTCTGTCTCAAAAAAGAAAAGAAAAGAAAATTGACCACATCCCCTGACTGTGCTGTGGGCCGAAGGTCTGTGACCATGGCTCACCTTAGGGCTAGCCAATAGCAGCTACAGCAACCGCAAGTGTTGAGATGCGTGGACAGAGCACAGGCTTTGGAGCTGGACAGACCCAAGCCTGCCTTTCTGCCCTGTCACTCTATGGTGACCTCAGACAAGTCACTTAACTGCCCTGAGCCCTGTGTCTTTATCTGTCATGGTTAATGGGAAACACCTCCTTCCTAAGGTTGATGTGAGAATTTAAAAGAGATGAATCCCAGCAATTTGGGAGGCCGAGGCAGGAGAATCGCTTGAGCCCAGGAGTTCAAGGCCAACCTGGGCAACATAGCAAGAGTCCCCATCTCTACAAGAAGCTTTTTTTTTTTAATTAGCTGACCATGGTGGTATGTGCCTGTAGTCCCAGCTAGTTGGGAGGCTAAGGTGGGAGGATTGCTTGAGGCCAGGAGGTCAAGGCTGCAGTGAGTTGTGTTCATGCCACTGTACTCCAGCCTGGGAGACAATGTGAGACCCTGCCATAAATAAATAAATGAATAAATAAGATGTTCAATGTCAAATGCATGACACATAGTAGGGCCGCAACAGCCGCAGGCATGAGTGGGCCCTAGAGAAGGCAGCACAGGAGAAGAGCAGCTCGAGTTGCAAGTACCAATCCAAGTGGCTGTGCAGAAACGAGGGAGAAGGTGGGAGCCTTGTGGGGCAATCAGGATTTCCAGAGATGCCAGGAAGGACTTTGCAGGCAGGGAGAAGGTGCTGAGTGCAGCAGAGCTGTGGGCTGTTTTATTTCCCTCCCTAACCTTCACACTCGGTCGCTCCCATCCCACTAGCTCATTCACTCTTCTCCACGTCCCCGTGTTCACAGCAAAGCAGCCTGTGGGTGGTGCAGAAGATGGAGAAGTCGTGAGAATAATAGCAACAATAGCAATAGTAATAGCTGGCATTTTTTGGAGGGTTGCTGTGTGCCAGGCACCAAGCCAAGCCCTTTCTCACTTCCTCCTCAACTCCAAGGAGGTGGGGAAGGGGGCCGCGGGAGCTTCTGCTATAATAGCCTCTCCGTGAGGACGGGAGACCGCGGAGGGTTTGTTCGTGTGTTGACGTGGAGGGATCCCGGGCCCCCACTGGACCTGGGCTCTCCCAGCCACACCGCCTTGGAATCTGAGGGACTTTATGCTTCTGGGAAAGGAACAACAAAGAAGGCATACACGGAGGTTTTGTGCAATTCAGAAAGACTCCAGAAAGTAATAGGCCAGCTTCCCTCCGGTATTGGAAGCTACTCTATGAAACTCAAACTCATAGGCCAAAACTGCATGCTTTTTTCAGAAGGCCAAAGCAAGGCCGCCTCAGCTCAGAGTATGCCAAGCTTCAGTTAAATGTAAACAGATCCCTTAATGCACAGAAGAGACGAAACGGCTGAGGCTGCGTGCTGCATTGAGTCCACAGGGCACCAGGGAAGTCTGACCCCAGGAAAGGGCACGTATAGATTGGCCGCAGGTGCCCGGAGCATGTAAATAATCGGAAATAATGGGGCTCCAGTAGGTACCATCAAATACGTGAATGGGATTGCTCTAGCACTTCTGTGAGCCACAGATGACTTGTGCCATCTCCTTTACTATGCTGAGTAGCGACAGATGGCAGAAGGAGAACTGGACAGAACCAAGTGTCGTCTCCCCACCACTAACTAGCTGTGTGACCTTAGGCCAGGCACTTAACCTCTCTGGGTCTCAATTTCCATGCTTCTATAAGGCTGAAGGAAGCTCAGTTCCCTTCTGGCTCTAAAATCCCTCTTCACCCCTTCTCACATGAACTTTTGGAATCAGCCATGGAGGCCAAGAAAAGCTGTGGCTGTGTGCTGGTCTAGATTGAACAACAGACACTCCAGCAGGCAAAGCCTTGTGCAACATGCCGGGGTGTTCCTGAAATCATGGAAGTAAATCAGCTGATTGAAAACTGTATCATAAAAGTTATAGAAGTCTCACTCTGTCACCCAGGCTGGAGTGCAGTGGCCTGAGCTCAGCTTACTACAACTTCCACCTCCCGGGTTCCAGCTATTATCCTGCCTCAGCCTCCTGAGTAGCTGGGATTACAGGCACACGCCACCATGCCCAGCTAATTTTGTATTTTCAGTAGAGACAGGGTTTCACCATGTTAGCCAAGCTGGTCTCGAACTCCTGACCTCAGGTGATCCGCCCACCTCAGCCTCCCAAAGTGCTGCACCTGGCTCCTTTCATCTGTTTCTTAACTTGATTTTTCACAGGTGAATTTAATAAGCTTCAGAGTCAGCTGATCTAGGTTGGAACCCTGGTTCCTGGAAACATTACTCTCTGAACTTCAGTTTCCTCATCTGTAAAACAGTGTTAGTGCCTACCTTGAAGCTTTGTTAGGGAAGCTAGCATGAATTTATGTCGAGTGAAGCAAAGTATGTTAAACAGGAGGTACCCGCCTCATGTCAGCTCTTTTGCACGATTCTCAAAGCAAAACATATGCTCATGTGTACTTGCCTTTTTCTCTCTGGTCTCTTTTAGGTCCTCCAGGACAGGGACAATTTTTATTCTTGGTAAACCCTATAGTGCTTTGCACAGTACTTAGTAGAATAAGCGAATTCATCAATGAACAAAATTACTCTTTCATTTTTCCCTAAAGTTCTGGTCTCTTTTAGGTCCTCCAGGATAGGGACAATTGTCATTCTTGGTAAACCAAGAATAAAAATGTTCTCTCTGGTCTCTTTTAGGTCCTCCATGACACAGACAATTTTTATTCTTGGTAAACCCTATAGTGCTCTGCACAATACTTAGTAGAACAAATGAATTCATCAATGAACGAAATTCCTCTTTCGTTTTTCCCTAAGGTTCTGCCTTCCAGAGTTCACACCATCTCATATTTCATTGTTTCTCCCTTCCTCACAGCCAACATCTCTTCCACGTGGTAGGTTTAGATCAGTCTCTGGTCGCCTTTTTTGCAAGTCTTAGAGACTGGCCCTTTCAAAAGAGGATTCCTGACATTTGCGTCTTGTGTCAGAACACATGTATTTGCATAGTGTCTCCACGGAGAACCTCGAGGCTCCAGACAGCCCGAAGGTAGAAAGTGCTCAGAAGGGCAAGGCAAGCCTCCTGCAGGAGGGTAGGAAGTGGTAGGCATTTACACTTTGTGTCAGCCAGCTCCTTAACGTTCCAGCCAACTTCCTGGGCTGGCCAGTCCCAGGAAACCACATGTTTTTATGCTCAAGCTCTTAAAACATTGTAAGTAAATCAAATTTTGGTCCTGCCCTCTCCGCTTACCAGACCAGGAGCAATGATTATGAATGGCAAGTGGCAAGAAACGGGGTGGAGAAAAATGTCACCAGTGAAGGCGGAAATGTGTCTGAGAGGTAGGATGGGGTATCTGCTTTCTCAGGGAAGCTCCGGCTTGTGTTCCACCTCCTGGGAGCCTGTCTGTGTGTCCTGATGTCCCCCTAGCCCGGATGAGACTGGGGAATCGAATTCATGCTCCTCCTAGGTCTCCCTCTTTACCTGTGGAGGTGTCAAAGCCAGAGAGTGAAGCCATTAAATCAGTGCCTCCAGAAAATTCATGCGCTCAGAGAGGGCTGATTGCCTGGGAGAATTAGTAAACTTCATGAGGTGAGAACTCAGTGTTCCCGGTGCGAGACAATGCCTCGCCCACTCTATGTGTTTGTTGAGGGAGTGGATGCATAGCTGCAGGAATAAAGCAGTGAACGAACACATCGCAGCCGGCAGTAAACTCAGCAAGCCCTTCAGGTTCCCTTTCAAGGCGCTGAGACTACCCGTTTTACAGCTTGTTCCTTTCACAGCCTGGGCTACTTAGGGGTAACAGGTGAAAAAATATTTGTTGAAGGTTCCAGGACAGTGGAGAGGGCAATTTGTGAGCAGGTCCCAGGAGACAAAAAAAAAAAAAAAAAAAAAAAAAAAAAAGGCTGCAGGTGGGGTGGAGCCAGCCATGCAGGAAGCAAGTGGGAGAGAAGTAGGAGGTGGGTGCAGCTGAGCGCCCGGGGAAGCCCCGGGCAGGAAAGGACGTTGGTCGGGCAGGAGGAAGGAGGAGGAATGAACACATCTGTGGTGCTCACGTGGCCACCCAGAGCCCACGAGGCCACAAAGTCTGTCATATAATTCTTTCAAGGGCCCTATGAAGTCAGTATTATTATCTCCATTTTATGGAGGAGAAAACTGAGGTTCAGACAAAATAAGAAACACAAAACCAAGGTCAAGAAGCTGGAAAGTGAAAGAGCTTTGGGAATTCAACCCAGGTTTCGCCAGTTTCAAAGACAATATTCTTTCCATCGCCTAGCACTGTCTCCTGGGAAAAATTAATGTGAGGGATACGTATCACAATGATACACACCATCCAATGATACCCTGCCTCCACCCTGCTGCCAGCCACCCAGCCCCATCAGTCCCCAAGTCCTGTTGAATTGATTTTCTAAGCTTGCCTGGGACCCAAACCCTTCTTTCCATCCCTGGCTCGGCTGCTGCCTCAGCCCATTCCTCCATCACCTCTCACCTGGACCACAGCAGTCCTCTCCTGACAGGCCAGCCATCCTGCTTGCATCTCACATGGCACTTCCACAACCATAGTGTTCTTTCTGGCGTGCAAAATGAAATGTTTTTCTCCTGCTCTATGGTGAGGCCCAGATCCCCTAGGACCTGGCCTGGCTGACCAGCCCAGCAGCATCTCTCTTGATTGGATGGTGATCCCCCAAAAGATATGTCCACACCTAACAACCAGACCCTCTGAATATGACCCCATTTGGAAAAAGGGTCTTTGCAGATGCCATTAAGTTAAAGATCTTGTGATGAGGAGATCATCCTGGATTACCCAGGTGAGCCCTGAATCCAATGACAAGTGTCCTTTAAGAGGCAGAAGAGAGACCTGGCACAGTGGCTCTCGCCTGAAATCCTAGCACTTTGGGAGGCCGAGGCAGGAGGATCACTTGAGGTCAGTAGTTGGAGACCAGACTGGTCAACATGGTGAAACCCCATCTCTACTAAAAATACAAAAATTAGCCAGGTGTGATGGCGGGCGCCTGTAATCCCAGCTACTCGGGAGGCTGAGGCAGGAGAATCGCTTGAACCCAGGAGATGGAGGCTGCAGTGAGCCAAGATCATGTTACTGCACTCCAGGCAGCGTGATAGAGTGAGACTCTGTTGCAAAAAAAGAAAAGAAAAAAGGCAGAAGAGAAGACACAGACAGAGAGTAGGAGACCGCGTGAAGACAGAAGCAGAGATTGGAGTGGTGCAGCCAGAAGGAACGCCTGGAACCACCGGACACTGGAACTTTGGGGGTAAGGGAGGACTCCCCCACGGAGCCTCTGGAGGGAGCATGGCCCTGCCAGATTCTTAATTGTTTTTTGAACTTCTTGCTTCCAGAACAATGAGAGAATAAAGGTCTGTTGTTTGAAGCCACCCAGTTGGTGGTGATTTGTTTGGCAGCCCTGGGAAAAGCACCCTTCCCATAGTACTCTGTCCAGACTGATTGGACTGAGACAGATCTGACAGGTTCCTCAGATGTGCCCAGTTCTCTGTTTGGTCCTTCGCACATGCTGATCCCTCTGCCCAAAACACTGTTCCACCCCCTTATTTATAGGCTGACTCTTCTCCCGCCACTTCCTCTGAAGAGTCTTCTCTGGCACATCAGCCAGGTCGGGCTCCACTTACAGTGCGGTCCCACTTGCAGTCACTTCACACTCATGATACCTTATGGTAATATTTTTTTCATTGTTTCATTGGCTGGTAAGTAAGTTCCATGAGGGCAGGAACTGCTGTATCCCCAGGCCCAAGTGTGCAGTAGCCGCTTCACCAACATTTTCCCTCTAAATTAGTTCCATTTCCAACTCTGGCAAGTTTCCCCCATCATGTGAGGAAAGCCCATTTTCAGCCAGAAATACAGGAGCGAACCCATGAAAATAGGGTTGGGAGGGCAAACAGAGAATGAAAGAACTTAGTGTCATCTTCAGCCCCTGTGTCCAGTCACCCCTGAGGCCAGCGCCACTCCTGGGCTTCCTGGTCGTGTGAGTTAATAAAGTCTCTTCTTTCTTCACACTAGTCTGAGTCTGTTTTTGGTCAGCTGTGACTGAAAGGATCCTAGCAGAGATGATGCTTCCACTGCTTGAAAGGTACCAACTCACACGTCCCCATGGCCTTTCTAAGAGAGAGTTGCTGAAATCCCTATGTTAGTGAGGAACTGGGGTTCAAGGGACCTTGTCATGTGCCCAAGCTCTCATCATCGTGAAGTGGGCAAACTGGGATCTGCACCCCATCCACGCAGCAGGCAGGCGAGAAGATCAACAAAGGCCTGAAGAGAGACAGCAGCCCAATGTCAGGCCTGAAAGCCTTCCGAATACAAATCACAAGACTTGGAGTGCAGGCTAGGCACAGTGGCTCACGCTTATAATCCCAGCACTTTGGGAGGCCAAGGTGGGTAGATCATGAGGTCAGGAGTTCAAGACCAGCCTGACCAATATAGTGAAACCCCATCTCTATTAAAAATACAAAAATTAGCCGGGCGTGGTGGTACACACCTGTAAGCCCAGCCACTCAGGAGGCTGAGAAAGGAGAATTGCTTGAACCCGGGAGGTGGAGGTTGCAGTGAGCAGAGATCGCACCATGGCACTCCAGCCTGGGTGACAGAGCGAGACTCCATCAAAAAGAAAAAACAAACGAATTGGAGCACAGAGCACAAACAGCAACAACAAAACCCATGGTGCCTGAAATGTCCCCCCTTGTTTCCTCCAGAGTCTGTGACACCCTGAATCAATGTGTCCCCGCATTGACCTTGAGGACCTAATTCTAAACAGGAGCTTTCTTCAATCTCTTACACGTCTGGATTCTGATTATTTTGCGTCTTTAGTGATGGGACCATGAGTACCTAAAGAGTGATGAGCCACACATCCAGACAACCTGTGTTTAGCATTGATTTAATTTATTTATTTATTTTATTTTTGGAGACAGGGTCTTGCTCTGTCACCCAGGCTGAAGTGCAGTGGCACCATCTCAGCTCACTGCAGCCTCAACAGCCCAGGCTCAAGCGATCCTCCCACCTCAGCCCGGTGAGTAGCTGGGACTACAGGTGCACACCACCACACCTGTCGGATTTTTTTTTGTTTGTTTTTTGGCTTTTTTTGTAAAGATGGAGTTTCACTATGTTACTCAGGTTGGTCTTGAGCTCCTGGGCTCAAGTAACCCTCCTGCCTCAGCCTCCCAAAGTGCTGAGATTACAGGCATGAGCCACAGAGCCCAGCCTGTGTCTGCCATTTAAAACAAACTGTGGGCTGGGCACGGTGGTTCACGCCTCTAATCCTAGCACCTGAGGCGGGCAGATCACCTGAGGTTGGGAGTTCAAGACCAGCCTGACCAACATGGAGAAACCCCATGGAGAAACCCCGTCTCTATTAAAAATACAGTAGCCTCAGCTACTTGGGAGGCTGAGGCAAGAGAATCACTTGAACCTGGGAGGCAGAGGTTGCAGTGAGCCAAGATCGTGCCACTGAACTCCAGCCTGGGCAATAAGAGCAAAAACTCTGTCTCAAGAAAAACAAACAAACAAAACAAAACAAAACAAAACAAAACAAAACAAAACAAAAAACTGTGTGGGGCTGGGCATGGTGGCATGCACTTGTAATCCCATGTACTCAGGAGGCTGAGGCAGGAGGGTCACCTGAGCCCGGGAGTTCAAGGTAACAGTGAGCTATGATCACACCACTGCACTCCAGCCTGTAAGCGAGACTGAAATAGGACTATGTTCTCATATTAGTTAAAACTCTTTGGTTGCAAGGAAGAGAGTATTTCATCTCTAAAAATACCAAAAAAAGTTTAAAAAAATTTAAATAAACGAAAAACGAAACAGTGGTTCTCTGCTCTTGGCTCAGGAAAGCCAGGTCACCCAGGGGCTGGAAGGAGGGAACTTCCAAGGGACAGCTTCACTTTCAGATAGTGGCACTGAAAGCACAAGAGAAGGGGAGTATGACTTTGTCAGTAGCCAGTACCCTGGCTGATGCTCCCGGGCGCTCAGGCTCAGAGAGCCTGGTTCCCACTAACCAACACTGATGCTCTCGACTCCTCCACACCCTTGCCTCCGATTCCAGTGTTTCTAGGTGGAGAACACACATTCCACCCCTGCTGTGAATACAGAGCTCTTCAGTGACACAGAGTTTCCTTCCTCTGACCCGAACACGGGGAAAGGGGAGATGTCTTCTTTGTTCACGGGTGCAGCTGTCTGATCACCCCCTGTCCCACTCACAGGGCACCTGGATCAATATTAAAAAGCTGAAGGGTCAGCTCAGCAACTGAGTCCCATGGCCTCCGCAGCATGAACCAAGTAAGGGTTTCAGAAAAATGTATGTGAACATGCTCCAAGACTGTAAGGTCATAAGGCAAAAAGATTACATAAGCCAAGTTAAGTGAAAAGTAATTAATATTTTACTGTACTTAAAAAAAAACCAAAAAAACATTATTTCGCTTAACCATTTAGCCACGGGTTAGAAATGAACTCTGGAAACACCAAAAGGGAGAATATCCTATTCTCACTTCCAAAGAAATAATATTTTCTCCTCATTTCCCTTTAATTTTCGTTGAGAAATGTAAAGAGCCCGCATTGCTTCGTCAGCTCAGCACCAGCCGCATTCCGGGGAACTGTCTCCTCTGCTCCCGTGCCCCCGGGCATAGGCGCTGCCTTCAATATGGCACTATGGGAAACTAACTTTCGCTACAACGGGCCTCGCCCTTGGCACCGACCATTGGTCAAGAGGTGGGCACCTGATCCACACGGGCCAATCAGAGCTCTCCCCCAGGATTTGGGAACTGCAACTGACAAAAGAAGTCAGTCTCTCTCTGGGTGTCTGAAAATGAAGGCATGTAAATGCAGAAGCAGTTGGCAGCCCTGTTCCACCATGTGGACTGAGGAATAGAAAATGCCAATCAGCAGAAAGAGAGTCAGAGGCAAGGAGAGGAGAGCACATCCAGACGGCATTTGAGCTTCTAGTTCTAGCTGCTTGCAAGGCCTAGCCATATTCCTCTTTTGGATTCCATTGAATCCAAGTAGCCTTATAATAAAATTCTTTTTTGGCTTAAACTCTCTTAAGTTGGATTTCTCTTCCTTGCAACCAAAGAGTTTTAACTAATATGAGAACATAGTCCTATTTCAGTCTCGCTTACATGCTAATCTTAAATTCCTCAACCATTTTACTTTGTGACTTCAAAATGAAAAAAAAAAGTGAAAATATTTGAGTTAGACTCTTATGCAAATTAGACTGCAATCATTCTCTTGGACTGTTTCTTCACAGAACACTGGTAGCGTTATGCCCCATGCTGGAATGGATTAAGTACAAGCTAGAAATATAAAAAAATGACTAGGTCGGTGGTGTGGCTGTCCATGGTGGATTGTGGCGTTTTTCTGATTTTCACTAGAAATTTGGTTTTCTCTCATTTTAAAGTCCATTTACGATTGTGATGTGTTCTCTTTTGACAATCTACAGAAGTCGAATGGTCTCTGATCTTTAAGCCTATCAGCATCCCCTTGGACACTCCACATCCCATGAACCACATCCACAAGTGACGGTCTTTGGTGTGCCACTTCCTGTTGAAGCTGCCTGTCTACCAGAATTAGCCTTTCCATAGGTAAGGCCCTGTCGGGGAAGGTGACCGGGAGCTGTCCAACCAAGACTCTGTGAAGGAGCTGAACAAACAGAAAACCACTCTGCAAGGCTCATAGGAATGACTCCTTAGGAGTCATTCTCTCTAATCGACAGCAACAAAAACAAAGGTGATATTGTCTCATCATCTTTCTTAAAGGGAGGTGTTTAACATTTTTAAAAAAACCATGGAACTGGGCTGGGTTCGGTGGTTCATGCCTATAATCCCAGCACATTGGGAGAACAAGGAGGGCAGATCGCTTGAGCCCAGGAGTTTGAGACCAGCCTGGGCAACATGGCAAAACCCTGTTTCTACAAATTAAGAAAAAAAAAAATTAGCCAGGAAGCGCATGCCTGTTGGCCCAGCTACTCAGGAGGCTGAAATGGGAGGAGGGCTTGAGCCAGGAGTTCGAGGCTGCAGTGGGCCACAGTCGTACCACTGAGCTCCAACCTAGGTGACAGAGCAAGACCCTATCTCAAAACAAAACACACAAAACAAAACAAAACATGGAACTAGACAAACTCTTGCCTAATATCTACTTAGGATCTCTCAGGTTTCTCCTTTAAAAAATACAAATAAACCAAAAGCCACTAGACTTGAGCAAAGAAAAGGAAGCATGTGTCTAGCACATGGCCAGCATGTGTGGGCATAACCATAGTTAGATATTAAAACCCAAAGGCTGGTGGAAACGCTCAGCAGCCCGGTCCGTGCCCTCCCTTATCCGAGTGAGTGTGCCTTTGATCCCAATGAGCCTCAGAAGCCTGAGCAGTATATTAGTCATCATTTCTACTCTAATTAGAAAAGATTTCTTTGTTCCCAGCCCAAGTTCAATCAGCATTTCAGTTAAACAGGTAAAAAAAAAAAAAAAAATAGAGTTGGAAAAACCTTCGAGTCACTTGGCCTAAAAGGTTTATTTTAAAGATGAAGAGATGAAGTCATCCGTTCAAGACTGCACAGCTGCTTATCAGAGGACTCGAGGGCAGAGCTCATGTCACTCCTCACTCCTAGTTCCAGGTTCTGAGAAACAAGCACTTTTCAGAAAGCGCTCAGGCCCTCACCCTGAACCTCACTGCTCCTGGACAACCCTGCATGTGTCGAAGCTGTAGATGTCTAAGAAATCACTAGCTTTTCTGCATTCTCCAGGGAGAAAGTTCCAAGGCACTGGGAGCCGGGGCAGCAGGGTTTTCAAAGGCCTGCAGCGGGAGCCCTGCTCGCAGGGATGCCATCCAGATGTCCTCATGTCCCCTCTGCACATGAAAGCCTCACACTACTCCCGTCCCCTCCAGTCCCCTCTACGTCCTGCAGCAGCAGAGCTGCAGGAGGCTTTCCCCAGCCCGGGGCACACATTCAAAACACCTAGGAATGCCACTGGGAACTCCCGCCTGAAAGGACAGGCTGCCCGCTGCAGGGCACTGAGATGGATGCAGGGACCTGCCCTTTTCCTCTGTCGGCGGGTTGCCTCCATTGGTCATTTGCTGTGGCAGGGCAGAAGAAAACAATGAAATCGCAGGGCATGCAGAAGTCAAACCGACACATAACCACACTCGGAGGAGAGGACCCAACTGCTAAGCAGCTTGCGTGGGAAAGTGAGAAAAGCATGGGGTTTTCACATAGCAGGTGGAGTTCGATGCAAACCATCCGGAGCATCTTGCTAATCATTAGTGATGGCACCTTTGTTCGGTTTCAAGGAGTGCAGTTTCAGGGGCAGTGTTCCCCTTGAAAAAGAGGTGGTAAAAACAATATACGTTGGTTTACGCTTCGGGCGTGAAACACGCTGATATCATGCCTCCTTGGCTTTCCAGGTGAAGGATCATGGTGTCCCCTTTAGGATGCCTCGCCTGAAGTCGGGACTCCCCTGAGCAGAATGATGGCTTCTCAGTGAATCCCACTTCCCACTGGCATTTCCAGAGACGAGTCTGGTTCCTCTAGATTCACATACACATAAAGAAATAGTTATCCTTCTCCTTGCCCCTGATCTCCCGCTGAACAATGCCTGGGATATGTGGGTTTTGGAGCGTCTATCAGGAAGAATGTGTGGAGGATTTCTCGACCCCTATTATTTTCCTTTCTGTGTCCAAGGCATGTGTCGGTTGCTACCTGAGCAGAGGTGGCAGCTCCATATAGGCTGGCTAAGAGAAGAAAACTGTTCTCACTCAGATTCTATAAATTACCCGCATTCTCACTTTAATATCAAGTATGATATATATTAGAGTGCATGGTTTTGGCTAGAATCAATTTGGAAGGCTGTCAAATAAAACACAAAATGGGAAAATAAATCCAAAGGAAAATTGATGACATGATTTTACTCCCATTACATTCCACTTAACAAATGCATATGTTTTACAATATCTTTAATAATAATTATTAAACATAGTAAAATACTTCCAAACTTGGCTCATTGCATAATTGTACTTCGAGTGAAAAAAATTATCTGAAGTCTTGTCAATATGCCACTTCCTCCTCCCCCAGCTTTTAACAGAAGCAGCCTGCAGTGGAATAATCCAAGCTGTGTTCAAGAAGTTGGCAAGTAGGTCCAATTAAATGTGGTTTTACTGTATTCTGGCGTTTGCATATCTAGTTTGCCAAGAAGTAATCTTTCACAAAAAAAAAAAAAAAGAAAGAAAAGAAAAGAAAAAAAATCTGTACTGGCCCAGACAGAGCCTGGATGGTGCAATGCTTCACATAACTTTACCCCATGACTAAGATAATCGTTTTTTCTTAAATAGCTGTGGAAAACGTATCATACATCCATCATACTCCTATATGAATCACAGGGCACCATCCTTTATGGAGCTTCTTACATTTATGCATGACAAACTGAAATTCATCTTCACAGCTCTGTTTATTTTAATTATTAAACTCAAAAGGGGTTAGCTTTTAGCCACCTGAGCTTGATGTATTTATTCAGGTGTACTCCAGTCGGATTATCTGAACGAGGCTATAAATGATCCTATTGACTATGAAAGACCGACCTGTCAAAGCTGCAGTCATACACATTCACAACCCTGGCTACCTGAAACTCAGAGGATAAAATGCTTCTCTAAGCTTTGCAAATGAAATCCCGGGCATTCTTTCCTGATGTTTTATACACCCTTGATCCCTTAAGGAGGAGCTGTCTGGCGTAGCCCCTTCCAGCTAACCAAGGCTCTCCATGAACCATCAGCCGTATCCAAAGTCCAGATGGAAAGCTGTCAACAAAGAGACTCCTTCCACTCTGCCTACTACATGATTCATCCCTGGCATGAAGACAGGCCCGGAGATGGCCCCACCACCCTGACTCCCATAGGTGAGCCAGGAGAGAAGCACAGGTGCCCACTCCCCAAGTCAGCAGGGAGAAATCAGGTCAGAAAGTGCTGGAAAACACACAACCTGGCCTTTGTTACAAACCATCATGAGCTCATTAAAAACACATGCAGAAATGGTTAAACAAAATTCTCTAAACCTTTTACAAAATTGCCAGTCTATTAGAAGGACTGAGCTCACAGCAAACTCTCCCTTCCAATGTGTGCAATGGAGCAGCTAATGTCCTTTGGACTCTTGTCTATGGCATCAAGCAGAGGGAAGCTTGAGGGGGGGTTGTTTGTTTTTGGTTCTTGTTGTTGTTTTTTAACTTTTTTTTAGAGACCAAACTATGAAATACATCAGCCAAAATAATTATTTCACCAAACATGAATTATTATAGTCATGGCCTTAAAAAACTTATGAAAATTACAAAATAAAAAGGGAGATTCGGGTCATTATAGCAAGGGGAGAAAGAAGGAAAAAAATAGATGACTGTGGCTCGAATGCTTTTGTGAGGTGGCATTGCATCAAAGAGCAAAGTGGACATGCTGAATGGGGATTCTGAAGGCATCCAATACTTGGCCATGTTACGTGAAAAAGTTGGATCGTAAGTTTGACCCGTGCAATATTTACTCAAAGGTTTTCTTGTAAGCAGCATTGCACATAGCAGCATTGCATTCCATTGCATTGTGGCCTTTCACCAGGTGCCTCTTCCTCCAAATGGATGTTTTCACTGTGATACAGTATAGCCATAGATTTGCATTACACCACAACGTGGGCTGCACCCGCACGTAAAAGAGCACACAGATGAGGCAAGGCCTGAGACTGAGATGCTCTGAGCTCTGCTGTGGCATGGGCCACCTTCTCCTGGTGAGAGTGGAGTAAATCATTTTAATATATGTGCCTCCCTGGGGATCTGTGCCTGTTTGTTATTATACGTATTAATCATACTTTTTAAAATACTTATGAAACAAGAGTAAACATGAACCAAAGCTTTCAGTCTTGATTTCTTCAGCCTGAAGAGAAAAAATATCTGTATCCAACTTGGCCTTTGGACTAGTTAATCAGATAGAGATTTGAAAGGGCTTTGAGAGATTTGGGATTTGAGAAAAGAATTACAAGTACAATGTAAGTTATATGAGATGTGCATAGCTAAACACGTACACACCTACAAAACTCACCTGAGGATGTGGAATCTTTTTCATTACTATGGCATTTTAATTTTCACATTTCATGCAGAAACTGCTTTCCTGCTTAATACTGAAATAAACTTGAAACTATTAGTGCTTGGTGAATTTACATCACAAAACCCACATTGGAAAAGTCCACCTTGGTAGGAAGGCTTTAGGATAAGGAAAAATTTCATCTTAGTGCCAAAAAAAATTATTATTGTAATAGTGAGATCACCTCAAATTTGCATAGCATCTTTTCTCTGAAAGCCGAATGCTTTTGCATATTCATTTTCATGTTATTCTAAAGAAAAAGGTGACACGGCTGTGGTTATGCTGGTCTTACAAATGGAGAAATGAAGGTATCGGGGTGGGTTTCCTTGGGTGTGGCATTGATACATCTTCCCCAACTTTCTCTTGAGCCTTCTTTCCAGTAGATGATGCTGAGAGGAGGTGAGAAACATTCCAGGAAACCAAGGCCAATTTTCAGATTAAGTGGAAAAATATTCAATTCTCCCATTTCAGCAGCAAACAAGTTTAGAGGATCCCGTTTGGCTGCTGCCCTCGGTCCATGTTTCCTCTCTCCCTTCCGCACGTCCAGCAACAGCTCTGACAGCCCTGCAGTGACTAGCTGCAAGGAGCAGTGCCTCGTTGTGGTTGAACAAATAACATGTTTTGGAAACCCAAGCAACCCTTTCGTAGCTGGAAGCAGAGAGAGAGAGAGTGTGTGTGTCGGTCAGGAGAATCCTGACAGGGTTTTAGCTCTGGGTGAGCCGAAAGGAGATGGGCCAAAACATGTCCTCTTTGACACCATCAGAGAACGTTCCCCTGTATGTATTTTTTAAATAGTTGATAGGGTCAAAGTCAGGAAAAGAAATAGTATCAATCCCATCTTAGATTCCATTGGTAAACATAGATTGCAGACAATGGTACGGGTAATCATGGTAAATAGATATTTGCATAATGCAAATTTTATCACTTAGGCATAACCAGAATGTTGATTTCAGATTCAGACTTGATCAAAGATGTGCCCAGAGCAAGGAATTCAGCCTTTGTGTGCCTCTAAACAGAGAAAACTTCATCTATAAAATGATAGATACCAAAGGTTTGGGGAAGATATGAAATGTTTGCAAAGAGCTTTGAGTCCATTCACCTCCCCATGCCTGCTCCTCCACTTTCAGGATGAATGACCCGGAAGTCACTGTTGCCCCTTCCAGCTGTAAGTTTTTGTGATTTTCGATCAGTCTCTGTGGAAAAGCGTGTGATGCAGCAGTCTGTAATGGGGATGATCAGGCATATACCGTAGGTCTAC
The DNA here is from genome assembly GCF_001698545.2 of Rhinopithecus bieti. Lineage (NCBI taxonomy): Eukaryota > Metazoa > Chordata > Mammalia > Primates > Cercopithecidae > Rhinopithecus > Rhinopithecus bieti. The sequence goes on along the minus strand of NW_016804791.1, from coordinate 433,823 downwards.
AAATAATGGAAAACAACTGGGCCATTCTGGCCACTGAATTTTTATAATTTGAATAACAGAATCAGTTTATTATTTCAAAAGCCACCAGGCCAGAATGCAAATTTTAAAATTCAGGGTACAGATGTAAGCTTGGAATTGTTTTTGGTTAGAAGGCTTAAACGTTCTGTTATGTTAGAAGAGAGAAAAAAAGCATATATGTACTACTAAACAAGAATAACAATAGGAGGATTGATCGGCTTAATCTTTGAGGGTGCTGCTTGACTGACTTTTAAACAGAAACACTCCAATCACTTAAAATCCTTCCATGCTGGTCAGGCCTACAAACCGCCTGTCATACTTTGACTAAAATATTGTTTTTACTGCAAGATAAGCACCTTTACAAAGCAAACTGAATGCATGATGACAAACCCTCCCTTCCTCCCCCTTTTGCACAGAAGTGATTCTAGTACTGCTTTGAGGCATCCCTCAAGTAAAATAACATATAAATAGAATGTGAGAAATCACCACATTTTCTAGACTTCACACTTACTATGAAAAGCAAAACTTCATTGTGACCCAACATATTCCCTAATTTATTTTTTTCTTTTAACCTAAGGATTTCATCCAATTCGATGTCGTGTATTGTCATGAGCCCCTGGAAAATGCCTCAGCTCTTTCATCTGCATGCTCAGCCCTTGCTCAGTGGGAATATGCAGTTCGCTGGTACCCAGTGGTAAATAGGGCCCATTTCAAATACAGTGTTCATTTTAAATTTGTTTCGATTTTTTTTCAGAATGGTAGAAAGTCAGACACAAAAACAAACTTGGCTTGAAAATTCAGTTGTGCAATGGTGTCAAAATCACTTGATGCATAAAATTTACCCTCCTATAGTAAATAAAAGGACATTGAGAAACAGAGAGAACCGACTATAAAGTATGAATTTTAGTTTGCATCTCAACAAAAATCAGAACTTAAAGGAATATTCCATCTGCCAGACTTCAGTTTCTTTCAGTTTATTCAGTTGGAAAATCTCGGAGATTTTGGAGATCTCAAACAAATTTTATGCTAAGGGCTCCTGGATAATGACTATGCTTTGAATATAAACCTGTCCCATTCTCCTCCGTCACATGTATAAGCATGCGACCTTCTTTCTCAAAAACAGGTAGTTATAAAAATAACTTTTATAAATTAGATTTTCTTGAGCTATGGTTCTCTGCTCAAATTTCTTCTACTTCATAAAGCTTTTAAGTGACATTCAGAAACCATTATAATTAGAAAAAAATGGATTTTTTAACACTAAATACAAATTGTTGGCACCAACATCTATGGTAACTGTGGCTCACAAACGACGACTACGTTTCTTAAATGTTTTAATTATCTATTATTGCACTGTTGTGCTTTTCCAAAAATTATCCCAATAGACATCCTTAGGAAGCTTTGCTGCCTAGTAAACATGTAATTGGCATTTCAATATTACCAAACAGCTAATTTACATGATAGAGTTCCAAAGACATGGTCCACAGAAAAGGTATATGTATATTTTGAGGTTGTTTTCAAAAAGAAATGTTAAGAGAGTCAGATAAAAAATCTAAATGCTCTCACTTTGATCAAAGATCATTTCAGAGCATTAGACATACAAAAATGTTAGGGTCTTTAACAATCGTCTCAAAGGCAAACTGCATTAAATATGATTTTTAAAATAAAATGAATGTATCCTGCTTTACAGTTTTAAGTAATATGTATTTATAAATCACACATGATAAGGATACATCCCTTTAAGCTGCCACATATCAAAAGTTAGCTCTGGTTTGCCTAGCATCCATGAATAAGATTACGCTATTCTTTCAAGTTCAGACCATTGTGTATGCATTATGTACTGAAACAACGAATGTAATCTGTCCTATGAATGTTACCAATATTCAAATACATTTTCCAAGCGCCACTTCAAATTAACTACAAATATACCCTTTACAAACATGAATATTTGGGGCAATATGACTTTTTAAAATTCCTATGTAGTCATATTAACCATACATATTGACATTTAATAAAAGCTACTTGATTTAATGATTAACTACAGAGATTATAACAAACTGTAAATAAGTCATTTCCGTGAATGGACTCTGTCTGGGTGTCACAGGGCCTCTCAAAGCCACTCTAAATATCCTCACTGAAACTGTTACTGACTAATGTGCTACATTTTAAAGCCAAATGGGGTTTTCACTCCTTTCCTGCCAAACTAACTAGAGAATGCTCCTATAGCAAATTGCAAGCTTAACTGCAAACCCATTTCCAAAAATTAGAAAAGGAGATACCTTATTTGGCCATATGTGGCCCAAAAGTCAAGAAAAATTTTGGTTTTCAAAGAATTTTTTTTTTTTTGTAAAGTACCTACAGCTAAAGAAAAGTATCGTGACCACATAAACCTAGGAATTATGATGCACAGTAAGTCAGTAAATGTTAGAATCGAATCAGGAAAGTTACCTGGATAATTCATCCCTCTCAAAAAAAATGCTGATTTATTTCAAGTTCTTGAATATTTTTAGACAAATACTACTCCATGAACCTAAATTACCTGGATGATTAATTCAACAATTTATTTAGTGTAAGCAGATACAGTATAAAGTATTTAGACTTAAAAAAAAAACTTTCATGCATTGTTTCATTTCTGTGACCTATCCTTTCTGACTACAGTGTTTTACATTTGGAGTTTAGGCTTCTTCACGAAATTACAAAAGTTAATTAGTAAAGATTTCTTTAAGGGGTTGGTTCGCAAAAAATACTGAAAGTTAATTTCTAAAGTGCTCTGAAAATTGAATATTTCTAAACACCTTCCGCTGTCATCAATAAGATCGAATTACTTTAGCTATCCTTTTTATAATAATTAAGGAAATGTAGCAAGGTGAACGGTTCTAACATCTTAAAAGTTCTTTTTTATGGAAGTAGAACCTACTCGGAGTCGGAAAGATACCAGTGGTTCTCGATTTTAAACCAAGGGTCTATACAAAGAATTTTGCCGCGTTTTTGTAGGGCAAAGGCTAGAAAATTTTAACATAAGGGACAAAAATCTAGTCAGTGTGATAAACTTGATTACAGCCAAATGAAACTCTAAACTCTTTTGCTTTTAACAAATAAACATTCCCTTATTTTTAAAGATGGTATCTTTACATTTTAATGTCAAGTAATTTCAGTGAAAAGACGGACGCTTTCTCTTTGCTGCATTTCAAATTCACACCACAATTCCATCTGTACTTATCAGCAAAATTCAAGCATTGCAACAAACAATTATAACAAAATTTAGGTCAGTATCTACCAAATTAAAATCTAAATATCTCAGTTTCCTAGTCCAGAGATCGAAACTTTCCTCGTTGTAATGGATGAATCACTATATGTTTTAAGAATGTTAAAGCCTTATAGGATAAAAATTGTTTAAGCCTTATAGGAATAAAATAGTCATGCAATGCAGTAAAGTTTGAGGTACTTAAGACCATTAAAAAAAAACAAAATCTATTATCTGTACACATGGATTTCTTGACCAGGCTTCAAGAGTCGTGTGTGTTTTATACGTAAACATGTGGAAGTTTGAGATTTTTTAAAGTAGTGCCACTTCTTGTTAAAAAAAAAAAAAAAAAAAAAAAAAAAAAAAACAAAAAAAAGATTTGATGGTAGTTGAAAGATTATACTTGGAAAATGAGTATTTTTGCCATTTTAATGTTACCTGTGCTAAAATGTTAATACAGTGTTCTCCTTTTTCCAGCCTTTCAATAACCTATTTGTAGATATTCATAAAAAATGTTAAAGAGAAACTCCATTTGATTCACCAATTAATCTGATAGCATAATTAACCAGAAAGGAAATCCGAAACTAGTATCCTTAACACTTTATACTTCTTGGAGCTTCCCTAGGGTACCCCTAGCACACAATGCTGGAACCACATCAATCTAGTCCATAATTGATTATCTAAAGGAAAAAGAACTTTTCAAAAGTAACTAAAACTATATATTTAAAATATACTTATGTATCAGCCAGATGTCAAAGGAGGGATCAGTTTTAATGGTTTCCAACATGATTACATGACAAATTAATTTCCTCTTTTAAATGTGGCAAATAAAGGATTCCTTCATTTCACTTATCAAATGTGGCAGTTTGCGTCATTAATATTCTGTTCTAGTTTTGCAAAGAAAGTTTTAAGAAGCTATTTCTTCCAAATCATTTCAAAATATTGTAAGTATATCCAGTTAAGATTGTTAAGATAATGTTCCTCACTTAAAATTAGATGTTAGTCCATGGAACTAAATTGTCAAGTAAACGCTCAACATCTTCAGGAAACTGTGAGATACTTTGACCAGTTACTATAGGAACTGAAAATAAAAAGTCCCCTTCCCTCCCTTTTTTATAAGCTTGTAACTGCTCAAGAAATTATTCTATGAGGGTCAAATGTACATTCCCCTTTCATGTGAAACAATATTTGGCTGGTTAAAAGCAAGGGTAAGTTACATACTTTAAAAATTGTTTTAGAAAAAAAAAAAAAGGCAGGGGGATGAAAATTAGGATTCCAAATTATGTTATACTTCGTGACAAAATCCCTGTGGCTTCCTATCCAAAGCCACCAGGTAGTTCGTAAATGGTATATTTTCAAACTTCAGACCTTATACCCCACTTATGTAGAGGTTAAAAATATTGACCTTACTATAGGCCATTGGATATAAACATAGTTTACCTTTGACAGTAATAATGTAAAATTTCATAGTCGTATTTCTATTTAAGGTTGGAAGTTGGAGACAAGCGCAGATTTACAAAACCTCTCTGTGCCTGCTACCTGACTGCTTGCACTCAGGGTTGTTTGCGACAATTCCCCTAGCATATCATCCGCATGTGTGAGCCTTCTGTCAGTTCCCTACCCAGGTCAACCAGCAATGTTTCTCACCCTGACGTGTACCCAACTGGGTATGCATAAAGTTGGGACAATCACAAAAAGTAGGGAACAGAATTCTTTTAAAGGTCCATGTATTTAATTACATGTTTAAAACTGGAGAATTAAAACCTGGAAACTTTCGAGTTCTCACAGCAACAGAAAGGATGTCTATAGCTCATCGTGAACAATTGCATGCCTGCTAATTCAATTGCCTAGAATTCCAGTCATTAGCCAAGCAGTCTTCCAAATTAAAACATCCGGTCTCCTTCAATTTTCCACTTACACCAGAACACAGGAGAATAGATGTGACCAATCAACTTAGGATAAAATTACACATGAAAAGTGACTTATGGTATATATGGATGAGTAGTTGTACAGTGTATTTTTAAAAATCTATGTTGCCACGTAGTTTCATGATTCATGAGTTTCTAGGGAATTACCTCAACATTCTTGATCTAGATTGTGAAAATGGGTCACATTTTTTAAACGTGCATTTAGTATCTTCTTAAGTGACTAGAATGTTTGCACATTTTCCATTCGAGTGATTTAAGGCATTCTAATAATTTCATGAACTCCGATCACAATTGACATTAAAGATGCCAGCTATGATACATATTTAGAATCTACACACTACATAATCACAATAAAAAATACACACAAGAAATTCTCAGTTCATATAATTTATTGCAGTTAGCACACAGTTTAAAAATTCACCAACACACCAATAGTACAAAACTAAACAGCATTATAAGTTATTCCCCCCTCAGGAAAATAAAACATACTATGATTGTCAAAGCTAGATGTCAGTCTAAGTTTTAGAACAAAGGAAGAATGTGAAACTAAGAAAAGAAAAAAGCAATCACTCACAATGACCACAAAAAGAAAATCCAAAAGAAAGTCCGTTTTCTCACAGACATTGATTGTCTTCTCTAAATTAATAAAAATTATTTTAACATAAACTGTATTTAAAAAAAACTAGAAACTCTTCAAGTAACTAAAGATAATGCTCCAAGGCCATTTTCACAGCTTTTTTTTTGTTTGTTTGTTTGCTTTAAATGCCATTACAGCCAAATTAACACACATTTAACCAAATATTTCCAAAACAGTCCAGCAACACACAATGGAGTTTTCCATTCAGTATCTTAAGCACAAAAATAGGCTATGTTTACAGTAG
>NW_016804791.1:420226-427449 GCF_001698545.2 Rhinopithecus bieti | reverse complement strand
AAAAGAGAGAGAATGACCTATTGTCAACTTGTGCAGTAGTTATTCTAAAAATGCTCAACTGGGTAAATGTGTACACCTAAACTCTGAGCTGGCATGGGTTTTGTGCAATTAGAAGTTTGTTATAAATGCACACTGCACATGCAAATCTTTAAGCCGTTTGTAAACATTTATATTTTCCTTGTTATGTAGCGAAGTTATCAATTTGCAGCTTAAGTTTTTATTCAGCTTAACAGTTTCAACTTAAAGACAGTGGGAAAGTCAATTTAAATTATATAAAATAAAATAAAACAGTGCATTTACGTTCTTCATAACACCAGTTTTTTTTCCAAATGGTGCTATTTTTCTAAGGAAATTAAATAATTTTAAACTCACTCGTTAAAGTTATACAATGCAAACAAAGACAAAAAATATATTGAAACTCATGCATTTCTGTAGCGTTAATATTTACTTTTCAAGACTCAACTAAGAGCATCAACACAACCTGTCAAGTTCTTTGACACCCCCCCAGCCCATGTAATCAATTACAGTATACAATAACAGTAATTCACATTTTTAAACACACAGTTCAACACTGCTGAAGCTGCAATATCCTTTTTCATCCCAAGCAAACCTTCACAAGACAGTGTCCCAGTGATCCCAGTGTACTTTCAGCATTTCTCTCACTGGGAACCGTCAGAAAACCAGAAGTTGCCACAGAAAGTTTTAAGTCAACTGCTTGTTTAAAAATAGATAATCCAGCATTTCAGAAATTTTCCATTTGGGTCTAAAAGCATTCAGGTTTCCAACAGCCAGAAAAAATTCATGCAATTTGAGACATATAAAGAGGCTAATAAAACTGGAGGGAATTTCTACTGAAAAAAAAAAAAATTGTTGGGGGGAAAAAAGAGCTCAAAAGACAATGCAGTGTTGACAAAATGAAGCCATATGAAAGCATTTTGTGATAGGACGATTCGTTTAAAAGGTTCTTATTGGCTTACTTCCCCTACCCCCTCAAAGGAAAAACACCTCTCTATTCGGACTTGCTCTAAAGTTTCTTTTATCAGAATGCTAAACTTCATGTTGTTTATTCTAAAGTTGCAAAAACAAATTTAAGTTATCCCAAAACTTTTTATTTCAGGGAACAGAACTGCTTTTAGACCGCTACCACAATATATAGAGATTTAATTATTATTATTTATATATATGTATATATATATATATTATTTATATATATATAAAATTATTTCCAAAGTTCTTGAGAGCTATCTTCTAAGGTCCAGTCTCTGACAGTAGGCAAGCTCAGTGCTTCGCTTTTGACCGACAAGGAGTTCACCAACTCACAGTGGAACTTGCGAATGTGTCTGTACAGGTCCCCGGACTGCGTGAACCTGCGCTCGCACCACTTGCAGGCATGCGGCTTCTCGCGGGTGTGCACCACGGCGTGGCGGCTCAGGTTGTGCGAGTACTGGAAGCTCTTGCCGCACTGGGTGCATGTGTAGGGCTTCTCCCCCGAGTGAGTCCTCTCGTGGCGCTTGAGGGTGTACATGCAAGAGAAAGTCTTCCCACACAGCGAGCACGTGGGCACGTTGACATCGGCGGCGGGCTTGCTGCGGATGCCGTCCTGCTCGCGGAAGTGTGTGCTCAGGTGGATCTGCAGGATGTGGGGGCTGGGGAAGACCTTGTTGCACAGGGGGCACATGAAGATCTGGCCCGCGGGGCTCAGGATATTGGAGACGTAGGGGAGCAGACTGCTCTCCATGCCCCCCTCCACCTGGACGCGCTCGCTCTCTGGGGTCATCATCTCATCATCACTGGCTTTGTCCTCCCGGTCCAGCTCCCTCAAGACCGAGTCCTCCCTCAGAGGAGCCAGATGGGCCGGCTCATACTGTACCCTGTTATTAGTGCTCACACTTTCTTTCACAGTGCTATGTTCCATGTCATAGTCATTAGTGCCAACATCACTCTCATCACAGGAAGCCTCTTTCTCCACCTTCACCTGCACCAGGTTGCTTCTCAGCACGTCCTGTGAAGAGAAATAAGAGCTGTTCAGATTTTCAACTCCTGAAAGGCTGGACTTGACAGACAGGTCCAGCACACAGTCAACATCTGCCGAATCCCTCACGGAGGTGACAGACCTCTGGGACAAAGACTCTGTTGAGCTGCAGGGGCTGGCTACTGTTTTTCCAGCTGCTGTGGCGTGTGGCTCTGCCTCTCCGCCAGCCTGGGGGATGCCTGCTGAGTCTGAGGGCAATCGCATCCACATGTTCCCAGGCTCGGCCGCCAAGTCCCTTTTGCTGGGCAGGATGTTCAATTTTTCATCTTCTCCTTCATCTTCATCACTGGGCAAATCGCCTGCCATGTGGCTGCTGCCATCGGAGAGACTCTCCACTTTGTCCGAACAACTTGAAGCATCTTCTTCCTTTTTGGTGCTGTCTGCCTCCGTGGTAGCTTTCTCTTTCAGCTTCTTTTTGCAGACTTTGACAATGTCATACATGTGGAGATAACTGGCAGCTGCTAGCACGTCTTCAATGGGCAAGTCTTTGAACTGGAGTTTCCCTTCATACATGAATTCAAGCAGGAGAGCGAAAGCGGGGGCTGTAACAATGTCGCTGTTCAGATGAACAATGTCTCTTTTGTCCAGCTGGTCCTTGTAAAAGAGGTGGAAATACATGCTGCACGAAGCCAGTACAGCTCGGTGCGCTCGGAACTGGGCATCTCCCACCAGAACAGTGCAGTCACAAAGAAAACCCTGGTGTCTCTGCTCGCTCAGACACTGCAGCAAATGTCTACTATGGTCTGGAAACTCCATACTGTCTTCATAACCTGGGGAGAGAGGAATTTCTCATTAGAGCCTGGTCAGGAACAACTTTTCAGTGCTCTAGTCCCCATATAAAAAAATTAATTCCGCTTTGGCCGCCGTGGTACATGTCCCTGAATTTCAATCAGGCTTATGACCCAGCACTACCAAATCACACGGACGAGACCTAAACGCGAGAAGGAAAACGTGCACTTTCTCAACTCCTTACCCCCGCCGGACAGCCTCCGACGCATCTCCATCTTCCCTGAACCCAAGCTTTCAAAGCCTTCCTTTAACTACAGTCTCTCACTAAGAATAAGAATTGAGATCTCTTTCAGAAGAAATTTAACTAACTCTATTTATCAAATTATGTCCTACAAAACCTACAAAATAGCTTTAATTTCAAAGGAAACAACTCATATAATAAACAAAGAAAGTCCCAAACATATCCTGGAACATACAAGAAAACTTGTTCAACCATCCTTTTCCTTTTATTACTTTTGCTACTTGACTGTACTTAGAAAGCACAGTTTAAACACACACACACATTTGGCTGATTCAAGAAAAAAAAATGAAATAGCATACTTAGTCCAGAAATTAGCAAACAACTTACTTTTAAAGTCAGAGTGGTACAACAAAAGCCCTGTGTATAAAAACAGATGTTAATGCCTTCAGATTTGCAGGTACAGCACACATGTGCGAGATCAGGAGCTGCACCAGCAGATGGAAAAGATCATCTTTACTATGAACAAATCCAAAGATTTTTCAAAATGAACTGAGAAAAAAATTGTTGTATTTCTTCATAGAAACTGTACTTTTAGAATATTGGGAACCAGAGGGGCTTTATTTAACTCTGAAAATTCTCATCTAAACTTTGATCCGTTGCAAGGCAAAATGAGTTTCCTATTAAAATTAATTCTAACTTTTAAAAATAAAGGCATATAATGCTTAAATAAAACTCAGAAGCTTTACAGGTTCAACTTTTTTTTTTTAAAGCCTTTTTAGAAAAAAAGAAACTTTATTTCCCCCCCCTGGTTCTGCCTTACCTCAGCCAACAGAAAATACTTTGTTTCAGTATAATTTGATATATTTTTGTTTTCCCACTAGCGTCTATTCTTGCAAATATTCATCATTGCCCTGGTTTTCTGATGAGGGAGAGTGAAATGGACGGAGGGGAGAGGCAAAGATGTACAAAGGGTCAGAATTCAATTGCAGTGGGTAAACTCCTGAAAAAGAAAGACCCGACTTCCCCTTTCCTGTGACCAGAAGCAAGGCTCCACACCACCCATCTCAGCAAGTGCATTTTGGGAATAGATACACTTAATTTAATATTCAGAAATTACTTCCCTTCTTATTCTTCTTCTACACTTTGCCCAAGACAGACTAAAACTTTATCCTAACCCCAAATACATTCTGCAAGATGCCACTGCTAGAATAAACTAAGATTTACAATACAATCACTTTAAGTGCCCCACAGCTAACATCAATCCTAATCCTTGAGAAGGCTAAAAATAAAGATTGGAGGGCAGCTCACAAGGTAGCCGTGATCAAATTAGGAGGCTGAGAGGACAGAGAGGGACGAAGAAGGAAGCTTATAAACATCTGATCCAGCTGACTCTGGCCATATGGCAGCTGCTGCCCAGATAAAGAGATTAAGAATAGAGGAGTGCGATTACAGCTGTCTGGCCAATTCAGGCAGCTCAAATCTACAAGTTCTAAATTAGTCGCTAACACAAAAACTCCTGCAAATAATTATTGTTATGCTGAAATAAAAGATCTCTTAAATATATATTTGAAAGAGAAGTGAGGAAACCAGTCAAACTATTCTCCTGGGGACAAAAGTTTTTTTTTTCTTCTTCTTCTTAAAAACCTTCAGTTTCAAAAGCACTACAGCTGTATGTTTCAGCAGTGCTGCTCAATGTTTTGAAGAATAAAGTTTCACAGTGGAATTAATTACACAACAATCTAGCTTCTTAACTAGAATAATCTTCTCATATAAGTTTGAATGCTGGATTCCAGACAGTTTAGTATTTCCCCACCACCACCATCCCAGTCAAATCTAAATAGCAATGAACAACAAAAAAGCATTTTAATCCAACGTGATTTCCAAAAGCAGTATTTTAAAGCCTTTCTTAACATTTCAAAACTTGACATATTTCTGTGTATTAAAGTTATTTACTCGCTCAAGTAAAAGGGATAAAAAATTAAAACTAAACAAGCTCAAGACTTTCAACTCCAGTAAGATGTTCATTTAATACTCAATTTCATATATTATTCCTAAACTGGGTTAGAAAAGTAATGTGATTTTTAAAATTAAATAAACAAAACACCAAAACAGAAATATGCTCAATCTAATCTCTTGCTACTCCTACCTTTAGGACACATAAACCTGATTAAGTCCTTTCCTCTGAGTCCTGCTGGCTCCAGGTCTGTTACATCGGTGGAAAAAAAGCAGACTAAGAGAGACAGATGCAAAGTGGAGATGATGTTAGAGAGGAATGAGATACCTTCTCCACCACAGATCCGCACACACTAACTCCCTGTCTGTGTGTTAGAATAAAAGGCTGAGGGATGGCAGGCTGTCAGCTGCTCTGACATCATGTTCAGATGGAAATGCTACCTCCAGCTGTGCTCCTTTTAATGCCATATGCTACTCCTCTACACTCCTGCCACCAGCTTTTTCTTAGGAGAACTTTTCTCTTCTGTTAGTATAAACAAAATACTTCAAAGTCTTCCTTTTTTTCCAAACTTTCTAACAGAAGAAATTGAAAAACTCAGCATATGGAGTTCTACTGTATTTATGGAATAGCAACACTTCTGTCTTAAGTTGGTGGACTGGCTTACATACTGACAGCACACTCAAGCCACGGTGCTATTCAGGAAATCCAGATACACTTTTATTTAACTCCAACGTTTAGCTTCTAAGGCAGTTTAGGGATATTTTTAAACCAACCCATTTGACATCTCCAGTCCCATTTCAACATTATTACCGCACTTTTTTTTCTGCTGAGATAATGGTATACATGTCTCAAATGTTGGCAGACTTCTTCAGAACCATTACTTTGGACTGGTTCACTTTATTATTTCACTCTTATTTAATTACTTATCTACAACTACCTTCTCAGAAAAATTTCTTACACTGCCACAGTCAATGCAAATTTCAATTCTCAGTACCAACAAACTGAAACTGCACTTTCTGAAATCCTGGAAAGTACTTCAGTTCAACGAGACCAATTAATAAACTGATACAACCTGCTACAGTCACTTAAAATGAATGCTGCACCTGCATATCTGATCTTTCTGCTCAGAAAAAGCAGAACCTTGCCTTCCCCTTGATCTGTGTCCCTTAACAATCTTTTTTTGTGGTGGTGGGGGGGGGTCACTCTGTAATGTTTAATGATCACAAGAAAATCTTTGTGTGGGGGGAAGCCAGGTCTAGTTAGTTTGAGAACTTTTCAGCCAGAGTTTGTGGGTCTTTTCTAAAAGCTGATGAAACTGTAACGCGACCCGGGCTGGGCTGACCGGTGCCGGGCAGGGTGCTGCGACATCTCTGAATGTCAAATACATCTCCTCAGACTCTTGGGAGGGCGAGGGGTAGAAAAGGAACTGGGGCCTGAGGCGTCAGCGTCCCAGCCCTGGTGATAACCACTTCGTTCCCATTAGAAAGCCGTGGAGGGGAGTTAAATAGTAACAAAACCCGACGACTCTGTCCTGTCCTCCTCGCTTTCCCAAAGTCACAAACCTAACTTTCTCCAACTTTGCGGTGAATGACATAATTATGAACGCTTAGTCCAGGAGACATCCTTGGGCGATCAATTTCTTCCCAGCCACACCACCTATTCTCCACAAATGCCCTCGCCCCATTCCAATATATCAGACATTAATCACCCCATTTACCCAGTGGGGTAGGGGGTGAGTGACAGTTTAATGAGTCCCAAGCACCGCAATGGGCCAGCGACTCCCACTCCACAAATCAACCCCTTCACGTCTCGCTACCGCGGATCCACAGAGATTTTGTGAGGTTGGGGTTTTGTTTTTCAGAGAGGTGGGGGCGGGGATGCCGAGTGAGGAAGCAATGCAAATCTTTACGTAGTTCGCCGTGCATAAAACACACGGGGAAAGAGGAAGGTTAAAACCACAGGGAAGGAGGTGGAGGGCGTAGAGCCGGTGCAGCAGGAAAACACCTTCAATAACAGAGGAGAAAACAGACCCGGGTCACGGCAACAACAAAAGAAAAGTCGTAAGAAGCAGCCAGCGGGAGGAGGGTGGTTGCTACCGCTTCCCCGACGCCGCGACGCGCGAGCCCCGGGGCCTCCGGGCAACTGCACCAGCCCGGGAGGGCCCCTCCCCTGCCGGCCTCCTCCCCGGGCGCCACTGCAGCTGCACCGGTCCCCGGAGCCGCGGCCGTCCCGGGCGCCACTGCAGCTGCGGCGGATCCCAAGCCCCC
>NW_016804791.1:342046-419372 GCF_001698545.2 Rhinopithecus bieti | reverse complement strand
CGGCGCTCCCCACCCGCCCCAGCCCTCAGACTCCTCCAATGGGAGGGCGGCTCTTCGGGAAGGCGGAGGGGGTGGCGGGCAGTCGTCGGACTGACAAGGGGGCCCAGCCAATGGGGATGGCGAGCCGGAGCTGCCCTTCCGCGCGTGCCAATCGCAGGCAGCAACTGTTGGGGTGGGCGGGGCTCGGGCGGGCGGGGCCCCCGAGCGAAGAGGCGCGGGGTGGAGTCCTCGGGCGCAGCGGCGGTGGCAGCAGCGGCGCCCCTCTGGGTGACTTGGCCGTGAGAAAGTGAAAGGAGCCCGCAGGCGGCGGCGACAGCTGCGCTGGGAGGGGCTTGTTTCCAGGCTCAGAGGCCCCGCGCACTCTGGGGGTGCGGAGCGAGCTTTTCGGTGTGCACCGTGACGACCACAAATACACTTTTAAACGTAGTGGGGCTTGGCTGCTGCGAGTTACGCAGGTATCCTGGAGAGGCAGGGCACCCGGGGACACGGATGACTCGAGGCCCGCTTCGGGTGTCTCTCTCTGCTCCCTCCCGTGGGGGTGACGACGCCCGGGTCCCTCGCCTGCCCGTGCGCAGGGGAGCGGGACCGAGGAGCGCTCTCCCTCCGTCCTGCGGCGTCCCGCGCCCAGGTGCACATCGGGGAGCTGGGGACGTGAGCAACTCAGGCAGTTTCTGGGAGCCGTTCTTACGTCATCATGTCACGGGCAGAACAGGGCAGAGCGCCTGCCTTTCTCACAAAACCCTCCTGTCCCTTGTGTACTTACACTGTTACAAGTAAAGACTTCCCCAACTGACCAAATTTTAGAGCATTACAGTAAAATTGGTACTTGCAGATGCCTCAGCTTGATTCCTTAATTGATACGTATCTAGCCACAGCTTTAAACTGCCGAGGGACGTTGTAAGACTGCTGTGTCGCTTTTCTTTCCTTCAAATAAACTTTTACTCGGTACCTGTTCTTGGCAATTAAACTGCGTTAATCACAGCCACAAAGACGTGGAACTGTCTGCCGTCAAGAAATTGGAAATCGTGTTGAGGCAAGAATTACAAGTAAAAAGTTGAATAACAAGTGGTGGGGGAGGGGGAATGGCTGAAGAAAATAGAAAAAAAACAAAAAACAAAAAACCCAACTTGATAGAGAGGAAGTCAGTTCACTAGTAATTGTCTAATGAAATGTGTTCAGTCTTTGCTAACAGAACCCAGACTGGCAAGCCTGTTGCTAACCAACTTGCCAGGAGACCTTTCAACTGGGCAAAATGTGCTTTCACTTTGTTCCAGGTCAAATGGGTAAAGTAGCTTGAAAGTATTGTGTGGGCAAATCAGACATGTTGAATTGCTAATGAAGTAAAAACAGGAGCAGACAGAATTCCTGGAACTGAAATAGCTTTGGGATATCTTGTTAGAAACAGTAGTGATGTGTCTACTTTTTTCTCAACCCTCTACGCTCTCTTGATTCATCTCTGAGGTCAAGGATATCCTGTGAGAACTAGAGTTTTTGTATTCCATGAAGGCTATTGTTGTATCTGTGCTGTCGATGAATTCTAGGTCTTTTCAGTCTAGCAGTAGAAGGCCCAATTTCAGTGTGACCTGTTTCAAGGTAGGGAATAAATGTTATTCACGGATGAAATATACAGGCACACAAAATGAGATGTGAAAAGTGCATGTTTCACCAACAAATTCAGGGAAAAAAATGTTTGCATTATCAAAGCTGTTTCTCATCTACTAAAAGTTAAAATTAAGGAGAGTGACAGATCTCTAGATGAGTAGACATAAAGTAATTGATAGTGTCAGGATATTGAACAATTCATGAAAATATTAGGACACTCATTATCTCCAAAAACCTTAGAAACTCAGCACTACTGCATCTAAAGCCAAGGCATAGCTGTAACAAAATGTTTTATAGAATGTACCTACAAGTGGAATAACAGCCCCAAAGATGTGCAGGAGGAGACATTGCTACATCAAAAACTAACGTGTGTGTGTGTGTGTGTGCGTGCGCACTGTGTTTCCCTAACAGCCATTACTAGAATCCATTTTGGGAACTGAGCAGTGTGGCCAGGAAATATAGATTAAATGGATATTTAAGGAAGCAAGTCTGTTGCCCCTCAATTGCTACAATCATTTTATCCAGAGTGCCATAGTGTGACTGTCTTTTATGCCCTTTTTTTCACATTTAAATAAATTGTTTTTACTCTCTTTGTTTTAAACTGTCTTATAAACTTATTGTACAAATGATACTTTTAATCCTTTGGAAAGTTATCACCATGAAAATTGTAAATAAAAGTGGGCTGATATCAGAGGAGTCGTAATACAGAATGAGTACTATTTTTATTTAATGCCCATTGGAACCATGGAAGGTAATAAGTCGAAGTCTAAATATCCCCTCAGGTAAGCACCTCAAAGTAGGGTGTTTACCACGATATAACAGGCTTAGCAAATTACCATGACGCAAAGCTACTTGACAGAGTTTGTCATTTTTTGTTTGTTTGTTTTTTAGCTAATAATCTATACTTCTGTCCTGCCCCCCACATTGGGGGGGAAAAGGGCAAAAAGTATACATTCTAAGCTCTTGGGAAAAGATACCATACTTTCTCTTGGGAGGAATCCAGTCCTGTACAGTTCCAGTTAATCCATACTTTTCTAGGTGTCCTGAAATTAAAAGTGATACAAATGAATCCTCCTTGCCAGGGAACAAGTTTTATGTGCTAATAACATATTCATTTCAACTAATAACAATTTGATAGTATAAAATGTTGATGGATCAAATAAAATTTAATTTGATGAGCAACTCCATAAAATGAAGGTCTGACTTTCAAGTGTGAACCACAGCTCAAATCTCTGAAAAACCTCAGTGTTTTTATTACACTTTATGCAATAGGTCACATTGAAAAGTTATCTCAGAAACTAGTTTTGGACATTGATATTTTATAAATGTATTAATTTCATATAGGAATGGGATTTTTCTTTAAAAATTAGGGAGGCAAACAATAGTAAAATAGCAGGTATTTGAAGGTATTATATTGATAATATAGTAACTATAAAATCTAACAAAATGTAAGTAGAGGTGAACCTGATTTTGAACCTAGAGAGGAAAAAGACACTAAACTGGAAAGTTTGTTCAAGCTTCTATTAAGCCCACTCATTTTCAATATCAGCGCATACATGAAATTCTATGAACTTATTTAGATTTGTTCTCTCTGTGTCTCTGCCTCTCTTCTGGCATGTGGAAATGAACAGGTTGATACCGTCTAAAGGGAAAAGGAAACACTGAAACGCAGTTGAGACAGTGATTTAAAAAAAGTAAATGAACAAACCAGAACACACATCACAATAAAGTGGACGGGGAGCGTATTTTATATAGCATCTTTCTTAAAATGCGTATTTCATGCATTTATAATTCTCTATAATATATTCTAATCTTATCTATAAAATATATTCATAATTCTGCAAAGCACATTCTATGTCAAATCATTCCCTGGGTTATAAATTCTATGATACTTGAATCTATTTATTAAATTCCTAAACTGTGGTAAGCCCTAAATTGGAGATAATTCAGCCTGATTCTCAGCCCTGAAGACAGAAATAATGGTATAAACTCTTGATGAAAAGTCCTTAGCAGGTTTGCAGCAGGCATTGGTGGTATACCAATGAAAGCAGAATGAATCTACACCACTGATTCAAACCTGCTGAGGCTTAAGGACAGAGAGGAGCAAAGGATACAGCCTCCCTAAAACTCTTTTTCCTGTGTAGCCAGTTTTTTGTTGCTTGCTGTAAATCAGTGCTTTTACAGACAGCATAATGGCTGAAGGAGGCCAATAGTTCAAGCTTGGTTGGGACTAAGACAGGCCACTTCAAATAATTTAGGAAAAAAGCAAGGAGGTATTTCAGTAACCACCCAATTCACAACCGTCTTTTCATTCTTTCTCTCTCCCCTCTATCTCCTCCAGTCTCCCCATAAAATACATCATACCTTACAGCATATGGAGGAAAAACATGCACACAATGATGGCTTTTCTAGCTCACTTTGTGCTATAAATATATTCATCATTCACTTTGTGTATAATCCCAGGCCACTTTTGAACCCCAGGCTGGCTGGCTTCCTTGCTACACAGAATGCCTTTGTGTCATTCACTGGTGGGAGTTCAATCAGTTAAAAATTATTTAAAGGCTATCCTAAACAAAACAAATTTCTAAAGGCAAGTCTACCATCCTTAAAAATCACATGCCTTCAAATACCACATGTTGGAGTTAATTTGTGGTGTCGAAGGCTGCATTACTTTGGATAATTAAAAGATGCACTCATTTCATCTGTGGGCTTTTTAAGATTTACCATTTAAAACAACCCAACTAAACATGTGACTTCCGGATGAGTAAATTCTATTGAAGAAGGATTTAATATGAACCTTTGATATTCAGAACCTCTTCTTCAATAATGGAAGTCTTCAGGGGTATCAACTGTGCTTAAATGTTGTACAATATTAGTAAATAGAAGTTGTTTTGTTCAAAATGAGAGGATAAAACTTCTAAATATTTGAATACTAATACTCTCACTTGTATTAAGTTGCTTAAATTGGAGTTTGTAGAAATTCAGGTTGCAAATGAACTTAGAAAAGGTGAAATGAACAGAACAAGAGAGGTTACCAGATAATATTGATGCCTCACACCTACTGTGTGTTAGTTGCTGTGCTTCAGACCCAAAGATTCAAACAGCATGTCTGTCTGCATTCTCCTCCAGGGAGAGATTTTTCCTTTCCTTTTGTGCTTGCTTCACTCTTGAATGCAGCACCTTCTTGGATTTAAACCAGCAGAAAGGAAAATGATAAATCTAGAAATTATTTACTAAGAACTTAGTATATGTTAGAGAAACAGGAAACTGCATTATCATGGTTCTTGTTAAATCTCCACCACGTGCTAGGTGCCAACAATACATGAAATGGTATCATTCCCTCTTATATCTTCATTATGTATATATAAATGTCATTGCGAATCCACTGGACAAAGATGAGATTTCATTTTTCTTTCAGTGACTAATATGTTGCTGATGCCTGATAAGTTTTTACCAATCCTAACTACTGTAATAAGATAAAATTGTCTTAATACAACTCTTTGGTTATAAAGAAATTCTATAAATTTAACACAAAAGTCTTGATACGTACCAAATTCAGACTATTCCCGGTAATAAGAACAGACAGAAGGTTAAATCTCACTCCAGAAATTTACTTCGCCCTTAGCAATAACATGCAACTCAGGAAGTTACTTCTCTTACAAAGAACTAGCATTTATGCCTAAGACTAAAATGATTATTTTTGAAGTACCCATTTTACAATGCAAATGTGTATCTAAATTAAACTCAGTAAAAATAAGCATTTTAAATTGAAGCTGCAGTAATAGCTTTATGGGAGACAATAGGAAAAGTGGTTCTTGAATATGAACTCAGAGAACACACATTTCACATTCCTTCTAGGGGCCTGGAAGCTTTCTTTGTTCTCTGTCTCTGTACATAAATGCATTGTGACATGGTTTAACTGAAAACCTATTGCTCTGAAGTCACTTTATACAACTGAGGCTGCTCAGCAAGGTCATGGCAAAAAAAAAAAAAAAATTGGGGTTCAAAAAAAGAAACCAGACTCACAACTGGTCTGCAATGCCATGCCATACCTTAGCACTTGGGATATGGGACAGATGCAGGAACACAGGCTCACTAAAACAGACGGTGACAAGAGACTGTGTGACAGAGACACATGCACAATAGGGCATTTTAGACAGAGACAAACGACAGAGTAGAGCAATATATGGGACAAGAGCTTTATAGGGACGAGAGGGCTGTGAAGAATGGTGAGAAAATGGTGACAGTATAGAAGAAGGAAAATGGAAGAGGGGGAAAGAGAAGGAAAGATCCCAGTGGGAAGTGATCTACAGTAGAGGCCATGGTGGTGGTGATGGTGCTGCTAGAGTTGGTGGTGGCAGCAGCAAGGTAAATAAAGCAGAGATGTGAATACTTCTTCCTGGCTCTGCTGATGTATGCCACTATTTTTTGTCTTGCAAATTACTCTTAAATAATACTTCATGAAATAGCTGGCCCCAAAGTAAAGAAGACTAGAATATACTCAGTTGATTTTGCCAAGAGATCACTTGATAAAAGAATAAAGAATTTTTAAAAAATAATGTAGGCTGTACTCAGCATTTAACTCTTTCCAGACATGAGGTTGCTACAATCAGGGCAAGGCGTGTGTGTGGTGTGTGTGTGTGTACTCACATGCACACTCATATACCTAAGTCACTAGTTTGGCTGGTTTTTCTGGTAAGATTGGCTTAATATGAACTAGATTTTTCTTAATAGGGATAAGAATTTCATAGCACATTCATTGCGTAGTTTTAGGTTGACCTTATAGGGAAATTGGAGGTATGTGTTGACATTTCATTGAGTAATTTGAATTATATGTTAACCTAACTAATCACATTTCGGAAATAAATTCATTCCTTTAACAGCCACTGAATCCCTGTCATGCATCAGGCCTGGTTGGAATTACATCAGCCTCTGTACAAAACATCTGGCCTGGCTCATCACCAGATGCATGAACTAGCATTGGAAGGAAACACTCTTGAACTACTTTGATAAAGTGAACCAGAAAAATTCCCATTGTCAAAGATACCCACTCTGTTTTTTTTTTTGTTTTGTTTTGTTTTGTTTTTTTGTTTGTTTTTGAAAAGGAGTCTTGCTCAGTTGCACAGGCTGGAGTGCCCTGGCCCAATCTCAGCTCACTGCAAGCTCCGCCTCCCTGGTTCACGTCATTCTCCTGCCTCAGCCTCCCGAGTAGCTGGGACTACAGGCGCCCGCCACCACGCCTGGCTAATTTGTTTGTATTTTTTTAGTAGAGACGGGGTTTCACCGTGTTAGCCAGGATGGTCTCGATCTCCTGACCTCGTGATCTGCCCATCTCGGCCTCCCAAAGTGCTGGGATGACAGGCGTGAGCCACCGCGCCCGGCCTCTGTTTTTTGTTTCCTGTCTTCCTTGGTGGGATGTAAGTCCCTCAGGATGGGGACTCTTTCTATCATAATATCCTTAGCACCTAGAATGGTGCTTGGCACATAACAAACATTCAAGAAATATTCTAGGAAGGGAGGGAGGGAGAGAGAGAACAGAAGGAAGGAAGGGAGAGGGCAGAAGAGAAGGAAAAGAGAAGGGAAGGAGGGGAGAAGGGAAGGGAGATAGTGAAAAGAAATAACTTACACCTTTGTTTTTTCCAAGGCTAGTGGGAATAGCAATGCTTTACATGTTCAATTGCTCCCTTTAAACTTGGGATGAAGGAGAGCTTATTATGTAGACTACCACAAAGGCATCTATTTACTTTTTTGGGGTGCACTCTGACCCAACCTAGAAATATCCCCAGATGGATATGGTAGAGACTTTACTCCTGGGAGAAGCATAGCAATTCTTTAGGATATAGAAGAGGTATTTCATCCTTGAGGCATTTTAGAGGTAAGTTATTCCTCAAACATCACTTATAGGCATAAGATGTGTTGTTATTTTCATTACTTGGAGGAGAATGTTGAAATGGAATGGCTAAGTGACTTGTCCAAGTCCCCAAATTAAGATTGGTGAGTTGCAGAGCTTGTTCATCAACAATTCACTAAGTCATTTTTCTTCAGATATTTAGGCCACTCTGAAATCAAAAGAAAAAACTCTATTGTTTTTAAACAAATTAGAATCTGCCATGCTTTGAAAACGCACAGTCATTTGGGTGTTTATCTTTGAGGATACATCCATGATCTCCATCGAGCCACATAAACGAGCTAAAAATATAATGAAAGGAATTATTCCTGACTTTTCAAGTGCAGCCTCAACTACAGACATATGCTATTGGTGGATATAAATGAAGATACCTCCAAGCAAGAAATGTTTTCCCTTTCTGTAGGTCCTATTAAGACAGTAGGGTCCTAATAGCAGTAAATTTGGTGCAGAGGAATTGATAAAATTATATATTTGGGTGCATCCGGTGACTACGAGAGATAAAAGATTATATTTTCATTTGCATGGTTTGCTGGGTTTTATTTGGCAGATATAATAACACAGGCTACGCAGAACCCATAAAACAAAGTGAGAACAGCAGCTCATTTGGTGGCAAAATGTAATGGTTGTAGCTAAGGGGCTTACATAATTCATCTCAAACCCTTATGCCTGTATTTATTGTTGTTTAAATGAAAATTAAACTCTTACGGCCATAAGGAGGGATCTGGTCAGACATTTGATTGAGATCCCTTCTTCTTACACAGCTTCTGAGATGATCAGTCTGTGACATTTACAAACAGCTACAGAAATATTCTAGAATGAACATACTTTACCTAAGCACGCTAGGATGTCATTCTTCAAATCCTGCTTCCCTAAACAACTCTAAAACTCCCACAGAAAGTGAGTGGAGAGAGAGGCCCCGTTTGTTATTCTGCCTTGGAATTTCTAGTTCAACTCAGGGCAGTTGTAAGCTATGGTTAAGAGTTAATGTTTAGTATCAGATAACATTTGGTATAATACTTTAGCAGGAGGTGGGGGCTAGAGGAACAATACAAAGGAATGACTGAGACGTGATATTGGCCCAGACCATTTCACACAAGTGTAATGTCTTTTAGTATTATTTAAAGTATTCGTATTATATCATATTGCTAAAAGAATATTTTTAAGGACATGATTTTTTTTTATCACTTTATTCTTATGTTAGAAGAGTGGAAATTTTGACTCTCAATTGTGCATACTCTAGACTATGGATTTTGCTTTTTGGGGGGAGGAATTTTTTGTTTTAGAGAATCAGACTTGAAATATAGTTTGTTAAAGAGAAATCTGTACTGTATTATTAAATGCACATCTGGATAAGGTTTTAAAATATCAATGATTATCACACCAATTTAGAGAAAATGGAATGATGTGGCTTAAAACAGTTGTGTAAAATATCATTACATTTTTATTTTCTGCAGATCTCATGGAGGTAACTAACAGATATAATATTAATATATAAACATATAATAATTAAAATTAACATTAATGCTAGATACAAAAGTTTAGTATTATGGGGCTATTGGAATATTTGTCATTAAATTAGTCTTAAAAGCTATAAATTAACTCTTAATCATTTTTTAAAATGACCAGCATACCCTCTCTATAGTAGTTATTTAGGTATGAAAATAAATAAATACATATGCCCTAAATTTTATCTGCCATGAGCAAGTACACATGGGCTATTTTGGAAACTGGGTTATCTCTTTTGATTTTAGAACTTCTTCATTATTTTTAGGTAAATCAATATGGATATTAAAGTGATTAGCTCAAACTTTCTAAATTTGGAAATTTTATGCCATTCAGGTTATTACTGTATACATACATGAACCAATTTTGGAAGGAAAGAGAAATACAACAAGAAAGTTATTTTAAACCATAATTCAATGCAAGTAAATAACTCATTTTCTAAATAATGAGATAATTGACAGAATTCATTCTCCTTTGGTAGTAAGCTCAAGCAGTTTGTGTGCATGAAAAAGAGAGAAAGAAAGTATGAGAAAGAGAGAGAGAGGAAGCAAAGCTTTAATTGAATATTCCTCAAGTTTAATAGGAATAAACTACAAGCAAAAAAAAAAAAAAAAAAAATCAAGGAACATTAAAAAACAAATAGAATAGTGTATATTTTCACTTGAAACAAAAGTGTTCTTCTCATATATTATAGTCTTGCATATTTATTCTGTTCAGGAAGATGTTTCTTTGCTAACTCATATTCATCTTTCAATCAGCTGGTTTGATGGCCTTCCAGAGGCTGCAGGGAAGATCTGACAAGTGGAAAGAAAATAAAGGTAAGTAAACCCTGATGAAGAGAATTTCAGAAAGAGAGAGAAAAAAAAGATCCAAAAGGTTGGGGGGAAGAATGGAGGAAACCAAATAAAATTAGACAACGTTTTAGAAATAAAACAATTATACTAGTTTTCAGTTCATTTTCCCCCACGCATATTTTTTTAATTGGAAATATGTTCTATTATTTTAACTTTTTTAAAAAATCTGCCTTCACTAAACTAAAAGCAAGGGACCTAATACGTGGTAAAGATGAATATTCAGTGGCTAAAATCTTGATAGCCAGAGGAGGCTGTGCTACTGGCTGTCCCTCCACGAAGAAGTCTGTGGACTTCTGAAGCAAGAGAGTACCAAGAGAACAAATATTTGTTTTCTTTCGAAGGCAATCCAGCATGAGGAGGCATCGCTTTCAGAATTACATATTATCTTATCAAGGCAACTAGATGTTAGTTTGGTCAGAGTGAATATCCAGCTTCTATTATGCTGAATGAGGGAATGGAATGATTTCTGTTTCACCCCCACCTTCAAGCCACATACCTCCAAAGCTCACCTCCAGCCCAAATGCTTTTCTTTATGCTTTTTACTTTTGAGTTCTTAAAGCGTGTTGTTATTATTATTTATTTTTAGTGTTGCAATCTCCAGCAGTCCTTATTTTCACTCAAAATTACAATACAGGGGACTATGGCCAATGCTATGCAGATGGCCAAATAGATAATAAAGACTCAGTTCATGAATAATATCCACTCAGAAAGAGGACAAAAGCAACAGGAAAAAAGAGCCCAAATTGGACAAAATGTGCGTGCTATATTTAAAAAAAACACACGCGATCATTGTCAGAGATCATTAAGGGTGCCCTGTAGTTTTAATTATATGCCAGTGGCACCAATTTGATGTGACTGTTTGCTCTTATAGTCAATAAAAAAAGTCATAACTGCCATCAAATTTAAATTTAATTTATTTTCTACACAGCCTTTTCTGTTTTCCTTGTTTTTTTTTTTTTCTTTTATAACATGAACACTTTTTTGTTAAAAAATGTGTGAAAGATTAATTTGTAGAATGAGGGTGCACAGCACAGGACAGATGGAGCGGGTGGGACATGACAGTTTTCGTCTGTGGCATCATTTTGTTGTTGCTATTGCAAGTGAGCAAAATAAAGCTACTGCTACCGCGATCATTTCTTTTGGGGCCCCTCAGAGAAGGTGTGTGGCTTTTCCTTCGTGCTGGGCCCTGCTGTTTGGGGACGCAGCCACCCTCGACCCTCCACAGCCAGCCGACTTGTGAACACTGTTCATAAGCCCGAGAGAACTCTAATTGTAAAATTGCATTTCTATAGAATTGTACTCGACTTTTGTATAAAGCAGAATGAAACACTTTTTCTTGGTAAGCTGACTCTGTTGAAATGAATTAATGATCTGTTCTCTCTGAGATCCAGTAATGTAAACCCAAACGCATGAAACTCTAGATGCAGAAAATAATTAATTTTTTTGGGGGGGGGCACAAGACAAATATTCTCACATTCAAGGGTTTTTTTTTTTAATTTATCAAAAATGACAACGTGCAAGTTTCAATTTTTTGCCTTGAAACAGCCCTAATTTACACATAAGTATTGTAGGAGTTTGCTATTGTAAAGGTTCTTATTGAAGAATAAAGCAATTACCACAGAAAATCACTGTCATATGGCACACACAGACATTCCGAGAAAAAGTAAAACTTTGAGAAGAAGGAAAAGGGGAATTCAGGACAGCATGTGGGAGGGAAGATGGGAGTTCTTTTTATGCACAAAGAGATCCATTAACAATATCTTTATCAGTTTCCTTCTTCCTTGTTAACTGAACCAACTTCCAGTGCCCAGAATATGCGAACGTGATTGCAAATAAATGACTGGGGTGGCAGGGGGATGAGTGAGTGCACATGAAAATGGCTGGTGGTTAATTCATGGGAAGACACGATTTGCCTGGAAAAGAAAAAAAAACGAAAAACCTTTGCCTCAAACTACTGCATCTTTCATAGTGAGGCAAGGTGGTCTGCAACAGTACGTCAGCAGCCACGAACCCCCTACGATTCTTAATTCTTCTGCAGTCACGAGCCCGCCTCAGCCTGGAGATCAGCGGATTCTTGTGGATAGGGTGTTCGATATTCCAGTCATTGTATATGATCACGTTGTTTTCCTAACCAGACTGCAGGCCTTCCCAGGGAGGGATTGTGTCTGAGCAGAGCACACTGTGCAAAGCCGTGCTCCCCAAATGTGTGTGGCTGGCAAAGCTTCTCTGTGGGGACCCTGGATACCGACCGTCAGGGGCCATGCTGATGATCTGAATCATGGCATCGTGATTCGAACCGTGGGCTTTGGGGGCAGACCATCTGCAGTTGGCGTCAGGCTGCCCCTAGCTATGTAACCGTACTTTAACTTAGGCAAGCCTTAGTTTCCACTTCTGTAAAAACAGGGATGATGATGATAGTGTGCACTTCAATGATAGGGTGAGTGGGAGATTAAGAGATAGTCCTTTGTAAAGCATTTAGACAGTGTAAAATGTAAACCATTTAGCCCTAGTTTTCTAGAGGTCTCTTTTTGGATGCTTCCAACACCTGATCGCTGAGGGTACTGAAAATCCTAAATCTTTGGTTTGAAACTTGCCTTATTCTGTTATATTAGGGGTGTGGTAGCATGGACAAATACAATGTTGGAGTGTACCCGGATAGGTGGGTGGGGAATGAGAGAAGATGCAATTTTAAAATAAAATAATATAATATTACATGGGGGCAGGGCATTGTCCTTGATGTTGTAGAAAATAGGGAAGAAATTTGGTGTATATATTATGTGCCTGTGAAATAGAGTACACAGGAAACGTGATAATGGTATGTACCACACATCCAATGTAAAGACAGTGTATCTGTTTTATATTTGTTCTATAGGATGTCTCCACAATTCTATAAAGTAGTAGGCACTATAGAAATGGAAGGTATAGCTCATTCTTGCCATTCACTCAAACACATGCACTGACATAAACAGACTCAGAATAGGGAATATCCATCCCTAAATCCAATACTATGAGCACAATGCTTACATTGAAACAGTAGCAGAGCGTGTTATACTGACATATGCATGTAATTACTTACGGCCATGAATCACTTAGTGACAGGTATACGTGCTGAGAAATGCATCTTTAGGCGATTTTGTCGTCGTGTAAACATCATAGACTGTACTCACACAGATCCAGATGCAATCGCCTACTACACACCTACGCTATCAGGTGCAGCCTATTGCCCCTAGGTTGCAAATCTGTGCAGCATGTTACTATGCTGAATAGTGTAAGCAACTGTAACACAGTGGTAAGTATCTGTGTATCCAAACAGTAAAAATAAGGTATAAAAGATTTAAAATGGCACACCAGTACAGGATACGTACCATGAATGGAGCTTGCAGGACTGAAAGTTGCTCTGGGTGAGTCAGTGGCTGAGGGTGGGTCAATGCGAAGGCCTGGAATGTTACTGTCCACTACTGTAGACTTTCTATGAACACGGGACACTTAGGCCACCCTGAATTTATTTAAAAATATTTTTTTTCTTCACTAGTAAATTAACCTTAGCTTACGGTCACTTTTTTACTTTGCAAACTTTTCGTTTTTTAAAAATCTTTTTGTCTCTTTTGGGATAACACTTAGCTTAAAACACAAATGTATTTATTGTACAGCTGTACAAGAATATTGCTATCCATATTCTATGAGCTTTTTTCTATTTTTAAAATTTATTTTTTACTTTTTACACTTTTTTTTGTGAAATGCTGAGACACAAAGACACACATTCACCTCAGTCAATACAGGGTCAGGATCATCCGTGTCACCGTCTTCCACTGGAAGGTTTTCAGGGGCAGTAACACACGTGGAGCTGTCATCTCCTGTGATAACAGTGCCTTCTTCTGGAACACCTCCTGAAGGACTGGCCTGAGGCTGTTTTGCAGTTAACCTTTTTTTTTAATAAGTAGAAGGCGTACACTCTAAAATATAATAGTAAAACGTATAGCGTAGTAAAAACATAAATCAATGACATCATTGTTTAGTATCATTATCAAGTATTGTTTATTGTACATAATTGCGTGTGCTGTACTTTTATACAACTGATAGCACAGGTAGGTTTGTTCATACCAGCGTCGCTGTAAATGTGTGTAATGCAATGGCTATGTCACTAACTGATAGGAACTTTTAAGCTCATAATCCTATGGGACCATCATATTTGCAGTTCATTGGTGACCGAAACATCATTACGTGGCCCATGACTGTATTTCTATGCATGCTGATACACAAAATGTAAAGTATCCTTATTTTTCTTTTGCCATTGGGTAGAGTTACATTTATGCCCAAAACACTGGAAAATAGTTAGTTCACTGACTACAGAGGAATTCTGATGGGCTAAGACTAGGGTGAAAATGGCAAGCTATGTATGTTACATATATTAAAGTATAAACAAAGAAGTGTGCACATGAACACAGGTGTGTGTGTCTAAAATTGCATTTTATATAAGCCGATTTTTCCCTCACAGTAAGAAGTTTGCAGTTATTAACTATAGCAAAGTCTTCTGGTCTCCTACCCCAATAGCTGTTCTCCCTTTCTTCTTTCGTGACAAAACTCTCAAGTACATAACTGCCCCCAGGTAAAAACTACATTTCCCAGCTTTCTTTGCAGCTAGATATCTCCCTATGACAAATTCTGGACAATGAAATGCACATGGAGGTGTTTTGTGCAGTTTACAGGAAGCCTCCTTAAAAGACCATGAATATGCCTTTTGACCCTTTCTTCTTGGTTGCTTTCCACTGTCTGGAATATGGATGTGATGGTTGGAGCTTGGGCTGACTTGATGGACCACAAGGATGAGAGCCACATTATAAGGAGGCTGGTGAGGAAAGTTGGAGGAAGCTTCTTAATTTAATGACTTCCTAAATTTACCATACCAGCCCAGGACTGCATCCTTCCCAACTTCGTTTCTATGAGAAATAAATCAACGTTGGTGGAGATATACATTGGTGCAGCCATTATGGAAAACTGTGTGGCAGAGGGTGAGGGGGGGTTCCCTAAAAAAATGAAAATAACACTAACATATGATCCAACACTCCTATTCCTGGGTATACATCTAAAGGAAATGAAGTCCGTATGTTGAAGAGATACCTGCACTCTCATGTTCATTGCAGCACTATTCACAATCGTCCAGGTATGGAATCAATCTAAGTGTCCATCGACAGATGAATAGATAAAGAAAACATGGTATATGTCCAATGGAATACTAGTCAACCTTTACAAAGGACATCCTGTCATTGGTGACATGGATGAACCGAAAGGCTGTCATGCTAAGTGGAATTAGACACAGAAAGACAGATACTGCATGATCTCACTTCTACGTGGAATCTAAAAAGTTGAACTCCTAGAAATAGAGAATGGAATGGTAGTTACCAGGGGTGAAGAGAATGAGATGTTGATCAAAGGGCAGAAAGGTTTGTTTCTGAGGATAGACAAGCCCAATGTGTTCTGGTTGGTTGGGAGAAGAATGTGGGACCCTCCGTTCCATGCAGTTATTCAGAGACCAATCTTTTCCCATCTCAGCCATCAGAGACTCCAATCATCTTCCATATCTGGCCTCCCAAGTCCCCACAGAATAGAAATAGGTATCGCACAAGATTATATACAAGGAGATTTAACACGGTCCATGCCTAGGGTGGCATTTGACACTTCTACCGACATGCTATTGGCCAGAACTCCGTCGTATGGCCCAAAATTAACTGCAAGAGAGTCTGAGAAATTTAGTCTAGCTGTATTCCCAGAAAGAAGAAACAAGAGCATAGCCTTCTCTTACCTAGTAAATAAACAGAAAATATAGTTTCCAATATCTCCGTTTTAAATTTATTTTCTAAAGGCCCACTTAACAAGGGCCACACGCTCAAGGATACAACTCACTATGTCACAAAATCGTCTTCTTAGGTCATCTTAATATTGAAGCATCTAAGACTCAAACATTTCTAATAATGGAAGATGAACTCTCCAAAATGCTGTGGCTTTAATCTCAAGCCCTGGCCAGCTGCTGTTCTTCTTCTTACTGTTGCCTTTCCTCTTTGTTTGTGTGTTTTCCCATGATGAGGCGTAATTTTTGAACATCTATAGAGGACATTAAGAAAAGCTTCCACAGGGCTCTATATCACAGCACTTTGGGAGGCCGAGGCGGGCAGATCACAAGGTCAGGAGATTGAGACCATCCTGGTTAACACAGTGAAACCCCATCTCTACTAAAAATACAAAAAATTAACCGGGCGTCGTGGCAGGCGCCTGTAGTCCCAGCTACTTGGGAGGCTGAGGCAGGAGAATGGTGTGAACCCGGGAGACGGAGCTTGCAGTGAGCCGAGATCGTGCCACTGCACTCCAGCCTGGGTGACAGAACGAGACTCCATCTCAAATAAATAAATAAATAAATAAATAAATAAATAAATAAATAAAGCAGGGCATAGTGGCTCATGCTTATAATTTCTCTATTCAGGGTTTAGCATCATTGTCAAGTATTATTTGGGAGGCTGAGGCAGGAGGATCACTTGAGGCTAAGAGTTTGAGACCAGCCTGGGCAACATAGCAATACCCCATCTCTAAAAAAACAAAAAATTTTTTAAAATTAATTAGCTGGGCATGGTGGTGCACACTTGAGGTCCCAGCTACTTGGGAAGCTGATACAGGAGGATCACTTGAGCCTGTGAGATAGAGGCTGCAGTGAGCACTGATTGTGCCCCTGCACTCCAGCCTGGGAGACAGAGCAAGACCCTGTCTCAAAAAAAAAAAAAAAAAAAATTCACTTAACTGGTAGTCTGTGAGCATATTGCTAGAGACAACGACGGATCATTGAGGCAGATAGAGCTTTTTCATTTCCTTTTATACTACTGTTGTGTATTTTGTAGGCTATTGTTATTATAACCCACCTGATACTTGTATAAAATAAGATCATTGAGGGTATTTTTTTAACAGGGTTAGACACTTCAGAAACAGACGGTCAGACAGACAGATATATAGATAGAATTCTATTTTCCTCCAAAATATCAATCATGATGGTTTTATTGAACCAACATTTCCCACAAATTCTGGACAATTACCAAAGACAATCCATTTCCGGAAACATGATTGAGATAAAAATAATAGATGCAAAAGCAATAATGTTTAAAATTCCATTTCGGCTTAATAATGAGTTTGTGGCCTGCATCATAAGGCAAGTTATTATCCATCACATTTTATCATGAGACTCTTTCTTGCATTTTTATAAAAATTTTAGAGCCTCTATTTTCAGAACTGTCCAGAAGATGTTGTTACTGTTCACTGTTATTTCCTTTGATGGTTTGATTTTTGAAATTCAGCTCTTTTCAGAGTTTTAAGGCACATGATAGGCAGAAGGTAAATTTGAGCGGATTTGCCTATTTCCTAGGGGGAAAATGAAGCAAGATTTAACACTTTGGTTTGTTCACTGGAAATACAAAATGAATTTAAAATTTTCTATTAACTAAAATCTGAAGTCTTGATGTTTATTTAGGGTACGAGATGAAATGGTGCAAAATGCTTTTCTAAAACCGGGAAACAATTTGAAGTTATAAACGAAAAGACTTTTCATTTGTTTTCTGTATGTTTCAAGGAAGCCCCATCTGGGGGTTGTTCGGGTTTGGGATTACTGGGGTCACACGTCTGACAATCCTGGCACAGAGCAGGCACCGAAATCGTTTTTGAACCATGAATGTGAATAACCAGGACCCCACAGGACTGAGAGAAGAAGATCACAAAGAGGGTGACTTGAGAGGCTGGGGGTGGTCTTCATTTCTGGTGAGGAATGAGAGATTGCCTGAGAATGCCTAGCCCTGCAGCCCACAGGGAGCCCTAGCATCTCTAAAGAGATGTAGAGGATAAAGCTCCTAACATGTAATGGCGTGATTATTCCACTCACGTCTACCACAAGGAAATCACCAAGCATCTGCCAGAGGTTTGTGGCTTAGGGAAGGAGGAGGGATTGCTCAACTGCCTGACCATAGCTCTGAGCTGCAGGAAAACCATCAGGAATTCTTCAGCCCTCCTGTGCCTTCTGGCATGGAGGCAGAACTAGACTAATCCCCTCTTTCCCTCAAACCCTTCTCCATGTATCCAGGCTTGTAGATCTGACCATGGGCCTCGATCACTAATTCACAACCTTTAAAGCTCATCAGAATCGCCTGGGGGCTTTTCCCACAATACTGGTACCAGGGTCCCACCTCAGACTTATTGAACCCAAATCTCCAAGGGTAGGGTCTTGGCATGGGATCTGAGGATATGTGCCTTTTCAAGCCTCCCTGTTGAAGCCGTTTCTCGTCAAAGATCAAGAAGCCCTGTCCTGGCTTACCTCTGCAGTTGAACGAAGTGTATTGTTACTTGAGGCTTTGAATGCAGTTGTCACAGACTTTGGTCACCAGCTTGATCTGAAAAGACTAAATTCATGTCCTCAGTCACCAGTGACTGTGTGATCATGAGTGAAATGCTTAACCTCACTGCAGTCTCTGTCTCCACCCCTAAGAGGCAGGGACTAGTCTGGGTATCTTTATAACGTGCCACTGTCTTAAACAACTTACCCAATTCCTAACCATCTGGACTGAGTTTCTGTGAACATATGAACACTCAAAAAAAGAAAGACTGAGTAAGTGCAGGTGGGCTATTAACAACTACAAAAACCGTAACAGTCTGGATACTCATTTAACACCATTAAAAGAATTAATGCATTTCTTGGTAAATAAGTGGTTAGAGTTTTATTAAATATGCCTAAGTTTTTTTCTTTAGAAAACCCAGAAAGTGGATCATTTCCAGTTCAGAACAACCTGGTCTGTAACCAAAGATATTTTCAAACAAGAGGCCAGTCAATGTCAAAACAAAACACTGGATTACATTTATGAGACTATCAAATAACTAAAAAATGAGATTATCATTTTTCAAGTTCCTTTATTATCACCAGTGCTCAAACTACAGACACAAAGGGAAAAAAAGACTACTTGGGATGAACATTGTATGGAATTTTTTATTTAGCCTGCTGTCTTTTTGAAATACCGATTTTCATCTATTCTGAGTCTTTTGATATAGATCAGTTAAACTGGAATGAACAGTCTTTTCATCTAGTTTGCCTCATCCTAATAACAAGAATGAAGTGTGCTTTTTTCCCCTTCAGTAGTTTATAAATAGTCCTTATAAAACTGCCCATTACCTTTTTATACATACTAAGCTCATTATTGAAAAATTACACCTCCTCACACCTCCAGGCCTTTCTACATCTAAATGAAACTCTTTCCACTTAAATGTATATGGCCGGAAAAATCAGCAAATACTAATGTTCAAACCCCAAGGGGGCAGCCTGCACACAGATGAAAATATGACCATGCACATACACAGTTTTTGTTGCATGACACCAGGCCTCGAGGAGAAAACCAACCCTTGCATAAAAGATTTCACAGAGATAAGTGAAAGAACCCAGTGCTCTGGTATATCCAAATTCAGATGTAAACTCAAAGAAGTCCATAGAAACCCTGACATTGTTTCAAAGCACAGCATAAGATTAACAGTGCATAAACCACAGCACACTTTTGTTAAATTCACATTTACTTAATAATACATATCACCAACTTTGCAGTCAGATGCCGAGGCAGCAGGCAAAACAAGTTATTTTTAGGAGTCTGGCCAAGGACCATTTGCTCATTCATGAGAGTGTGCTTTAAGAAGTCCAAAGCCAAGATATCAAGATAGGCCATTATCCAGGCATGGCTGCAGGGCCAAACCGCCTCACAAGGGGAGTGCCATCCGCCACCCAGGGAACCAAAGGAGAGACAATGTGTGGTTAACACAGGCCCACTGCTATTATGAGAAAAATAGCCAGGAGCATAACTGCTGATGGTGATCAGGGCATTTGATATTCAAAGCATGGCTTACTGGTTGGTTTGGCTAAAGATCTGGCCAAGGAATCTAACAGGCAAAATTTATCTGAAGACCAATTTGCTTCTTAGGAAAGAGAGTCAGGTAAGGGACCAACTATGGCAGCAATTTCAGCTAACACCAAAATGCACCTTGCTTGGTTCCTACCGCTTTGCTGGCAGTTTCCTAACTGCTGCCAAAGCTGCAGAACCAAAGCTTCCAATTTCATCAAGATGAATTGCAGCAAATCAGAAGCGATTTGGACAGACAGAATGCCTTATTGATGTGATATACCTAACATGGGCCAGGAAGGAAGAACAGTAAGAAATACCTTGGGGCCAGGCGCGGTGGCTCACACCTGTCATCCCAGCGCTTTGGGAGGCTGAGGTGGGTGGATTGCCTGAGGTCAGGAGTTTGAGACCAGTCTGGCCAACATGGTGAAACCCCGTCTCTACTAAAAATACAAAAAAATTACCAGGCGTGGTGGTGCATGCCTGTAGTCCCAGCTACTCAGGAGGCTGAGGCAGGAGAATTGCTTGAACCAGGGAGGTGGAGGTTGCAGTGAGCCGAGATCATGCCACTGCACACCAGCCTGGGGGATGGAGCGAGACTCCGTCTCAATTAAAAAAAAAAGAAAAAGAAAAAGAAATGCCTTGGGAAGTGAAGGATATAGAATACCTTATTCATTCGTTTAGTTGTCAAGACTTTGTTGAGCTTTTTTTCACATGCCATGTACTGCGGCAGGCATGAGGGATATCAAGACACAAAGAACACCACGCTGCCTTCTAGCACTTCCATGCATCCTGGCATCTATGAATAATAATATTGCAAACAAATACACCACTCTCACTGCAGTTCCTTGAGTTTACCCTAAGAGAAAGGGGTTGGAACCTATTCATTTTTGCATAAATGATTCTCTTTCTGATGAGTGTGACAGTGTTGCTCACCCACTTTCCCTTAGGTGGAGCCTTGTGACTAATTCTGTCTGATGGACTGTGGACCTGTGAATCCTACAGGTCGGAATCGAAGAGGCAGCGCCCAATGCTCCAGCTGTCTCATCCCTTGCCAAGGCAGTCAAGGAAACCTCCTGCCGAGACGGCAGAGCTGCACGCGTTACAGCATGAAGGGCGGATGCCGGGGAGGGTCACCCAGCCTGCGGTGGAACTCAGGAGTGAGAAAAGCCATTAAGTCACTGAGACGTGGAGGTTGTTTTTTGTTTTTGCTTTTGTTTTGTACTGCAGTATAGTAGCTGCTTAATACCATTAATAAATGTCTGTTTTGCCTAGGACTTTTAGCGAAGAGTAGAAATCACAGACTCTGTAGAGATGAAGAGGCTTTATGGATTAATAGACTTACCCAGTGCAGATCAATCTCCCAGTGGAAAGAGATCAACTTCTCCCGCTGTGCTTTTTCCTCTCAGTGTAGCTGTCACAGAGACTGTTCCCAAGGCTCTAAGGTGTTAGAGCTGCTGCCTCCCTCAAGCCCTCTGGACACCCTGATGCCTTCAGGTAGTCCAGCCTCAGCATGTCCACATCTCTTTTCTTACCAGTTTAGTGGAGGCAAGATTGGGATTTTCCAAGTGAAAC
Source organism: Rhinopithecus bieti (assembly GCF_001698545.2). Classification (NCBI taxonomy): domain Eukaryota; kingdom Metazoa; phylum Chordata; class Mammalia; order Primates; family Cercopithecidae; genus Rhinopithecus; species Rhinopithecus bieti. The sequence goes on along the minus strand of NW_016804791.1, from coordinate 398,028 downwards.
TTCATTAGTAAGAAATGGAGATAAAATAAGTACAAATGTATAGAAACAGATGGATTTGCTGAGTGTAGATTTCTAATCAAAGTGTATTTGATCCTCCTTTTCCATAACATTGGGAAGATGTGTTTTGATCCCTGCATCCTGAACGCGTTCATTTCAAACATACCTAAAACAGAAAGGGGAGTCTGAGGTACCTCATGACTTGGCCAGATACTGGCTTTGCTTATCCACCCAAGATTACAACATAGGAGACACCATCTTTTCCATGGAACAATCATATTCCCTCCTAACAACACAACTCTTCAATAGCAATAGTCTCATTAACAATTAATTTGTGATGCTAGAGCACTTTGTGTGTTCCAAGTAACAGCTATAGCATTGTGAACAATAATAGTTATTGCAGTATTTTAAGTCTATTCATGCACAGAAGAGAGTAAGGAAGTTCTTTATAATGTAAATGATTCCTGAGTTCTAGAAATTCGGTTTACCCTTATAAATATGACTCAATTTCAAATTATTCTGTTAAAATATATAATTGTTGGGGCAATAAACTTTTGTTTAGTTTTCAATTCTTTAAAAATAAAGAATCTATATTGAATCTTATTTTGAGGTCGAAGAAAGTGATCACAGATGGAAAGTTAATGCTTTCAAGTTACAGTTTAACTCTCTGGAAGAAGTAAATCACATTTATTTCTGGTTCAAAAAAAATTAAAGAAACTTTCTTCTTATGTGTACCTTTTTTTTTTTTTTCTTTGAGATAGAGTCTCACTCCCTTGCCCAGGCTGGAGTGCAGTGGCACGATCTGGGCTCACTGCAATCTCCACCTCCTGGGTTCGAGTAATTCTTGTGCCTCAGCCTCCTGAGTAACTGGGATTGCAGGAGTGCACCACCATGCCTGGCTAATTTTTGTATTTTTAGTAGAGGTGGGGTTTTGCCATGTTGGCCAGGCTGGTCGCGAACTCCTGGGTTCAAGTGGTCTGCCTGCCTCAGTCTCCCAAAGTGCTAGGATTACAGGTGTGAGCCACTGTGCCCGGCCATGTGTACCCTTTTTTTAACCTTCTGTAAACGCAGTGTTTCATAGGGGAGTATGATATAGTGGTTAACAGCACAGACTCTGAAGGTAGATTCGTGGTTTTAATTCCTCCTCTATCACTTAACTACCTACGTGACCTTGAGCAAGTTCCTCAACCCTCCTGGGCATTATCTAACCTGTAAAACGAAGATTATAACTGTCCCTGTCTTAAAGAAGTAACTGATATAGTGCACGCAATTAAATTGTTAGTTAAATAGAAATGAAGTGCCAGGTGCAGTGACGCACGCCTGTAGTCCCTGCTGCTCTGAATCTCTTGAACCCAGGAGTTCAAGCCTGCGGTGTGCTATAATTGTGCCTATCAGTAGCCACTGCTCTCCAGCCTGGGCAATATAGTGAGACCCCATCTCTTAAAAAAATTTAAAAAATTCATGAACTACCTGGGAAGTCAAACACCAAGAATACAAATTCTTGATTCTCCATAATACTCCAAGGTAGAAAGCAGAAAAGAAAACATTCCTAGGCTGACCTCCATAAGAGTGATGGGTACAGGCTGTTTAGGGAACTCAAATTCAGAAGACTCTCAGAGGCTTTGGCTAACTAAATGACAGCAAATGACTCCCTCAAATATGCCAAACTAAAGATTTTCTAGGGCCAGCAGAATCTACTGGAGCACTGCTAGTGGGAGTAAAGCTCACATTGCCATGCCCAGCTCAGCTGAGCACCAACCAAGCCCTGGCATTGGTGGTGCACCCACATTTCACCTCTGTATTAGGGAATCCAAGAGCTCTGACAGTCAAAGAGATTTGTCTGTTTGTTTGTTTTCGTAAGTGAAGAACAAACTCATTTGGCATCAAAACTTGTCCTGAACTGAGATGAGGCTATTTGGAGTCTTTATTTATTTCACCGAGTGAATCTTCATATGTTTCACTCCAGAAACATTGATGAGTTTGCTTATGAGTGCTGCCCTAAGCCTTCCTAAGATGTCATGTTATATGATTTTCACACCATGTTCCAAAATCTGCAAAGTCCTGAATTCCGAATCCCATCTGGCCCCAAGCATTTCAGATGAGGGATTATGAACCTGTGCCTTCTTACATGTGATGATTTCTGCTTGGAAATGGGGAGGTCATTGACAGCTACAGGCTGTCTCCAGTGTTGGAATGTGAGCTTCATGGAATCTTCTTCTCTTGCCACCTCAAAGCCAGAAGGTAGAAAAAAGGATGGAGCCACCAATGAACGAGAGAGAGAGACAGATTTTGACAAAATATTGTAATAGTTCCAGGAAGTTTTCTCCTGAAACTACTGCTGTGTGAGTGTGAGGCTTGCTGTAAAAATGTGTAACAGGTGTCTGGATGGAAACTGAGATACAGAAGGCATGGGTGATCAAACCCTAGAGTCTTAGCAACAGCAATATTCCCTCCCTCAATAATCCATGGGTTGAGAGTTGGCCCTAAAGAATAAGAGGGTGTCTGGGGATGAGTGCGGAAATATCAACTCTACACAGGAGGTGTATAGACCACAAACTGCTCTAACAGAAAGGCTCTGCTGCCTCCCACACCACATTTCTATTTGCATTTGGTCAGTAATTCCTTCCCCAATCTCATCCACCTTGCTTACTCAGAGCGTCCCAGAAGGCAGCCAATAATAGTTAAAGTGATGGGCAGGCAATTCCTCCCACTCATCATGGGGGCTTGGATCCTTTCGTCGCTGATCTTTCTTATGGATTAGACCAGGTGCCTTCTAAACTTCTCACCCATAAACTTAACAACTCCTACAAAACGATGCCACCCAGATGCCTGCAGGAGCGCTGCTACCTCTTGAAACTTAGATGATTTTGGCTCAGAGCTCCAAATTCTCATCCTGCAGAAGTTAAAACCCCTCCCCAATGAACCTATGAATTCCTGGTATAGAAAATCTGTCTTTCTCATGATCACCTCTTCCTACAAGTGTTCTCACTGGACTGTACCAGAGACCCATAGGTGAAACTTAACTTCTGCTCCCAGAAAATGCACTCACAAACAGCAAATTAAGTATGGAATAGACTTATGTAAAGATCTGGCGGGAGGCAAAGAGGATGTTTACTTTGCTATGACTCAAAACAAGTTCAAACTGATTATTAGACATCACAGTGCTTTAAAAATAAAATCACCCACTCTGTTATAGGGCATATTGGATTTTTCCTTTTGTTAATAGCTGTAACCCAGCACCATCCAACAGAAAAACAATCTACACATGCAATTTAATATTTCCTGGTAGTGGTATTAAAAATTAATTTATTGATTTTAACCTATCTTATTTTATCCAATATTGGGAACTTGAACTTCAACATGTAATCAATATTTAAAAGTATTAATGATTTTCTTTAACATTCTTTTTTTCATAATGTCTTTCAACACAATGTATATTTCACACTTATTGAGCTCATTGCAAGAGCTCAGTAGCCAAATATGGCTCCTGGCTGCCTCAGTGGCCAACCCGGTCTTCTCTCCACCCCAGCCTCCCTTCCTGAACCCTTCCTCACCACGCTCACAAATAGTCCCAGGAAAGTCCAAATTCCTCTTGATTTTACAAACCCCTCCCTGGTATCCGCTCCTATATCCCGGACCTATTTCTGCTTAGTCAATTTCTGTTTTTAAAGAGCCATTTTCCTTAGACGTCAGTTGGACTTTGAATAACAATTTCTTTTCTTCTCTTACCATAGAAACCATTATTATCATCTCAATCCCACAGAGAGGGAAACTTGAGCCCCAAAGTTAAAGACATCATAGATAACACGGTAAGACTATGGCAAGTGCAGGGTAAGCCACAGCTCCTCCGGTGTTGCCTTTCCCCTCCAAAAGGTTGAAAGCACAGGGCCCAGAGCTGTGGACTGGCTGAGTTGTTCCCCTGATTTCCTCTCTGGATCCATCATGAGCCTGTGTGGGGCTCCCAATGTCCTGGGCTCAGTTGGACCTTTGCTTTTTCCTCTCCCTACACTGTCTCTGACAATGAAATCTTCACCTCAACCTTCAGTCCCATATCTCCAGCTGCCTGCTAGACACTTCTCGATATTTGCATGTAAATCAGAATTCCTCCCGCCTCTCTCTCTGCCCCCACCACCCTCCTGCTGTCCTATGTACACACTCCAGCTGTTTGTAAGACATAGTCTCTGTCAACCCAGAACCCAGGTCACCTTGGCCCTGCACCTCTTTCGTGCTCTACAAGTTACCGACTACAATTTTATAAGTGTGATTTTGAGACTTTTAAGTGGTAAATTGAATGTTATGAGATAATTTTACTAACTTTTAAACACTATTAGAATACTTGATAGCACTTGAGAGTCACAATGTTCATAAGTCCCAATTTAACCAGATTTATAAAACTTTAAAATCGTTGCAAGGTTTTGTTTGTTAGGGTTATTAACTTAAGCCAGAGCAGATATTTGAGTTGCTTAGAAAGCTAATTAAGTGTATTAAGTTTATCACTGCAGTTTAAAATGCTTAAAAGAAACTAATAATTAGCATAAACGGCACTAATAGTTTAAGGGGAATTTAGTCCTTTCAACTCAAGCCAGTCAAAAACTACTCAACGGGTTGGGCGAGGTGGCTCATGCCTACAATCCCAGTGCTTTGGAAGGGGCTCATGGGGGAGGATCCCTTGAGGCCAGGAGTTTGAGGTTACAGTGAGCTAGGATTGCGCCACTGCACTCCAGCCTGGGTAACAGAGGCAGGAGAATTTGCCTGAGGCCAGGAGTTGGAGACCAGCCTGGCTAACATAGTGAAATTCTGTCTCCACAGAAAAAGAAAAAAAGGCTTTAGGAAACTGGGCTTTTACATTTGTCATTCTAATAAATTAAATACTACACGAAAATGCCCAGGTCTGTTGTGTCCCTTGAAGAAGTGGGGAGGTGGCTTCTCAACTCTTTAAGCAACCATGAGGTCCACTGTTGGGCGTCTTTGATACTGAGTTGGTCAAAGAAGACCAGAGTCAGGTCATTTTTCAGTGGGAATGATGGCTTAGTGGTGCCACAACAGGCAAGGAGAGGGGCCGACGGGGTAGGGAGGATGGCGCGGAGTGGAGAAGGCAGCCACCCATCAACCTTGAGAGAGGCTGGAGCCCCAGAAAACAGAAGAGCCCTTTGCACACATGCTTCAGCTTGGTGCTATTCTCAGAGCTCTTTTGAGGGTACCTTCTCATCTGCCCTCAAGTGCATTCATCAGCCCCAATTGTTCAGCCATGGCAGCTGACACTCCATGAGGGTTGGTGACACGTTCAAGTCCCAGGCCTACAGGCAGCAGAACCTGAGGTGGCCTCTGTGCCTCCTGGTTCCTGGTTCTCAGGTTGTTACCACCACACTCCACTGTCCAGAGAAATCAAACACAAACTCTCATGGAGAAGCAGAGGGGTCTCATGGAGCAGATCAACCAAATCCGTAAGCACATATTACATGACTGTCTTGCGATAAGGCTGAAAAATACTTGCCATGGCTTTCATGCTTTGTACCGTGTGACTATTGTCTCTCTCAGTGGACTCCATTTTAATGACACAGCACTGTCCCCAGCAGGAGACTGTCTGGTGAATACAAGTGGGGCCAGCAGTATTTAAATCACATTCAACACTGTAGGCGCTCCAAGATGGAAGGAGAATTCCCTAATTAAAATTTTGTTAGATGGCTGTCTGCACTGTTATTAATTTTATCAAAACAGGGCTTCCTTATAGTGTTTCAGGGGTACCATCTTCACAATTAAAAATCTGCTTTTGAGGAAAATGGGGGGAGCGGGACACAGCACAAAGTAAAGGACATTTCAGATGCTTTAATAAAATAAGAGGCAGAAAAGAAAATAAGGCAGTTAGGCCATGTATATTTTTGTTTGTTTCAAAGCCATCATAATTAGGAGACAAAATAAAAGATCAATATTCAGACCCATTATCAGCTGCCATTTTAGTCATCAAGCCATATGCCTAGCATGTCTCTTTGATAATAGCCAAACACAAACATTGGGACAAGAATGAAGAATTGCTGTAGTACTAGAAAAAAAGAAAAAAAAACTAGTTATTCCTCTTCCTTAGAGCTAACTTTTGTCACTTATTTGAGCTATAAAAACAATAATGTTATATGTAGGGTTGTTAGATTTAGCAAACAAAATACAGGACACTCAGTGTCTTAGTTTCTTTTCATACCTGAAACTGAGTACATTATACAGAAAAAAAGGTAGATTTGGCCCATGATTCTAATGGCTGAAAAGTTCAAGACTGGGCATCTGCGTCTGGTGAGGGCATTAGGCTGCTTCATGATGGAAAGTGAAGAGGAGCCAGTGTGTGCAGAGGTTGTATGGTGAGAGAGGAAGCAAGTGAGAGTGGGAGGTCCTAGGCTTTTTTTTTTTTTTTTTTTTGAGACCTCCATCACCCAGGCTGGAGTGCAGTGGCGTGATTTCGGCTTACTGCAACCTCCGCCTCCTGGGTTCAAGCAATTCTCCTGTCTCAACCTCCCAAGTCGCTGGAATTACAGGCACGCACCACCACGCCTGGTTAAGTTTTATATTTTTAGTAGAGACGAGGTTTCGCCATGTTGGCCAGGCTGGTCTTGAACTCTTGACCTCAGGTGATCTGCCTGCCTTGGCCTCCCAAAATGCTGGGATTACAGGTGTGAGCCACCATGCCCAGCCGGTGCTAGGCTCTTTTTAACAACCTGCTCTCAAGGGAACTAACAGTGAGAACTCACTGACTCACCACTCTCCACCCCCGAGGGCATTCTTCTATTCATGAGGGATCCACCCCATGACCCAAACACCTCCTGTTAGCCGCCCCCCAACATTGGGGATCATATTTCAACAGGAGGGTTGGCAGAGACCAACATCCAAACTGTAACACCCAGTTAATATTTTCATATGAGTATATTCCACATATTGTATGGGACATAATGCAATGTTTAGGACATGACTTAGACTAAAAAATTGTTATAAAAATGTTCATTGTTTATGTTTAATTCAAATTTAATTAGGTGTCCTGTGTTTTACCTGGCAACCCTAGAGGTATGGTCATTGTGGTTATGCATGACTAACATGTCTTTTTTGCAGTAGCATCTGTGAAATGTCTCCCTCCCTTCATTTTCCTCAAAAGCAGATTTTTTTTGTTTGTTTTGTTTTGAGACAGAGTTTCACTCTTGTTGCCCAGGCTGGAGTGCAATGGCACGATCTCGGCTCACTGCAAACTCTGCCTCCGAGGTTCAAGCGATTCTCCTGCCTCAGCCTCCCGAGTAGCTGGGATTACAGGCATGCTCCTCCACGCCTGGCTAATTTTGTATTTTTGGTAGGGACGGGGTTTCTCCATGTTGGTCAGGCTGGTCTTGAACTGCCGACCTCAGGTGATCCGCCCGCCTTGGCCTCCCAAAGTGCTAGGATTACAGGCATGAGCCACTGTGCCCGGCCCAAAAGCGAATTTTTAATTGTAAAGATGGTGCCCCGAAACACTATAAGGAAGTCTGTTTTGATAAAAATTAGTAACAGTTAAGACAGCCATTTTAAAAAACTTTAGAAAAAAAATTAAATAGGTAGCACAGGCATAGTCTTCTTTAGTTATCATTTCAGTGTTGGATAAAGCAGTCTTTCCCAACCTGATAGAGTTTCCATCTTAGAAAAGTGGAGTCTGGAGGAAGGTGACCAGGGTTATTTGGCTAGACTGCAGTGGAACAGAGTTTAGATCCAGGTCTGTGGAAGTCCAAAGCAGCTCTTCATCATGACCCTGTATCACCTCTCAGACATAGAGCTAATAATGCAGGCAACTATTGCTTTAAAAAAAAAAAAAAGTGGTAAAATACATGTAACAAAATCTTAACGATTTTTAAGTGTACAGTTCATTAAGTGTTAAGTACATTCACATTACATTGTACACAGTACATTGTTGTGCAAACAATCTCTAGAACTCTTGTAAAACTGAAACTCTATTCTACAAAACAACAACTTCTTGTTCTTCCTCTGGTCAGCCTCTGGCAACCACCATTCTCTTTTCTATCTTTATAAATTTGACGGCTGTAGATACCTCATAGAAATGAAGTTATGCAGTATTTGTCCTCCTGTGACCTGCTTGCTTTTCACTTAGCATAATGTCCCCAAGATTCATCCATGTTGTAGCGTGTGTCAGAACTCCCTTCCTTTTGAAGGCAGAATAGTATTCCATTGTATGGATATAGCACATTTTAGTTGACCCATAGATCCATGGATCAACACTTGGGTTACTTTCAACTCTTGACTATTGTAAAGAGTATCGCTATAAACATGGGTGTCCAAATATCTGTTCAAGACTCTGCTTTCAGTTCTCTTAGGTATATATGCAGAAGTAGAATTGCTGAATCATATGATAATTCTGCTTTTAATTTTGTGAGACACCACCATACCGTTTTCTACAGTGGTTACACCACTTTACATTCCCACCAGTGGTGCACTAGAGTTTTAATACCCCACATCCTCACCAACGCTTGTTATTTTCTGTTGTTTTAAAAACAGTCGTCTTCCTAATGGATGTGAGGAGGGCTCCAGGACAAAATCCATGTCTCCATGACAAAATCAAATAAACTGTTAGAGTTGATTTTGTTTTTACTAATCTAATTATTTGTTTTGTTGGAATCTGAAGAGATGATTTTACAGTTGTTTATTCTATTACTATTATAATGAATGCTGACATGGTTATTACTAACAGTAATGAGTAGTGTACACTGAACACCTACTGGAACCAGGCATCAACTGGGTGCTATGCAACCATTCTCATTCAGTCCTTGCAACAACCCTACAAAATAGACGCTCACCAGTACTGTTTTCACGTGACAGATGAGGAAAAGGCTGCCTAGAGAGACGTTCAGTAACTTGTCCAATGTGATGAAACCTTGTAAAGCTGGGATCTGAATCCAAATATTCTGACTCCAGCAGGGAATGGAGGCTCACACAGGTAATCCCAGCACTTGGGAGGCCAAGGTAGGGGAATCACTTGAGGCCAGTTCAAGACCAGCCTACGTAGTGAGATGGGGCAACATCTCCATAAAAAAAGTGAAAAAAATTGCACAGGCGTGGTGGCGCACACCTGTAGTTTTAACTTTTCAGGAGGCTGAGGAAGGAGGATCATTTGAGCCTGGGAGTTCAAGGTTGCAGTGAGCTATGATCACACTATTACACTCCAGCCTGGGAGACACAGTGAGACCCTATCTCTAAAAAAAAAAAAAATTTTAAAAAAAGAGTTATTGTAAACTCACTATCTAAAAACCCAAATATTCTGATTCCTACACATGACCCTTTCAGTGGAGCTTCATAAGAAAACACCACCACCTGGCGCGGTGGCTCACGCCTGTAATCCCAGCACTTTGGAAAGCCAAGGCGGGCGAATCACGAGGTCAGGAGATCGAGACCATCCTGGCTAAGATGGTGAAACCCTGTCTCTATTAAAAATACAAAAAAATTAGCTGGGCGTGGTAGCAGGCACCTGTAGTCCCAGCTACTTGGGAGGCTGAGGCAGGAGAATGGCAGGAACCTGGGAGGCAGAGCTTGCAGTGAGCTGAGATGGCGCTGCTGCACTCCAGCCTGGGTGACAGAGCGAGACTCCATCTCAAAAAAAAAAAAAAAAAAAAAAAAAAAAAAAGAAAAAAAAAACACCACCACCCTCCCACTCAAGTTGATCAATTTGAGGGTAATTAAAAATGTGTTGTACCATGAGACCTTCTGAATATGACTCCTTTCAGAGAACTTCAAAGCTTCTTTTTAAAACCTGCTTTATTAAGCTATAATTCACCTGTCATAAAATTCACCCATTTAAAGTGTACAATTCAGTGGTTTTTAGTACGCTCACAGATACATGCAAATGCCATTATAGTCCATTTTAGAACATTTTCATCACCCCAAAAAGAAACTTTGTACCCTTGGGCCATTGCCTCTTATTTGCCCGATTCCTCCTGCCCCTAAGCAACTACTAATATACTCTCTGCCTCTGTTGATTTTCCTATTCTGGACTTGCATATGAATTGGATCACATAGTATATAGTTTTTTTGTGACTGACTTCTTGCACTTGGCATAATGTTTTTAAGGTTCATCCATGTTGTGGCATATGTCAATACTTCGTTCTCTTTTATGGCCAAATGAAATTCCACTGTATGAATACAGCACATTTTAATGGACATTTGGGTTGTTTCCACCATTTGACTATATGAACAATGCTGCTCTGAACACTCATGTTCAAATGTTCGTGTGGACATGGGTTTTTATTTCTCTTGGCTATGTGCTGTGTTAGTGTCTTTGGGCTTCTATAACAAAATACCGTCAACCGGACAGCATATAAACAACAGAAATTTATTTCTCACAGTGCTAGGGATTGGAAAGTCCAAAATCAAGGTACTGGCAATATATTAGTCCATTTTCACACTGCTATAAAGATACTACCTAAGACTGGGTAATTTGTAAACAAAAGAGGTTTAATTGACTCGCAGCACAAAGCACAAGTGCTGCACTTTCAAAGCATCAGGTCTCATGAGAACTCACCCGCTATCATGAGCACGGCATGGGGAAGCCGTCCCCATGATCCAGTCGCCTCCCACCAGGTCCCTCCCTCCACACGTGGGGGTTACAAGTTGAGACGGATGTGGCTGGGGACACAGAACCAAAGCATAGCAGGTAGATTCCAAGTCTGGTAAGGGCCAACATTCTGGTTCATAGATGGCCTTATTCTTGATATAAATTCACATGGTAGAAAGAAAAGGGAGTTCCCTGAGGCCTCTTTTATAAAGACATTAATTCCATCCATAGGGACCTGGTCACCCATGACCTAGTCACCTCCCAAAGCCTCACCTTCAAATATTGGGCATTAGGATTTAACATATGAATTTTAACATATAAACACTCAGTCTATAGCACACACTTAGGAGCGGCATTACTGAATTCTATAGTAACTCCATGTTTAATCAGTTGCGGAACTGCCAGACTTGTTTTCCAGAGCAACTGAAACATTGTACATTTGCATCAGAAATATATGAGGGTTCTGACTTTCCCATATCCTCCCAAAACGTGTTATCTGACTTTTTTATTCTAGCCATCCTGGTGGGTATAAAGTGGTACCTTGTGGTTTTGATTTACATTCCCAGTGATGACTAACAATGTCAAAAACCATGGTATTATTATACTTCTCTGTGAAATCCTGCACACTCTCCTTTCCTCTTGCTGCAGTGACAGACCTGGGTTCAAGTCCACGCTCTGCATTTAAAATTGTGACCCTGGGCAAATTACTCAATCTCTCGGTGTCAAGGTTCTCATCTGTAAAATGAGAAAAGGTCTGTAAAGCATTGAGATGTGCAACTAGTAAACAGCATTCAATACATATGAGCTGTTGTTATTACAAGGCAGTGAGATAATATCATACATGAGAGTGATTGGTGCTTAAAACACTTCAAGTGCTTTCTTACTGCCTACAGAGTAAACCCAGGGTCCTCTGTACGGCCCACAAGTCTGATTTGTATCTGCTTCTCAAGTTTTATTTCCCAATGATCCACACCAACCTCTAGGTTTTGATAACACCACACTACTTGTAGTTTTTCCAAACACTATGTCTTTTCATATCTCCACGACTCTGTTTATGCCATTCCGTCTGTCTGAAAGCCCTCTCCAGTTTTCTTGGCCCCAGTTAACATATCCAAATCCTTTAGAACTCAAAGAGATTGGGTTGGGGCCTCTCCTATGGACGTTCATTGCTTATCTTACCTACTGTTTTATATTGAAATGATCTGTTAGGGGTCTACCTCCAATATGCAGAAAACACCTACCATGTGCCAGATAATGTGCTATGCTTTGTGCTATGCAGAACAACATATATGGTTCCTGCTCCCACTAAGCAGAGTCTGAAGGCAAGAAGGAATCATAGTTTATAGTTTTTGAGCCTTGAGATATCCTCAAAGCATAATACAAACTTGCCACATAGTAAGTGCTTTAAAATACTGTCAAACCAACCAGAGTCGGATTTGTAGAGAAAGGGCAGCCCAGCCCAGTTCTGAACTTCCTCCTAATACGTGTGTTTTGTTGAGTGTTTTAAAGAAGCTAACGGGCAGGACAAATTCCAGGTAAAATTAAGTGTGTCTTTTAGTCTCACGTCCACCCTTTAAGCTTTCTCTTGTAGGGCCACCAGTCCTCAGATACCCAATGTTATCTTAGCTATGCGTGGGCTCCTGGCTCCTGCTGCCATCACAATATTTCCCCCTTTCTTTTGCAAAGCAATGGCTAGAAGTGGTTTTATTAAAGAAATTCATTCCTTTTAGATTAAGCAGAAACTCAGCGTTACACTTTCTTGCTTAAAATTTATCCTGGCCGGGCGTGGTGACTCACACCTTTGGCACTTTGGGAGGCCAAGGCGGGTGGATCATTTGAGGTCAGGAGTTCGAGACCACCCTGGCCAACATTGTGAAACCCCATCTCTACTAAAAATACAAAAATTAGCCGGGCGTGGTGGTGAGCTTCTGTAATCCTAGCTACTCTGGAGGCTGAGGCAGGAGAAGTGCTTAAGCCCAGCAGGCGGAGGTTGCAGTGCACCGAGATGGTGCCACTGCACTCCAGCCTTGACAACAGAGCAAGACTTTGTCTCATACATACATACATACATACATGCATAAAATAAAATCTCTCCTATGCTCCTTTCTCTATAGTGTCAGCCTTTCTGACACAGAAGTCCAAATGTGAGATTCTCCTCTCATATACAGCAAGGAGCTCTTGCTGTCTGGGACACACAGATGACACCACTACAAGGAGAGACGTAGTCACTCGACCAGCACAGAAGCAGCATCTAGAATGGCAAATTTCTACCAGAAGTGCCTCAAAGTGCTGATGATTTAAAGTTAATCCAGTTAATATAAAGTTAAACTGGTTAAAAGGATAAGCTCCTTACAGAAGATTCATTTAAGAGGGAATTTTAATGCTGGCAACTTCTACGAGGCAGTGTGAAGAGACACTCTGGGGAACTGAAGTACAGCATCCTCAGTGATCAGCATCCTCAGTTACAACTAATTTGTATGTTTCCTGATGGACATTAGTGGATCAGATCATCCATGTAATATTATATCAGATATGCAATAATATGTAAAATTATATTGGATAATATGTCCTGACTAATAAAATTCAGGAGTTCGGTCCAGCGAATACAAAGTAGTCCAGGAAATAAAGTTTTCTCCTAACTACCATAGCCACCCAACCTCTGGGTTTTTGCCAAGACATGGCCTCGGACCTCTATCAGGGATGACAAGTGTGTGCCCTGTTGGATAAGGATGCATGACTCTTCCTACCAGAGTGTGAATCCACAAAGGCAGGTCCTCTGGCACACTCATCTCTGCTTCTCCACTCATCTCTGCTTCTCCACTCATCTCTGCTTCTCCACTCATCTCTGCTTCTACAGTGCCTAATAGATTCCGTGGTCTAGAGAAAGAACCAGAAACTCTTGTTGAATGGAAGAAAGAAGAAGGTCAGGAAAGAAGGAGAGGGATAAAATAGAACCCAGAGTTGCCTCCGGCCCCATAGGGCCATAGATGGTCACTATCCAGTAACTTAGAAAGTTAGGAGCAGCAAATGGTATCGTCTGTGCCGTCAAACCACAAACGAGATTCCCTTTAGCCAAAAGATACAACAGTTGCATTAAGTCAGTTTTACCAAGAGCTCTGTTATTTCATTTAGTTATCACTTCAGAAGTTAACCTAAACTTTTTATCAGCTACAGGAGTGATTAATGCTGTTATGACTGAAGAAGTTACCATAATAAGACGCTTCCCATTGTTCATAACTTTCTAAGATTTCAGTGTCTTTGGCCAGGCACAGTGGCTCACACCAATAACATTTTGGGAGGTCAAGGTGGGAGGGTCGCTTGAGCGCAGGAGTTCAAGACCAGCCCTGGCAACATAGCAAAAACCTGTCTCTACAAAATTGTTACAAATTAGCCAGGTGTGGTGGCGTGCATCTGTAGTGCTGGCTACTCGGAGGGTTGAACAGGTAGGATTGCTTGAGCCCAGGAGTCTGAAGCTGCAGTCAGCAATGGTTGCACCACTGTACTCCAGCCCAGGTGACAGAGTGAGACCTTGTCTCAAATGAATACTTAAGTAAACAAATAAGTAACAAATTAATAAATAAATACATGTCAGTGTTTTGATTAGAGTTTTCTCCATTTTCCATCAGTCCAAAGGCAGCTTTTGGGAGTTTGGGAAATAACTCTCACATTACTTTTAATTTGGTCAAAATTAAATCCTCATTCTTTCCCTCTTACAATAAAACACAAAATAGAAATAAAATATAGAACCAAACACCTTCCCAGGGTGAATCAAGAAGAATTTTGGGTTCAAGTTAGGAAATACTAATTATTCTCTTTTTTCTGAGTCTTTAAAAAGTGACATTTTTTATTACAAATATTGCTTTGCCTTTTCCACAGGCATAATACATTTTACCTTTAAACTACCCAAAGCCCCAGTGCTAAATTATGTTTTCCTTCAAAGAGGATGTAATTTCATATTCCACCAGCACAGCATTTTCAGGCTTACCAATTAAGTTTGTAGAAGAAATTATCACCCTTCTAGTTCCAATCCCTCTTACGTAGCAAAAACCGCAGAATGAAATGGAAAGGCCCGCATAAAGGTTAGGGAAGCACTCCAGTAAACTGAGTGAATGAACATGGATGCTAAATTTTGAGAGCACCATGAATGCTGGCTGTGCTTTGCATTAATAATTAGCACAGTGTTCCCTCATAGAGAGGAGATACGTCCAAACTTGGACTTTCGTGACAATTACACTTGGAGTTTCATTTTGCCTTTTCATCTTTGTCAGCGCTGGCACCAAGCTTGCTGTTGTATGTCTGGCTCTATCAAACAATAAAAGTAACCCATTTGAAAAGTCAAACAACAGGAGTGGTTTTTAGGAAACCAGAAGCCAAACTGATTCACCAGGTTGGCTTCCTTCCCAGGGAGAGAGATAATGCTAGCTGGTCGCCGCCGTTAGCCTGGGCCTGAGCAGAGTGATCGCACTTCAGGATTCCCGACTACATGGTTGGCCAGGCGAGTTAAAGAATGTCTAGGGTGAGAGCGATAATGGAGGTGACTCTGGGTTGGAGCAAACGCTGAATTAAGTTGGTACATTCAAAGTTGCCATAGAAACCCTGTCTGAATGTCCTCGCTTCAGCAGAATTGATTTTATGTTTAAATGTTAATATGCCTTCTTATACTTAATGATATACAAAGTAGACAGAAGATGAATATGGAAGAAAGAAAACATACTCTAACATCTGAAATACTTAAGCCATTAAATAATTTTCCAGTACTAAGTCAGCCTTTGAAACTGATTGACCAAAGAAGAGGTAGCGTGGGTTGCCACGACTGGGAGCTGTTTAGGAAAGTCTTTATGCCTTTATGTCAAATGCCGCTGCACTCTCAAAGGCACTGCTGTAATTCAGCGAACCCAGCTTGTACTTGAAGCCAAATGAAATGCAAAGTTGCCTTTCAATAGCAAACCTCACTGAGGAAATGCCAGTTAGCGATTGTGAGAAGTTTCAGCTACTGTATTTTCACAGATTGCATTTTTCCACTCAATGTCCGTGAGAAAACATTTGGAGGCTCTTTAAAAATGGTTACATTATCAATTAATCTATAGTATGTTTTAAATAAATATTTCTATTAAATGTAACAAAAACCAGCATTTGTATTGCTTGCACCTAAATTATCATCATCATTGCAAAGCAGATGTGGAATGCAAGCCGAGGCGAACAATCGGCACTGTAATTTGCCCAGTAACATTGTTTTAGATCTAATTAGTGCTTATGCAAATCCTTTACAAAAATGTGAAAACTGCACCAGGATGTAATTGTTTAATGAATTTAGTGCAAAGCACATCTGCATAAATTCCATTTTAGCTGAAAAAACTAAGTTCAACTGCTATTTGCTCCAGAGCCAAAACATTGTGAATTGTGCCCACTGTGCTTTAGCCCTGCTCTGCTGGCTTGGATATTTCAAATAAATACTACAAAGTTAAAGCCTCCAGCTGCAGACCAACCCATCTGTAGATGTTTGTTATATTTGGCAGTATCGTAGAATGATTGTGCCTTCCTGCTGGAAAAAAAAAAAAAAAAAAAAAAGGGGGGGGGAAAAAAAAAAAGTTTTGCAAAAAAAAAAAAAAAAAAAAAAAAAAAAAAAAAGTAAAAGTTTGAAATATTCATTGCTCGACAAAAGTTTTGAATTTGAATCTAGCTTACCTAGCAATGAACTTTAAACACCTGTTCACATGGGGTCTACCATGCAAACCAGAATACTACGCTTTTTTTCCCAGTTCTCCCCAACATTCCATTTCTGTTAAAAATCACAGAAAATTGAATTGGACACAAGTTTACTAAAATTGGAATTTAAGCACTTCCTTTAACTTTTCAGAGATTTTACTAGTCACTTTTTGTGGTCAGTGTTTAAACACAAAAATCCATGACTTCTATAAAAGGAGATAAGGTAATTATGGATGCTTACATGATTGTCTGGAAAGGGGACACTTCTCCATTTCTGGTTTTTTGCTTTTCCTTTTTCTTTCTGTTTTGGCTTCTCTGGTTTTTTGGTGCAGCACAAATAAACTGCCAAATGAATAATGGTTCCTGTACAAATAGGGGTGGGATAGATGGCAGGGCTTGAGGATGGGGGCAATGTGGAGATGTTTGGGTCTGAGTTAGAAGAATTCTGCAAAACGATAAACAACAAATATCATTCTTCAGCACTGAACCCAGTGTTCCAATTTAGGCTGGAACAACGCTGAAAAGTATGCCATCGATGTTCTGATGGAACCAGAAGCTGTTGTTCTGTTTCTGTTGGTTATCCACTGGAGATCCATCTTGTCTCAGTCTGTCTCAGGTTAAAGTTCCCTGGAACCGGTCTCTGTGGATTCGGAGATGAGCCTGCAGCACACTTAAGTGAGGCGTGTTGGTGAGTCACCTGTGACGGAGTTAGAGCACAAGACTGGGTGGAAAGAGACATTGACTTCTGGTGCAGCTGCACCCGGGGCCTCAGCCAACCACACGGGGTGCTTCCGAGCTGGGATGTCCCTTTAGTGTTGGATGGAATTGAGACATTGGGGCTGAGTCTTTTCACCCCTGCATCCATCAGGCATTGGACATGATGTTTGCTATATTTGGCAGTATATTTGGCATGAGCTGCCACTGGGAAGGAGTGAAGGCTTGGGTGGGGAGTTCCCTTTGGCTGAGGGACATCTGTGAGCTGACTGCAAACCCTCCCAAAGGCTGGGGAAATGGTGCCTGGGTCCTGAGCAGGGTCTGGACTGTAAGTTACCACATCCACTCTCATATGCTTGAATCTACTTACTCTGTATTATTTATTTCACCCCATCTGGGAACCATGCCTTCAGGATTCTTTTTATCTTGTCCTGCAGAAACTTCAAAAGGAAGGTTAGTGGGAGGAACTATAGTCTCTGTAGCTATAGCTGGTCTTGACTCTATAACTTCTACCCATCCCCTCACTCCACCTCTACCCATTCCATATTCCCCTCACCTCCAGCTAGCACCTCTGTTGATGCAGGTGGCTTACACAATGGGGTGAAACTGAGCCTCATCCCTAGGACCCTGGTCACCTGTGCTTTCAGGCTGTGCATACTGAACTTGTCTGCTTATCATCACAATTTGCCAGGGGACACCAATAGACACCAAAATAGATCACCTGCATAGCAAGCATATTGTTTCCTGCCCCAATGTATAAATAGCAGCCCTATCTCCTCCTGATGACCAGAGTCAATTATTCCTCCCAGGAGGGAAACTCTTTTCCTTGCCTGATAGTTTCTGGGCACAAGGGTCCTGGAAGACCTGGTGGCAGCTATAGCTTCACGTTTCTTTCTTTTCTGTTTTTTTTGTTGTTGTTGTTGTTGTTTTGTTTTTTTGTTTTTTGTTTGTTTTTTTTTTTTTTAGAGAGAGATTGGGGTCTTCCTCTGTCACCCAGGCTGGAGTGCAGTGTTGCAATCATGGTTAACTGCAGCCTCAAACTTCTGGGCTCAAGGGATCCTCCCGCCTCAGCCTCCAGAGTAGCTGGGACTACAGGTAGGCACCACCATGCCTGGCAGCTTAAATTTGTGTGTGTGTGTATGTGTGTGTGTGTTTGTGGGTGGAGTCTCACTCTGTGGCCCCACAGGCTGGAGTGCAGTGCGTGTGTGTGCGCGTGTGTGTGTGTGTGATGTGTTTTCAGGTGGAGTCTCATTCTGTTGCCCAGCAGGCTGGAGTGCAGTGTGTGTGTGTGTGTATGTGTGTGCTTGTGTGTACGTGTGTGTTTGTGTGCATGTGTGTGTGTTTCAGGTGGAGTCTCACTCTGTTGCCCCGCAGGCTGGAGTGCAGTGTGTGTGTGTATGTGTGTGTGTGTGGGTGGAGTCTCACTCTGTGGCCCCACAGGCTGGAATGCAGTGTGTGTGTGTGTGTGTGTGTGTGTTTGCAGGTGGAGTCTCTGTGGCCCCGCAGGCTGGAGTACAGTGTGTGTGTGTGTTTGTGTGTATATGTGTGTGTGTGGGTGGAGTCTCACTCTGTGGCCCCGCAGGCTGGAGTGCAGTGTGTGTGTGTGTGTGTGTGTGTGTATGTGTGTGTGTGGGTGGAGTCTCACTCTGTGGCCTCACAGGCTGGAGTGCAGTGTGTGTGTGTGTGTGTTTGTGTGTATGTGTGTATGTGTGTATGTGTGTGCGGGTGGAGTCCCACTCTGTGGCCCCGCAGGCTGGAGTGCAATGGCGTGATCACAGCTCAATGGTATCTCCATCTCCCACGTTCAAGTGATCCTCAGCCTCCTGAGTAGCTGGGATTACAGGCGTGTGCCACCACACCCAGCTAATTTTTATATTTTTAGTAGAGACAGGGTTTCATCATGTTGGCCAAGCTGATCTCAAACTCCTGACCTCAAGTGATCCACCTGCCTCGGCCTCCCCAAGTGCTGGGATTACAGGCGTGAGCCACCACGCCCGGCCCCTGGCAGCTTAAAGTTGAAAGGGGCTCTTGCTCTGCCGCCTGCTTGAAGCATCCCCTACTCAGAAGCAAACTCTCTGACCCCACAGATCCCAGAGTAGAAGAGATGGGAGGCGCAGATTCCCTAAGTGGGCTGCTGGGAGGGATGGTGAGCAGGACTATGCCTCCCTTTGCGTTTTGGTTCCCAGATGCGTGAATTCTACCTACTGGGGCGCAGTACCATATAATGGTCACTGACTTACGGTCCTGGAGGATATGCAGAGTATCATCTTCAAGGCAGTGCCTGAACTGATCCTTTACAAGCCTGTTTCATCTCTCCACCAGACCAGCAGCTTCTGGGAGGTAGAATATGGGATAGGACAAGCAGAGCCCATGGTCCAGTGCTCCTGCTGCACCTCCTTTGCTGTAAAACTGATTGCTTGGTTTCATGCAATGTGATGTGGGCTCCCATGTCAGTGGAGCAAACACTCTGTGGGCCTTCAGATAGTCGCTTAGGCCCTATAGGCAGGAAAGCTAAACTCATACCCGGAATATGGATCAATTCTAATCAAGATAAATCATTTCCTCTTCTGGAGTGGAAAGGATGCAAGGAATCAACTCCCTGCTAAGTGGCTGTTTGGTCTCTTTGCGGGATGGTGCTCCATCTGGGGCTCCGCATTTGTCTCTATGACTTGCAGGTTGGACATTGAGAAGTAGTAATGACTAAGTCAGCCTTAATGAGTGACAGCCCATGCTGCTGAGCCTACATCGACCCTCCATCCCTGCGGTAGCAGCCACCATGTTTATACACCAACTGTACCAGCATGTAGGTGGCCATGAGAGAGGCTAGCTGACATGGACGGGGGAATTGCTTTACAGCGAAGAAGTTCCAGCAGGGAGCATTTGACCATGGGCTCTACTCATCCTGTCACTTATTATATCTCCTAGAAGCTGCTGACCTAATGGAGAGACGAGGTGAGCTTTTAAAGGAGCAGATTAGCTACCAGCTTGAAGATGAAACCCTGCATTCTTGGGACACCATCCTCTAGGACCCTAAGTCAGTGACCATTATACAGTGCTGTGTCCCCATAGGTACAATACATGGGCCATTGTGTTTATTTGGTTGTTCGGTGCTTCTCCTGTAGCAGATGCTCTCTGGTGGGCATTAAAAGGTGACTCAAGGCCTCCTCCCAGTGTTCTATCCACATGCCTCTTCCCCAGAGTCCTTGTCCCTGATATTCCCATTCTTGCTCCTGCCAGGCCCCTGGCCTAGCCTTTTGCCATCACCCATAAATCTCTGTGTAGGTCACATTTTTTTTCTCAAAAGTGAATGATAACACAGGCCAAAGCTCCTCCTATTGGGAGGAGGATTTTCCCCTCCCCTTATCTTTCAAGGACACTACTAGGAGGGATGGCACACAGCCACTGTTCAATTCTGGCTTGCACCCACAAGCAAATCTGACTCTTCCGTACACTAAGGTTGGCCTTTTTCTTCCTCCATCAGTTGATTAATAAGAGGCCCTGCAGCCCTCACGGTCATGCAGGTGGTCATCATAAATATGAATGGAGTGAGAGGGGCTGTGTGGCAGGGGTGGGTGACAGGAGGGTCTGGGCCACCTGCTTATCCAGCTGCCCTGTGTCCACCTGCCCTGCTGATGCTCGATTCTGGATGTGCTACTTCTATCTTACGATGGATTCCTCCTAGGCCCACCTGACCTTATGACTTGTTGGGTTGAATAGAACCCAGATCATCATGGGCAGTCTGGCCACATGGTCACCTGATGTCCCATGTTCATTTCAACCAAGGTCCATTAGCACGCCAGGAGCTATTCTTTCAAATGGTATATAATTCTCTGCTGCAGATGGCATGGCCTTGCTCCAGAACCCTAGGGGTCTACATTGTGAATCTCCTGTTGGGCTTGCCATAAACTCCACATGGCACACTTTCCCACCCAGATACTTCTAATAACAGAAGGTCTGCAGATCATACGGTTCAAGCAGCAGGGCTGCCTGCATCACAACCTAGACCTGACGCAGAGCCCTTTCCTGCTCTGGGCCCCACTCAAAGCTGACAGCCTTCTATGTCACTTGGAAAATGTATCAAAGTCATATTTCCAAGGAGGAAAATGCTGCCTTCAGAACCCAAAGAGGCTTACCAGGTGATATGCTGTCTTCTTAGTGAAGGGAAATATGAAATGCAGTTAGCTGTTCTGTACTAAATGTTCATGGATATGATGGACACCTGAGTGTTTGTGGGGTTTTTCTCACTTCCTCTGAAGCACATATGTTAGCAGGTCTCTAATTACTTGCCACATCTTGTTAGTGTGAACCTATTAACTTGACATCATCAAATTAGTGGACCAATATAATGTTCTTCAAGTGTCCAGACAGTCCAAGTTCCCTCTGGACTAAATTACCGCAGGGAGAAGAGTTAATGTATGTTTGGGGAGAGATGGTAAATGTGTACTGTCATCCACTCCATGTGAATGTAACCTGCTTCTGGTACTCTGTTCTGACAGCAATAGCAAAGAACACATTTGTCAAACCAAGGCCACATACCACATACCTGAGGATGTGTTACTACGTTCTAGCAAAAACAACTACAATGACAAAACTGTGTCTGTAATAATATCAGAAATTGGAACTATTACTTGGTTGAGTTTGAGTCTGCATAGTTCACATCCTCCAGAATCTTTCTGGTCTTTGTGGGGCCCAGACTGGTGAATTAAGTGGGGTCTATGATGAGAACCAGTACTCCTGGACACTTGAAGTCTTGTGGGTGGCACTAATCTCTACCATTCTCCCTAGGATGCAATCTTGATTTCATTTTCATTTACTCTTTCAGCCAGGGTAGAGGGGCAGTTTCAGAGTTTTGTTTGTTTGTTTGTTTGTTTTTTGAGACAAAGTCTCGCTCTGTCACCCAGACTGGAGTGCAGTGATCATGGCTCACTGCAGCCTTGACCTCCTGGGCTCAAGTGATCCTCCCACCTCAGCCTCCTGAGTAGCTGAGACTACAGATGTGTGCCACCATGCCCAGCTAATTTGGGGGGCTTTTTTGGTAAAGATGGGGTTTCACCACGTTGCCCAGGCTGGTCTCTAACTCCTGAACTCAAGCGATCCACCCGCCTTGGCCTCCCAAAGTGCTGGGACGGCAGGCGTGGGCCACTGTGCCCGGCCAGAGTTTTCCTATTTAACCTTCACTACTACAATAGTTATCACTCCACAAACTCACAAATGAAGAAATAAAGGTGGGGTTTTGCCAAAGACCAAGTATGTCCATTCCGACGATATACTGAGACTAAGAAAATGACCACTTGGTAGGTTTGAAGACCCGGGGGACCCACTGTGAATCAGTCCAGGCCCAGGTCTTAATTAATCACGCGATGCTCATGCACCCTGTTCTAACAGGAGGAGCACGATGATGCTGCACATCCTCAGGTATTAATGTGAACACAGACCTTGCATCCAACAATCCTGGAAATGTCCGGGTATCCCTCTTCCCCAACCAGATGATTACCTCAGTCAAAGGCTATAGGTTCCTTTGGAGAAATATTGGACAAATCATCATCATATACAGTTGCTATGGTGATACAGGATCCTTCCTCCTAAGGACCCAGGTTCTCCTTCAGTTAATGGATTCCAGGTCTGAAAACTGACCCACATGTAGAAACTAATAAGGGATCATGATGTTTTAATGGGATGGCTGCCCTTGGCCTCCTAATCACTCATTCTTAATTTCTTTTAAGGTACAGATTGAGCAATACCCTTGTCGGCTCCAATCTATCTTGCTCCTAGAAATACCAAGCTCTATTAACCATTACCATAGCTCTCTGCAGAGCACCCCCTTCCCAACTCTATCCCAGATGCCCATTATAATAATTACACCCACCTTGATTCTGCTGGTTAAATCTATTGTTTTGGAATCTTTTCATCCTCAGTGCTATCAGGAAGCCCAGTTCTGTAACAACATCTCCTGCCATCAGTCCCTGCCTGCAGA
This sequence comes from Rhinopithecus bieti, assembly GCF_001698545.2. NCBI lineage: Eukaryota > Metazoa > Chordata > Mammalia > Primates > Cercopithecidae > Rhinopithecus > Rhinopithecus bieti. The sequence goes on along the minus strand of NW_016804791.1, from coordinate 375,073 downwards.
GGGCAACCAACAGTGAGCTTCTCCACCATAACAGAAGCCCCTTTTATCAATAGATTCCATATTGCTTTGGAGGGGATGTTTTGGGATCTCTTAGAGTACTGGATCCCTATATATTCATTGATGTGGATCTGGATCCTCATGGGATTTCTCTCTCACTTTCTGCAGCATCATCAGAGGACTCCCATATAACACAGTCAGCTGGTAAATTTTCTGGATTGAATAGTATTCCCAGTCTAGCATGCCCACTTATCTGAGCCTTTTGATCCCTTCCTCCATCATTTTCCACAGAAGTTCTAGTAGTCCTGGTAGTTCATCACTCTTGCTATACTTCTGAGTGCCAACCTAACAGTGTATTCCTAGAGCATAATCTCCCAGGTCCTTGCCAGGATGTGTAATTCCACAGCATGGGAGAGACTTCCCATATCAACAAACTCCCTTGTCCAACTTTATAATCCTTTCCCTCTTGATCTCGCACTTTCAGGATCCAGTCCCATACATACGTTCCCAGCTTCTGCTATTGTATGTTTGCTAGTTCCTATGGATTCTTCAACATATAGTTCCCTTCTTCCCTCACCAGGCCCAACATTTCCCCAACCAGGTTATGCTCTGACTTGGTCCTAGTGGTTGATCTGACAGGGAGTGGAAGTGGGGGCGGATCCTGAGGTGGAGAGGGGTAGGTGCTGCCTTGCAAGGTGAAGACCTCCACATCATTCTCATGGACACAGGGGTGGGGGTGCTAACCTCTAACAGGGAGGAGTGGGCCACCTCTGCAGGCTCGAGGACTACAGGGAACCTAGCTTTTCAGGGCTCACTCAAGAGTGATCGACCCAGATATCCCCATCCCAAGTCTCAGATTCCCACTTCTTCCCAACCAGGGCCATGATCTGGGCAGAGAAAACTTGCTGGGATTGAGGATCCCATCTTCTCTGGAGCTCCACTAACCTTGTAATTGAGTCCTAGGCATGATCCTCAATTTATTTGTTCTTATTATTTGCCTCTGACTTCAGGAGATGGGGAGTTCTTCACGTGCTGCCAAGGAGGTCCTCCAACTCTCACACTTTGCCTTAAATTGGTGGTTATTCACTCACAGCCTTTCATTGTCTTTCTCCAGTGTATTGGCATCGCTCAGAAAGAGCTGTTTGATGTCACTGTACTTTCATTACTGTTCTCCCCCATACCCCAAACTCCTCAAGCACCTGAGGACCCCTCAATTCATCACTGGTGAAAATATTAATAACTGCCCACTAACTATGCCAGGGGATTGTGGATGATCTAATTCCCAAAGCCCATTTCAGAGTAGGTACACTTAGACCTGCCTCCTGGCACTGTCTTCTACCAGGCAATAGATCTGAGACACATTTCCATGCAAGAACGGCCTTAGGGAGCATTGGAAGAACAATACCTGGGAGAGACTGAGGGGAGAGCAGGATTCTCAAGCCTTACCTTGGCAATCAGGCACCTGCCGATTCCTAGCACCTCCCGTCTCTTTAAGTCGTCCTAACACCTTTATCTTGCACCCTTTGTAGAGATAATCCAGGCTTCTGTGGTTCTAAAGCAGCTTCTAGATGAGGTAGAGATCAAATCCTTTCGGCTCAAAACATTATCCTTTCAAATCAGATAAGTACAGGTGCCCCCATAGTTTCTCTGTGTCTCTCACTCCTCCACTCCTCTCTTCAGCCACACACACAGACACACATGCACACATGCACTCAGGCACACACACTTATGCATGAACGTGTGTACAAGCACAACACACACACACACACACGTGCACACATACACTCCTCTCAGAACAAGTTCATCAGCTATTATAAAACTCATGTCCACACCACCACCTCTGTAGGGATTTGGGTGAGAAAAAAGAGGCACAGAAGGCTCAGAAATTATCATTAGATAGTGGCTGCTTTGCTGGTTTTATTGTTGCCTTATTTTCTACATTGGCAGATAAACGGAAGAAGGAAGCGGGGTGGGGGCTAGGAGGAAGCGCCGATGCTCCCCCAGGGGTTTTCTTGAGTCCATATTCCTTCACCCAATTCCATGTACACTCTTCACCAGGAAATAATGTGGTTTTCAGTCTCGTCCTCTGTTTTTGTTTGGTTTTGCTTCTTGAATAAAGTCTCCTTGATATACCCCTTCTCAGGAGCATAGCCAGGCTTCCAAACCTGTTGGATTTATTTTACCATAGGACTCACCACTCTCTGACGAGTACATTTGTAGAATCTAGATCTTTAGTTCTCTCTTATTCTCACTTGTTTCTTCCTTCCTTCCTTCCTTTCTTTCTTTTTTTTTTTTTTTTTTGCCTTTTCTTGGTTTTAGGAGAGAAAGCAACTGTGGTTACTGTCAATGTTTATTCTCACTGGAAGATATAAAAGGTTTACCTATATCATTTTGAAGGATTTTCTCCTCTCTTGCCTCTGTAAACAAGACTGTGGGACCCAGATTACTGATCATAATTATTTACAAAAATTATTCCATAACCTGTTAGGAACCACATTACTACAAGTAGAAAATCTAGCATCTTAATAATATATAACACCATTTAGAGAGACTGAGAGTGACAGGATGCACTGGCCTAATAGTGCCGGGGCATTGGCAAGATGTTTAGGACTCTGATGAAGGGTCTGTTATCCAGGCACTTGTCAGCTACATTTCTCTGATGACAAGCAGGGGGAAAACGGCTTTCCTTAGCAGAGCTCCGTATGAGCCCTGAAAACAGAGCACAGATATGAGAGTACTGCAGATACGTACCTCCAAACTAACGCAAAGCTGGGAGCTGAGTCAAGCAGCTTTCCCTATTCATGTTGAGAGATGGGAAGAGTTACAGTGAGTAGTAAAGCCATTAGGGCAGCCACTGGAAAGAAAAGAGAAAAATAATATGCCCGCAGCTCAATATAGAATACCTAAGCATTAACCTTCAAAAAGACTCACACACGTTGCAGAAATGGACACACAAAGAGGATGGGGTTTAACAGGGACTGGAGTGGTGTGTTCAACCTGGGGAAGCAGATACAACCACAACTCTTCCAAGTAGGAAGGTCATTTGCTTTGCCTCAGCTTGCACAGCAATGTGGCCAGTTCCTCAGCCTATTCTTAGGGGCTGGAAGAGCCCAGTTGGTTCAGACATCCCCACCATGACACTCAAGGGAAGTCCTGTTCCTGTCAGACGCTGGGGTCATCTTACTCCCTTGTCAGTGATGGTTCAGGAGCAGATATGGCACCAGTTCCATCCAGTGGTCTCAAGGGGAGACCTCCTGGGGCCTGCTAGGGAAAGGACCTTCACACTTACAAAGAAACATAATGAAAAATGGTTTCTGCCTCCTGTTGGATGTTGTTGTGTCTGCCTGTGTCCTGGTAAGTGCAGTGGTTCTGTTACAACCATGAGACCCACTAGCCGAGATCAGCCCACGTCAGGTGAGCAGAGCAGGCAGGCGGAAAGAACCTGAGCTTCCAGGATTGCTTCTCTGCTTAATCAACCGACTCTGGCCACGTCCTGCGAGTCCTCTCTTTTAGGTAAGATAAGACTTTTTGAAAACTACACTTGTCTGGGCATGGTGGCTCACATCTGTAACACCAGCACTTTGGGAGGCTGAGGTAGAAGGATTGCTTGAGCCCAGGAGTTCGAGACCAGCCTGGGCAACATAGCAAGACCTCACCTCTACAAAACATTTTAAAAATTAAAAAATTAGCCAGACGTGGTGATGCACACCTGTAGTCCCACCTTCTCAAGAGGCTGAGGTGGGAGGATCACTTGAGCCCAGGAGTTCAAGGCTATAGTGAGCCATGATCTTGCCACTGCACTCCAGCCTGGGTGACAGAGTGGGATCTTGTCTCAAAAAAAAAAAAAAAACAAACAAACAAGAAAAAAAACTTCATTTTTTAGAATAGTTTTAGATACACAGAAAAATCGAGAAGATGTATAGTGAGTTCCCATATATCCCTCACCCAGATTCCCTCTTATTAACATCTTGCATTAGTATGGTACATTTGTTACCATTAATGAACCCATATACTGGATATATTATTACTAACTAAAGCCCAGAGTGTATTCAGATATCCTTAGCTTTGCCTGATGTTCCATTGCAGGATCCCCCAGAACACCACATTGCATTTAGTTGTCATGGTTCCTTAGGCTACTCTGGGCTGTGACGGCTTCTCAGATTTACCTTGACAGTTTTGAGGAGTAACGGTGAAGTAGTTTGTAGGGTACCTCTGTCCTGCGATTGTCTAATGTTTCTCTCACAATTATACTGGGGTTATGGTGTTTGGGGGAGGGAGACCCCAGAGGTAAAGTGCCATTTTCATCACATCGTATCAAGGGTACACGCTTTCAACATGGTTTATCACTGTTGATACTAACCTTGACCTCCTGCCTGGGGTAGTGTTTGTGAGGTTTCTCCACTGTAAATTTACTCTTCCTCCCACCCCTTTCTTTACTGTATTCTTGAGAAAGAAGTCGCTATGGGCAGTCCACCCTGAAGGAGCGTGAAGCGTGACCCACCTCCTTGAGGGCACAGTATTTACATAAATTATTTGGAATTCTTCTGCAAGGAGTTGTCTTTTCTCCCCCATTTATTGACTTATTTATGCAAGCATTTATTTATATCGGTATGGATTCCTGGATATTTACTTTATACTTTACGTTGCAATCCAGTACTACTTTATTTTGTTGTTAAAATTGTTCCAAGTTTGACTGTTCGGAGAGATATTATGTATTTTTACAGCTATATTCAGTTGGGTTTTCTGGCTTTTGTAGCCAAAAACAATCCCGATTGATAAAGCTTCCCCAAAGAAGAGTTTGCTAGATCATAAGTTTGCAATAAGTTAGCAGGGTAATGCTTTAAAATTTTTTAGCAAGGTATACACAAACAAGAACACTGCATGGAAACCCTATATTTACCCTTCTTTTTGTACTGTTTGACCCAATCTAATTAGAAAAAAAAACAAACAAACAGATCATCATAGTCAGAAAATGAATACTGGTCTTTGATCTCCTACTAATTGGCTGAGTGGCATCATAAATACAGTGATCAAATTAACAAGACCAAAAACTGGGACACCATAGTTAACTACACTATAAATATTCAGTCACCTGTGTAGTTACCATTGGTAACGAATCACTTTTGTTAAGAAATAAAATAAAATCATAGGAAAAGTAAAACCACACACACAATTCAGTGAAAATTCATGTCAGCCAATATCATACTTTAATATTTGATGTGGCTGGGCACGGTGGCTCACGCCTGTAATCTCAGCACTTTGGGAGGCCGAGGCAGGTGGATCACGAAGTCAGGAGTTCAAGACCAGCTTGGCCAAGATGGTGAAACTCCGTCTCTACTAAAAACACAAAAATGACCTGGGCGTGGTGGCAGGCGCCTGTAATCCCAGCTACTCGGGAGGCTGAGGCAGAGAACTGCTTGAATCCGGGAGGCGGAGGTTGCAGTGAGCCAAGGTCGTGCCACTGCACTCGAGCCTGGGCGACAGAGCAAGACTCTATCTAAAAAAAATTGATGTCCAGATGTCTTCGGAGACCCTCATATGTCTGATCACCCAGTATCATCAAGCAAGCCTCTGAGCCTTACTGATAAGTCTCGAAATCTGTTAAAAACAAAAGGGACAATATTTCGCTACCGGAGCCACAGGGCTTATTTGTAAAATTGAAAATAAAATGATAACTGCAAAAATGTTTTAAAAACTTAAGTACTGTCAAAAAACCAGGTGTAATTCAATACCGTCAACTCCCGATTACACACACTTGTGGACCAATTGGGGGATGATCTAACCACGCACACACCACTTCTTCGGTCCTGTTCACAGCATTGGAAATCCCAGACACACCACGTTTTCTGTGGTTAAATCAAATAAAAATGAACATCAACAGCAGCTGAGAAGAAAACGAGTCAGGGCATGACAGTTCTCTTTGTGTGTGTGTGTGTGTGTATGTGTGCGCGCCTGTGTGTGTGTAGTCTGGATGTAGATGTGTATATTTTTGCATGTGGATGTGTGTGTATCTCCCTGTGTGTCTGTGTGTGGATGCATGTATCTATGTGTCTGTGTGTGTGAATGTATGTACATGTGTATGTGTCTGTGTCTGTGTGTGTGTGTGTGTATGTGTGGATGTGAATGTACATTTTTGTGTGTGGATGTGTGTGTCACTGTATGTGTGAATGTGTCTCTGTGTGTATGTGAATGTATGTGTCTCTACGTCTGGATATGTGTGTGTCTATGTGTGTGTGTGAGTCTTTGTGTGGATGTGTATATGTCTGTGTGTGTCTATGTGTGTGCGGTGTGTGGGGGTAACACGGGGTACACGGGATGAGCCTGTATCTAGCCTCTCCCGGTATTGACAATGGTGGCAGAGGTGCTGGATTAACAAAGGCAGAGGGAAAAGTACCAAGTGATTAGAGGGGGAAGTGGACAGATGGAGGCTGGAATTGAGCTGTTCTTTCTTTTCCAGCATTAAGGGCAGAGCCACCTCTTTCCTAATCAGCAACTCTCTCCTCAGTCTCTGTCCACAGGCCAGTGGCAAACTCCACCAAGGGAAATTGGTCCCAATTCACTATTTCCCAGGAAGAGCTCTGGTCCCAATGCCTGAAATAACCAGCGGGGAGGAGCAGGACTCTCGTCATTAGATACTTACCAGGTTACTATTGTAACTTGCAAAACTCTGGCCCAACTACTAAGGAGGCGAGGGGAAGAGTAAGAATTAGTATATGGCCTAGGCCGGGCACGGTGGCTCACGCCTGTAACCCCAGCACTTCGGGAGGACGAGGCAGGCGAATCACGAGGTGAAGAGATCAAGACCATCCTGGCCAACATGGTGAAACCCCATTTCTACTAAAAATACAAAACTTAGCTGGGCGTGGTGGTGCACGCCTGTAGTCCCAGCTATTTGAGAGGCTGAGCCAGGAGAATCGCTTGAACCCTGGAGGCAGAGGTTGCAGTGAGCCAAGATTGCGCCATTGCACTCCAGCCTGGGTAACAGAGCAAGGCTCTGTCTCAAAAAAAAAAAAAAGGAGTATGGCCTAATCAGATTTTAATGGAAGTAACTTTAGTGAAAGCATGGAGTAAAAGAATTTCTAGTGGCTATGGGACATGTACAGGCTTTGGGAAGGGGTAGTCCTAAACTTTTAAAATAATTGACTGTTTCTAAAACCTCAACATTTCACACTAAAACCTAGGTCTCTGGTTTCTCTTGGAAGTGTACCTTCTGGCAATCTCGGTGGTCATCATCTCTTATGGGGACTCTTAGCTGACGCTAAATGGTGGCAACCTTCTCCTTAGTCTAGGATCTCTGGTTTCCAGGGCTCCCATATACCCCTTTGCTTCCTTTCTGTCATTCCCAACCTATTTACTCATTTAAAATACCTATCTATGGCCGGGCGCGGTGGCTCAAGCCTGTAATCCCAGCCCCTTTGGGAGGCGGACAGCGGTCACGAGGTCAGGAGATCGGAGACCATCCTGGCTACACAGTAAACCCGTCTTTACTAAAAATACAAAAAAACTAGCGGGCGAGGTGGCGGTCCTGTAGTCCCAGCTATGGAGAATGAGGCAGGAAATGGCGTATAACCCGGGAGGCGGAGCTGTAGTGAGCTGAGTCCGGCCACTGCGCTCCAGCTGGGCGACAGAGCGAGACTCCGCTTCAAAAAAAACAAAAAGAAAAAAAACAAAAACAACAAAAAAAAACCTATCGGGGCTCAGCATCTTTGAGTTTACAGTCTCTGTTTGTGGAGGAGAGGAAGAAAATTGAGGAGATGGTCAGGGCACAGGCATTAAGATTTCGTTTCCCAAGGAACTGGGCTCATGGAGAGAGCTGAAAGGCTAAAAAAGGAAAAGAATCTTTTAAAAGGTAAAATCTATTAATGGAAAGCCAGTTAACATTGGGAATCATTAATGCTAAAAGATTTTGAGGCTGACATGGTGGCTCACGCCTGCTAATTCCATCATTTGGGAGGCTGGAGGTCAGGTCACCTGGGTCTGGAATTCGATACCAGCCTCGCCCACGTGGTGCTCGTCTCTATCCTCGTCTCTACTAAAAATACAAAAAAATAGTTGGGCGTGGTGGTGGACCTGTAGTCCCAGCCACTTGGGAGGCTGAGGCAGGAGAATCGCTTGAACCTGGGAGGCGGAGGTTGCGGTGAGCCAAAATCATGCCCCCCCCCCCCAGCCTGGGCAAGAAAGACAAAACCCCCTTCCAAAAAAAAAAAAAAAAAAATTTCTGAGAAAAAAATTTTGGGGAAATCCAAAAGCTACCTTTCTATGGTGTTGAAACAAAACTACCATAAAAAATGAACTGGGTGTTCTTTATCATAAAGGACTTTGTAAAGCACACGTTTACAAGGGTTAATTATGCTCAGAATTCCAGGAAACTCTGGAATAATTCCCCCTACGTTAGGATATTATAAAGAAAAACTTGTAAAATTACCCTGAGACAATTTTCCTATATGCAGTTCAATAACAGATTCAAATCAATCCATTTGGTGTGTATTTTCCCATCTTTAAAAAAGTGACTAAATGCAAGTTCTAGGTGTTAGAATTGTAAAAAAAAAAAAAAAAAAAAAAAAAAAAAAAAAAAAAAAAAAAAACGTAAAGAGGGAAATGAGCTTGTATGGAGGTGTCTAAGTAAAATAGCACCATGTGATTTAAAATGTTCCACATATGCCCCCCCAAAGCTCTTAATATTTGAGAATAAAATTACCACATACGAACCGGAGCCACATGTGGCCAGAGAGGCTCACAGTGAAATCAGCAAGAAACTGCTTATTCAGCCTCTTCAAACAAAAATGAATTGTTTTGATGAATGAGAATTCTTTAATGAATTACCATATGACATGCCAGTCATTTTTTTAATGTCAAGCAGAGAAAGTTTTTGTCTTTTGTTCAGCCATAGCTACTTAAAAATAATAGAAGGTCATGGCCAGAGACACTTTCATTGTGGCCCTTGAGAGACAGGATGTGCCTACACTGAACCCAAAGGGAAGGGGATGGGGCGGGTAGAGTTCCTGAATCCCCAACTCTTGGCCTTGTCCTTGTTTTTCTATGTAGAGACGTGTGGTGGTGTCTTATGAATCCAGTGGATGACATTTAGATTCCAGCAGAATCATGTTCATATTGCTTTCTTTTTAGTTTTTAAAAAAATGTGTGGGTATATAGTAGGAATCACATCATGGAAAATGGGGCATTCATCTCCTTACGTACTTATCCTTTGTGTTACAAATAATCTAATTATACTCTTTTAGCTATTTTAAAATGTACAATTAAGTTATTATGGACTATAGTAACCCTGTTGTACAATCAAAGAGCATGTCTTATTCATTCTATTTTTTAATGTACCCATTAGCCATCCATATCCAGATTTCATACATCCTACTCTGTCAGCAGAAGTGCTGGGTTGTCACATTTGAAACTCTAGGCATATGGTCAGGGATAGCATGTGGACAACTTGGGTGATGTTGCTTGAGTGGGGGTGGCTATTAAAGTCAGAGTTGGAAATGAGAACAGGAGGGCACCCAAGGACCACACTGTTATCACTACACTTACACTTCTGACACCAAAGGGAGAAGAGTTATCCCACACCCACCAATTCTTCAATTCTTGGTGAACACTGTGTGTGTTACAGTTTAACCCAATTCTGATGCTAACTTCCTGGAGTTAGCATAGACCCCTTAGGTTAAGGACTCAGTCCCACAATAAGACAAACTAGTTGACTGCACAACAGGGTGATGATAGTTGATAATGTCATCATACATTTTAAAATATATGTACCCCACAAATATATATCCCCACTGCAGATGCCAGTCACTCACCCCATCTGGTCTTGGCCTCCCAAACTTCTGACTGACCGACTGTAAATCAGCTGTTGCCCTGATTCCCCTCCTCGGGTTTGATAATTTGCTAGAATGGTTGACAAAACTCAGGGAAATAATTTACTTATGTTTACTAGTTTATTATAAAGGATACAACTCAACAATAGCCAAATGGGGGAGATGCACTGGGCAAGGGATAGGAAAAGGGGCACAGAACTTTCATGCCCTCTCCGGGCATGCTTTCCTCTCAGCACCTCCATGGGTTCACCAACCCAGAAGCTCTCCAAACCCCATTATTTAGGGTTTTTATATAGGTTCCATTACTTTCATTATGCAAGCATGATTGATTGATAAAATCTTTGGCCATTGTTGATTAAGTCAATCTCTAGCTCCTTTCCTTTTCCTGGGTGGTGGGGCTAGTAGCTTCGACCTCTAATCACATGGTTCCCCTGGAAACTAGCCCTCATCCTTAGGGGTTTTGCCACCTCATTAACATAAACTAAGGTGTGGTTGAAAGGCACTTGTTATGAGTAACAAAAGATGTGTTAGGGGTGACCCTAACACAATGGAAAGTCCAAGGGTTTTAGGAACTCTGTGCCAGGAACTGGGGACAAAAACCAAATATATATTTCTTATTATATCACAATATTATGCATGGCAAGGGTACAAATGGAAGAGCACCATCAAAACCGAAGGTCTGGAGCTAAGAGGGCAACATGCACCTGAGATGCCCATCCAGGTGCTTCCCAAGGGCTCCAATGAGCCAGGACTCAGCATGTGGAAAGACACAGCACTGGCAGACTTGCAAGGAGCACCCCCTCTCAGGCCTCACCTTTGAAAGGCATCAACTGTGGCCCCCTTTTAGTGCTCAAGTGGACATTTGCACTTTTTTCTGCCCCATGTCTGCCTATCTTCTCACCCTCAATCCACCAGGGTTTTGTGGGGCTAGCCTCATTCCTGGCCCACGAAATGGATGTGAGACCTAGGCTGTCCCTGCAGAGCACCACGTGCAGTGGCCACAGTGACATCTGGGTGGTCAAGTTATCCAGGCCAGGACAATTAGAACAAATGAGACTCAATTCAAAGCCTTTTTTTTTTTTTTTTTTTTTGAGACAGAGTCTTGCTCCATTGCCCAGGTTAGAGTGCAATGGCACAGTCATAACTCACTGCAGCCTCAAACTCCTGGGTTCAAGCTATCCTCCTGCCTTGGCCTCCCAAGTAGCTGATTCTACAAGCATGCACCACCACGCCTGGCTAATTTCTTTTTTATTTTGTAGTGATGGGGTCACAGTGTGTTGCCCAGGCTGGTCTCCAACTCCTGGCCTCAAGAGATCCTCCTGCCTTGGCCTCCCAAAGCACTGGGATTATAGGTATGAGCCACCATGCCTGGCCCAATTCCAAGGCTTTTATTGGAACTGTTGGGGAAGGGGAATTCTTTCTGTGGGCATCATGAGAAGGTGAGTGTTGGTAAGGCCATAGATACCGACATCTACTTACCACCGTGAAAAGAGTGCTTCCCCAGAACTAAGCTAACCCAGGGGAAATGTGAGCAGGATTCTTGGGAGACCACTTGAGCACCACACCCCACCAGACCAGATATCAACCGTCACCTCTCTTAACCCTGCATTCCCATCTTTGCTCCAGTCATTTGAGTTGGGATTTCATTCACCTGCAACTAACAGTCCTGACACTTACCTTGAATCTGTGGAGTTCCAGGCATGAGTCAAGAAACAGTGCTAGAGAAAAAGAGGGAGAGGAATAGTGAGTTTGAGAGAAAGATGAAAGCACAGGTCTTGGGTGCCGCACTGCCATCTCAGTGAGTCTGCCTTCCTGCCAGAGGGAGTCTTGACAGTTGCACCCCTTTACAAAACCCTTGCGCTACACTTCATTAGGCTGATCAAATCACCCGAAACCCATCCGTTTTAACAGCAGATCTGCATATTATGAAGGTTAATGAGAAGCAGCCACCGTGGAACAAGACATGGCCATCATTTAGCTATGAATTATTTTCCTATTTGTTAGAAACAAGGTAACTGTTTAACCAGATAGGTGTTCTGGCTAAGAAAATATAATGATTAATAGAAAGTTAGAGGTTACTGTCCAGTAAAATACCCTTAAACTGGACTTGAGTACACACATTCGGTATCTCTTATTGATTTTTATTTTTTCATTTATTCAATAAATATGTCACGGTGGCTCATGCCTGTAATCCCAGCACTTTGGGAAGCCGAGGCAGGCGGATCACGAGGTCAGGAGATCGAGACCATCCTGGCTAACATGGTGAAACCTTGTCTCTACTAAAACTACAAAAAATTAGCTGGGCATGGTGGCACACGCCTGTAGTCCCAGCTACTTGGGAGGCTGAGGCAGGAGAATCACTTGAACTCGGGAGGTGGAGGTTGCAGTGAGCCGAGATTGCGCCACTGCACTCCTGCCTGGGCGACAGAGAGACTCCATTTCAAAAAAATAATAATAATAAATGAGTAAATAAAAGTATAATAAAATAAATATGTATAGAGAACCTAATATGTGAAAGGCATTACTCAGGGAACTGGAGATATGGTGAAGAAAAAAAGAAATGATAATTCCTCTACCCTCATGAAGCTTATATTCTAGTGGGAGGAGATCAGTGATAATTTAAAAGTACTTAAGTGCTATGCAGAGAATTAAAATCAATCAATGAAATAGACAGTGACTAGACAACAGTAAGATACTTTTGTAGGAACTGACAAGGTGGTTTGAATGGAAATACAAAGTTTCTATAATTGTCAAAAACATTTTGAAAAGGAATAAAGTGTAAGGACTTAACGTTACTAGATTTCAAGAGAGTTTTTCTTTCTGGTTGTCTAATTTCATCCAGAAATAATACTTGGAGAAATTAATATCTCTTTTCAAAGTGTAGCCTACGGATTACTTAAAAGAGCTTTTCAGACAGTGTAGCTTCCTGAGCGCCACCCTAAATCTACTGAATCAGAATCTCTAGAAATAGAATCAAAACATGCATTTATACAAACTCCCCAAATATTTCTGCTGTACACTAAAGTTTGTACATAACAATGTGTACAAGGATGTAAACAAGGATGATTAACCTGCCTCTCAAATCTCAGATGTTCATAGTGAACCCTAACAGTTTCTGGATTTCTTTTCTTTCTTTTCTTTTTTTTTTTTTGAGATGGCGTCTCACTCTGGTTCACGCCATTCTCCTGCCTCAGCCTCCTGAGTAGCTGGGATTACAGGCATGTGCCACCATACCCGGCTAATTTTTTGTATTTTTAGTAGAGACAGGGTTTCACCATGTTAGCCAGGATGGTCTCGATCTCCTGACCTTGTGATCCACCCGCCTCGGCCTCCCAAAGTGCTGGGATTACAGGCATGAGCCACTGCGCCCGGCCAGTTTCTGGATTTCATTAATTCTTGAATAAATTTTTAACCACCGACTTGATACAAGATTTGGTGTTATCGGTTAGAATGAGAACCACATACCCTAAAACCAGATGTGAGGGAGGCAAAGTTGTCATCTTGTTGTGAAACTTTAAGAATAAGATGTATATTTTCACCAAGACAGAAATCCACTCCCCTGCATGAGCTGGGGGACTGTGGGAAGAGCAAGTATCCCTGAGAGCAAAACTTTGACTCGTCCTTAAGTATTTGCACAAGTGCTTGGTCGGTGCCACAATTTGCATCTGTGGCACACCTTGTAAAAGAGATGTGTAATGGGTCTACCCCTGTGGTTCTCAAAAGAAGACAATTTTGGCCCTCAGGGAACATCTGGTAATTTCTGTAGTCATATTTGATTGTCACGACTGGAAGAGTGGTGCTACTGGCATCTGGTGGGTCGAGGCCAGGGCTGCAGCTACACATCCTACAGTGTACGAGACAGGCCTTTCCCCCTCAACCCCAGGAAAGAACTGACAGATCCAAAATGTCAACGGTGCTACTGATGAATGTGCTAATTCAAAAACACACCTGCAGGGAGGTAAGCAGACTGACCCAGTGATGGGGCGATGCTCCAACACTGAGATGTGAAAGAGGAACAGGGAACCTGAAGCCTCCCTGAGTGGTATTATGAGGTCTTGCCTGCACGTGCATTTTTCCCACTGAATGACGAACTCTCATTCAGTTTGCTTCATCTCCACATCCTCACAATCATTTGCTCATTCAAAGAATGTTTGTTGTATGCCTATGTTGTGTCAGATGCTAGAAATCCAACCATAAACACTTCTTGGCTCATAGCCCACAATCTATAACATTTTGTTGAGTGATTTTCCCATACATTGAAGAATTTTTGTTGGGTACAAATATATGATGGGTAAGATGCCATAGGCTAAATATTGCATTTTACTCTGTGGCAACACAGATGTTTATGATGTGAGAGCTGTAGGTGAATGTGTACTGATTCAATGAGAGTTAACGAACAAACAGAACTGGGAATCCCTAGTTTAAGAATCCAGAGAAGTACCTTAAGTTGATGTGTGAGCAGGTGCTAGGAGTGAAGCCAGGACCACTGAACCCACTGCCATTTATTGACCCCTTAACCTCACAGATAGGGTTTGGCTGTGTATCCACCCAAATCTCATCTTGAATTCCCGAGTGTTGTGGGAGGAACCCAGTGGGAGGTAATTTAATCATGGAGGCCAGTCTTTCCTGTGCTGTTCTTACGACAGTGAATAAGTCTCATGAGGCCTGATGGTTTTAAAAAGAGGAGCCCCGCATGAGCTCTCTTTTTCTGATAGTGAGTTTGGCTGTGTCCCCACCAAAATCTCATCTTGAATTCCCACGGGTCATGGGAGGGACCCAGTGGGAGGTAACTGAATCATGGAGGCAAGTCTTTCCTGTGGTGTTCTCATGATATAAGTCTCATGAGACCTGATGGTTTTAAAAAAAGGAGTTCAGGCTGGGTACGGTGGCTCATGCCTGTAATCCCAACACTTTGGGAGGCCAAGGTGGGCAGATCACAAGGTCAGGAGATCGAGACCATCCTGGCCAACATGATGAAACCCTATCTCTACTAAAAATACAGAAGTTAGCCAGGCATGGTGGTGGGCACCTGTAGTCCCAGCTACTTAGGAGGCCGAGGCAGGAGAATTGCTTGAACCCAGGAGGCAGAGGTTGCAGTGAGCCGAGATATTGCCACTGCACTCCAGCCTGGTGACAGAGCGAGACTCTGTCCAAAAAAAAAAAGAGGAGTTCCCCTGCACAAGCTCTCTTTTCCTGCTGCCATCCATGTAAGATGTGACTTGCTCCTCCTTGCCTTCCGCCATGATTGTGAGGCTTTCCCAGCCACATGGAACTCTGAGTTCTCCATTACATCTCTTTTCTTGGTAAATTGCCCAGTCACAGGTATGTCTTTATCAGCAGGATGAAAACAGACTAATATACCCACCCTCACCCTTCCGCTCCACCCCTGGAAGCACAGCCCTGGGCAGCTTAAAATATGACCTCCTGTGTGGCAGCTACAGACCCTATCACAACCTCCATGATGTCTAGGGCCATAATACGTAAGCAGAGGAAAGTGGCGTTCAAGGGACGACTACGAATGGAACATAATGATACAAAATGTTAGCTTGGTATAAGGGATATAGTGACTCCAAGCCACTTGGAGAGGTATCTGATTAACCTTCAATATCTATTTTCCCTTTAATAACCAAACTTCCCAAATTTGGCAAGGCAATGGTGACCAAGCCAAGGGTTTTATTTCCCCTACCTTCCCAGCAACAGATGTGGCATATGAGCAGATTACAACCAATGAGATGTGAGTGAAAGAGACACCTGCCACTTCTGCATTACTTTGGTCCAAGGAAGCTGCTCACTGCGCTTTCTTCTCCCCTCATCTCGGCTGGAACCCTGATGTGGTGCTTGTGAGCCAGTTTTCTTGGATGGGACAGCATCTCAAGGGATAGCAGGTGACAACAGAGAAGGAGTCTGGGCCTCTGGGATAAGCCTGTAGAGCAGGGCCAGTGTGCCACCCTGGATGCCCTACCACCTCAGACGTTCATGTAAAAGAGAAATAAATCTACCATCTGGTCTAACCCTCTGCTTTCCATCTCTGTTAAAACAGCCACACCAAATATACTAACTGATTGAAAAGTTGAATCTGTACCCGAAAGTGCACACAATTCCCAGGGGACCCACCCTATTTCTGGCCTTTATACTGAGTGGGCTCACGTAGTATTATAGAAGGCAGCAATGGTTTCTAAATCCCAGGATCATGGCTTGGCTAGCCACATCAGAATCAGCTAAGGAGCTTCTTAGAAAATGGATTCTGGGCCAGGCATGGTGGCTCACGCCTGTAATTCCAGCACTTTGGAAAGCCGAGGCAGGCAGATCATGAGGTCAGGAGTTCGAGACCAGCCTGAACATGGTGAAACCCCGTCTCTACTAAAAATACAAAAATTAGCCAGATTTGGTGGTGCATGCCTGTAATCCCAGCTACTCAGAAGGCTGAGGCAGGACAATCGCTTGAACCCAGGAAGCAGAGGTTGCAGTGAGCTGAGATCATGCCACTGCACTCCAGCCTAGGCAACAAGAGCAAAACTCCATCAAAAAAAAAAAAAAAAAAAAAAAGAAAAGAAAAGAAAAAAGAAAAGAGAAAAAAGAAAAGAAAATGGATTCTGGCTGGATGCAGTGGGCCTGGAGTCCCAGCACAACCCTAACTCTAGAAAAAAATTTTTTCAATTAACCAGGCATGGTTCTGTACTCCTGGAGTCCTAGCTACAGGGAGGTTGAGGCAGGAGGGTCTCTTGAGCCTAGGAGGTCAAGGCTGCAGTGGGCTATGATCACACCACTGCACTCCACTCTGGGTGACACAGACATACCCTGTCCCTAAAAAAATTTTTGTAATGGATTCTTCGGCCCCAACTCTAGAGTTTCTTATTCAGTAACCTGTAGAAGGGCTCTAGCACCTATCATTTTATCCAGATAATTCTGATGTGCAGCTCCTAGACCATGACACTCACCCCAGGCATTTGCTACTTCCCTGCTCTCAGCCCTCTGGTGTTCAGGTCACCCTCGGACAGCTGCATCTTCTCCTGTCTAGGGGTTTGTTCAGAGTCTTCTCTCCAGCTTACCATCTTTGGCTCCCTACCCACTTCTCACCAAGTGTACATGTTCCCCAGGTATGGCATCACCAACAGCTTCAAACAGGAGGCCTCCCACCACCAGCCAAGGCCTGGAGGAGCTTCCACCAGAACAGCTTGCTGTCCTCCACAGTACCAGCCTCCCTGCCAGGAAGAGAACTCAGACAGGTGGGAAATGCGACAAGAAAAGCTCAGCTTGGACTACCCTGCAATGGTAAGGGTTAACTATGTTGGCCTATTTTGTAATACCTGGAGAGAACCAGGGCTGCTAGAGTCCCTGTGAAATGAAAACTGCAGAAGGTTTGCCTATGTTGCAGGCAAAGATTGCAGGCACAGCCGGTCCTGGGTGGTCACTCCCTCCAGCCCAGTTCCTCAACTCATGTAAACACAGAGAACCCCTTGCAGTCCCCCAGGAAGTGATCTGCCACTCACGGATAGTTGAGCCCTGAAGAGTTCTTGGTTACTTCCTTGAATTACTCCAGAGTACTTCTCGGACATGTCCTAGTAAAGATCCCCAAGGAATCCCTCCAAGTCATTCATTTCCTATGAATCACCTGGAGGGCTTGCTACAACACAGATTGCTGGACCCACCCCAGAGTTTCATCTTCAGTGGCTGCTACAGAACAAATGCTTGTTGAATTCCTGACCCTCAGTGTGATGCTATTAGGAGGTGGAGACTTTGGTGATTACGAAAGCTCTGTCTTCATGAATGAGATCAGTGCCCTTATAAAAGAGATTCTGGAGAGCTCTCTTGCCCATCCCACCATGTGAGGACACAGCAAGAAGGCGCCATGTGTGAACCAGGAAATGGGCCCTCACCAGACACAGTGCCTGCTCTGGGACTTCCCAGGCTCCAGAACTGTGAGAAATAAATGTCTGTTGTTTATAAGCCACCCAGTCTAAGGTACTGTATTATGGTAGCCTAAACAGACTGAAACAGACGTTCTGGGGCAGAACCTGAGAGTTTAGATGGCTAACAAGTTTCAGATGATGCTGAGGCTGCAGCAGGAACTTCTTGGTGTGGCTCATGGGGTTCAGGAAGATTAATTTTCTCCAAGTGGAAAAAAGGTTAAAAGGGTGGAAAGGGAACTGGCAACAGGAGACAACACAATATCACAGACAATAGAATGTGGCAGAACTCTTGGATCTGGTTCTGTCCTGCATTGGCTGTGTGGCCAATGCCTTTGTCCCTCTGAAAACAATTTTTTTCTGTAAAACTGGGGATATAATACTTGGTTAACAGGGTTGCTGTGATAATTAAGTGACTAGTGTCTATGAAGCTCCTGCAGTGCCTGACTCAGGTATGCAGTACATGGCCAGGAAATGGTATTTCAAGCCCCTACCTCATTTTCCCACAATTGGGCCCTAGTAAGTTTGATGACATTGTTTAAAAAAAGATTCAGGGGTCATTAGACCCCAAATGTGGATCGACTCTTTTATGACGAGTCCTAGAGTAAGGGAAGGCCCTTATCCTCATAATTTACACTGCAACATTCTGTGAACATGTTCTGCTTTACCTAAATAGTTCTCTGTGATCAAGTCACTCACTAGACGAGGGAATGAATTTCATTTTCTTTGAAATTACACATAAAAGGGGGATGTTTTCCAGGAAGATGTCCTTATAACTTTGGTAATTTATATCAACAGCTCATTTGCCCTGTAAGGAGTTTTCATTGACCTTCCCAGTGAAAATGTGAGAGGAAGTGACATGGTCAAAGTCTGTAAAATCCTAGCATCAGCACCCCCTAGAGCTTCAAGTGCCTGCCAGCCCTCCCTTCTGAAATAGCACAGCTGGGAGTTCAGTCGCTTCCCTATGCTGAGATCCCAGCTTCTGTACATGGAACCTCCTGAAAAATCAACCACACCTTTTTCTGTGTTTCAGGAATTGGTTGTACCATTTGTGAACTACCCAGATGTTTTGCTTCTACCTTCTCTTTTTTGGGGAGCCATTTCTTTTTTACGTCTTCAAATCCCTGGTAGAGGTTGGGCACAGTGGCTCACGCCTGTAGTCTCAGCACTTTGGGAGGCTGAGGCAAGTGGATGCTTGAGCACAGGGGTACGACACCAGTCTGGGCAACACGGTAAAACCGTGTTTCTACAAAAAATACAAAAATTAGCCCGGCATGGTGGTGCACATCTGTAGTCCCAGTTATTCAGGAGACTGAGGTAGAAAGCTCACCTGAGCCAGGGAAGTTGAGCCGTGATTGCACCACTGCCCTCCAGTCTGAGCAACAGAGTGAGACCCTGTCTAAAAACAAACGAACAAACAAACAAACAGACAAATAACAAATAAAACACTAGTGGAGTGTTTTTGCACAGTTGGCTTAATAAATATCACTCTCTGGCTGAGTAATGTCTTTTGCCTGCCTTTTCAACATTTTTCTGTTCATAAGCTCCAAAGGAGTCAGAAAAAAACTAAAGGAAAGGACCATCAAACAGGTGGCACTGATAGATGTGTGGAACAGACTCTGTGGGGCTGGGTGGTGGGAAGAGCTTATGAAAGCCAGAAAGATTGACGCTAGTGGCTCAGTAGCCATATTGAAGAACTGCCAAGACTAAACCCATCCAGGTTCTTCCCTACCCACTGTTGCTGGGATAGGACTTTCAGATCCCCTCTTGGTTATTTTACCTAATGGTTTTCCCATCGCGTTCACCAACTTATTTAGAAAACATTCTTCTCCTACAAAAGGCACGGAGGTGGGAGGGTGGGAAGGGCTGAGAGCTGAAAAACTACTATTGGGTACAGCGCTCACTATTCAGGTAATGGGTGCACTAGGAGCCAAGACTTCACTACGACACTATATGGGCAGGTAAGAAACCTGCACTTGTACTTCCTAAATATATAAAAATGTTTTTTTTTTTTTTTTTTTTTAAAAAGCACACTTTCCTAGAGCAAGGCTCTGAGCAATGAGTTGATGTTCTGTGGAGGTAACCAAAGTGGCCCATTAGGAGCCCACGGAGGTAGTCAAAGTGGTCTATGATTGCAATAGGAGAGCAGGACTAACAAGAGGAAATGACTTGACTATAAGCATCCCAATTCATAACCTGTCTCCTTTCAGGGTTCCCTCTTGCAATGAATAGCACCATCATCCATCTAGTGGTTCAAACCAGTAATCCAGGAGTAATTTCTGGCATTTCCCTCTCTCTCAAACCCTCCCTTCTCCCATATTCAATCCAGCATTATGTCCTACCCATTCAAGTTTAGGACATCAGGATCTCTCACGTTGGTCTGTTTTCCGTACCTTCCGCACCACCCCGGTCCAAGCCATCACCTCTCGTGCGGAACCTGTGACAGCCTCCCAGCTGGCCTGCCTGTGGCCATGCCCGTACCTTCCACTGTGGCAGAGCGGCCTTTCCACGTGCCATCTGATTGTGTTACATCTCTTCTTAAAAGCATCCAGTGACTGCCATTTGCTTTTAGGACAAAGATGAAACTTCACGTGACCTTGCACAGTCTCGACATTGACACAGTGCCTGGTGCATAGGGGATCCCCTTAATAGGTGTTGAGTAATGAATATGCCACATCTAGCTGTTGAATCCATGAATAAATTAATGAGTGAGTAGAGGGATGAGTATGCCTTAGGACTTCCCCTTAGGACTTTGCAAAATCTCTCCAGCCACCAGCTGAATCTTGAAGGAGTCTTCATGCCATGACAACAGACACAAGGCTCTAATTAAAAACTAAGTCCTACTGTGGCCCAGTGTTGTGGATCTCAGTTCACAAAGCACTCTCCTCATACATCCCACACTTGATCCTTGGATTCCTTTTTCTGTAACCCACCCTGGCAACAATTGGATCACCTCATGCATTTCTCTTGATGCATAATCTTACTTCTCAGGACTTAGGATTCTGGTTGTCTTCTAAATATGCTTTCATGATCTATCATGGCTCCTGTGCTCCTCCAATGTTACTCATCCCTTGGGCCCCTCCTTTCCTTGTTTTCCCCACATGGGCAGCCCCTACCTAGCTCAACCTAGGTGCATGGGAAAGACCCACACATAGCCAAGGACCTGAAATTTTCAGATATCTGGGTCCCTAACCCCAGAGACATTAGTTCAGTGTCTCTTGGAAGGGTTCCAGATTCTGCATTTTAACTAGCATTCCAGATAATGTATTGTGCTGCATCTAGACCATAGCACCTACCCCAGGTATTTGCCTATGAGTGCCTTCTGCTAATTCTCTTCTCTCAGCTCCCTGTACCTGCAGGCCAGATGGCACCTTCTTCTATACCAAAGTCTGAAGGGTATAGCCTAAAAAAATAGCTATCCCTGTATAGGCACAGTGGCTCACGCCTGTAATCTGAGCACTTTGGGAGGCCGAGGCAGGCAGCTCATGAGGTCAGGAATTTGAGACCAGCCTGACCAACGTGGTGAAATCCCATCTCTACTAAAAATACAAAAATTATCCGGGTGTGGTGGTACACGCCTATAATCCCAGCTACTCAGGAGGCTGAGGCAGGAGAATCGCTTGAACCTGGGAGGTGGAGGTTGCAGTGAGCTGAGATGGTACCACTTCACTCCAGCCTGGGCGACAGAGCGAGACTCCATCTCAAAAAGTAAATAAATAAATAAGAAAGAAAAAAGAAATAGTTCTCCCTCCAATACAGTGTTTCTAGAACCATGAAGTACTGACAAACTATAGTTTCGTGGATAACATAGTCTAAATTCTATTTGGGACTAGAGTTGTAATAGAACAAGAAACGAAACCCTTTCTTCAGATTGTGTCGTCATTATCATGAAACATGTGATCAGTTTACACTTTACAATTCTGAGTATCCCTCACATAAAAGAACATCTTATGAAGATATTAGTATAGGTTCTCGCACAGTACAGATGCTCAATAAATATTCTTTGAATGAAGAAATGATTTAAAGTTTTTCTCCTCCGCCAAAAAACACCCTCTCCAAAAGTTACATTAATGGGTTGCCTTTGAAATCAGGGCTGACAATTGCGTGGATGTCCTCATAAGCACTTTTCCATTTTCTATATTTGGAAGTTGAAGGTCAAACACCAAGCAACTGAATCCTATCTGACTGAAAGCAGACTTACTGGTTGGACTCAGTGTCTTGGCTTCTGATAAGATGAAATATTAATCAGACCATTGATTGTGTTTTGAAACGGTCTCTTTTTATATCTAGAAGCTATTCAAGTACACTTAAGGTACCACGGCTTTCAGATTTTACTCTTAAGGCCCTACCAATCGAATGTTGGAAGAGCTTTGGTTTAAGTCAAATGACAATTTCTTTCTTATTTGGAAAGACAAATGATAATATGTTAGGGCTGGAAAATAGCGAGGGAGCATGGGATGCTGACCCCATCCACTGACCCTAACCTGGAGCCACTCCAGAAGAGGTAGGA
Source organism: Rhinopithecus bieti (assembly GCF_001698545.2). Lineage (NCBI taxonomy): Eukaryota > Metazoa > Chordata > Mammalia > Primates > Cercopithecidae > Rhinopithecus > Rhinopithecus bieti. The sequence continues at coordinate 352,835 of NW_016804791.1, read as the reverse complement.
GGCTGAGTCTGGAGGACCGCAGAGCCAAGCTCAGCAACTAACATGGTACAGTGTGGTCTGGAACGGAAGGCAGCCAGAGCCACCGGATTCCTTCTCTCCTGTTGTTCCTTTTCCCTCCATTGTATCTGCCTGGAGAGATCCCCTTGTACAGGAACGCTAGCGCAGAGCCTAGGGAAAGTGGGGCTGGAGAAGTAGCATGAGGGTAACATCAGCACCTGCTGGAATAGGAAGCAAGCCAGAGGCTGGCGGGAGTCTCAGCATCTTCTCCCTGCCACCCACCTACAACCACCTTAACTGAGACAGAAGTCCTGGGTAGTTCCTTGGGGGGTGGATGGTGCAGAAAATAGGGAAAATAGAAAGTAGTGGAGCAAGTATACAATGAGGGTCTGTTCAACTGTAGAGGCAGCCCCACTCCCCAAAATGAAAGGAGCCTCAAAAGCACAAGCAAGGCTTTCTCCCGTCTCCCGCTAAAGGCAAACACTGGAGCCAATGCAGTTGAGAGTCCCAACGGAATAAAAGATGGGTTCACAGAGAAAAACAACAGAACCACTGCTCCAGAGGAAGCAAAAGTAATAGGAAAGACAGAATAAGAATTTTAAACGAGCACAATTAATAGCCTCCAACATAAGTGGGAGGACTTTGGATACCTGCAAGAGGCACAAGTGACTATGAAGATAAAACTATTAGAAATATTGCATACAGACATGTATAATTTCCAAGGAAAAGATTCGCTGGTAGATTAAATATCAGAATGGATACAGATGCAGAAAGATGTAGTGAGCTGGAATATCAAGTCGGAGAACTCCCAAAGAAAGCATCAGGAAAGGAAGGAATGTGAGAAAAGCTAAGCAGTGTGGAAAACAGAAGTAAAGCTGTCACTCTCTGCACAACAGGAGTCCTCAAAGGAAAGAAAAAAAGTAAACAGGGAGAAAAATACTTGAAGAAATAATTTTCAGAATTAGAGAAAGGTTGAAGGCTTCAGATGAAAAGGTCTCATCCAGTGTTAAACAAGATCAAAAAGGGTGGGGAAAAACAAAATTAGATACTACACAGTGCAATGTAAGAATACCAATGCTAAAGAGAAAATTCTACAGGCTGACAGAGGGAAGAAACAGGTCACCTTAAAAAGCGCAAGAATCAGATTGCTATGAGGATTCTTGATAGCAGTGGAAAAACATCTTCAAAATAGTGAAGGTAAGGAACTTTGAACCTAAACATTTATATTCAGCCAATCTTTTACTTAAACGTGAGTGCAAAATGAAGATGTTTTTAATCATACTGAGTCTAAGGGAAATTTATGCCATAGTTTATGCGCCTTTGAAAGAATTCTTGGGGGATACACTTCAAGAAGGGAAATTAATCCAGAAAGAAGCAACAAGACATTAGGAAATAAAAAGAAGTAAAGTATTGATACATGATACAACGTAATGCAATCTTGAAAATGCTATGGTAAGTGTAAGGAACTAGTCACAAAAGGCCACATAATATTTGACTCCATTTATATGAAATGTCCAGGACAGGCAAAGTCATAGAGACAAACAGTAGATTAGTGATTGTCGGGGACCAAGGGGAGTAGGTGGGTAGTAACTGCTAATAGGTGTGGGGTTTCTTTTGTGGGGTGGTGAACATGTTCTGGAATTAGATAGTGGTGATGGCTTCACAACTTTGTGAGTATACTCAAAACCACTGAACTGTATACTTTAAAAATAATTTTTAAATAAACAGAGAAAATAAATATTAGGGAAGTCAATTTAAAAACAGAAATAAGCTGGGTGCAGTGATTCATACGTATAATCCCAGCAACTTGGGAGGCTGAGACGGGAGGATCACTTGAGCCCAGGAGTTCGAGGCTACAATGCGCTATGATCACGCCACTGCACTCCAGTCTGGACGACAGAGCAAGATCCTGTCTCTTAAAACCAAAACCAAAACCAAAAACAGATGAAATTACTGCAAATTTGATTTTGCCACAGTACCAAAAAACAAAACAAAACAAAAAAACACATGAGGAATGATTCTCCCTTCCACCTCCCCACACACCACAAATATCTACAGCAGACCAGTCTTAGAGCTCCAGGGAATAGCAACTGCCAGGAAGCAGGGTGAAGGAAGATGAGACCAAAAATCATACCGTCTCAGTCTGTTTTCTGTTGTTTCTAACAGAATACCTGAAACTGGGTGATTTATAAAGAAAAGGAATTGATTTCCTACCATTCTGGAGGCTGAGAAGTCCAAGGTTGGAGGCAGCACGTCTGGTGAGACCCTTGTTGTTAGTGGGAGCTCTTACAGAGTCTAGAGGCAGTGCCATCACGTGGCAGGGGGCCCAGTGAGCTACCTGTTAGCTCAGGTCTCTCTTCCTCTTAAAAAGCCACCAGTTCCACACAGTGATAACCCATTAATCCATTAACCCATTAATCCTTCATGGAGCCAGAGACCTCATGATCCACTCACCTCTTAACAGCCCTACCTCTCAATACTGTCACATTAAGGAAAACTCATGTCAACATGAGTTTTGGAGGAGATAGGCTAACAATGGTACATATTAAGAGTTTCTTCTTATTCAGGGGAAAGATATACATTTTTATACACTTTAGGCATTGATAGGGAAAAGAAATGTAAGTGGAAATCTAAATAAAGCGGGGGATAACCACCAGAGAAACAGCAATATCTGGTGTAGGTATACCCAAACATTTTTCACACATTATAATAAATATTCATTTTTTGATAAATTATTTTCCTTTTGTTTATGCCCTTTTAATCTTTTAATAAATTCATGTTCTATATATACATGACACACATATAAATAAAATACATTTATATCAATACATACATTTAAAATATTTCATTTTTATTTGCTGTATATTTACATGTAATATATTGATAAGTACACTTTATATTTAAAGTGCATTATATTTGGAGATATATTTTCTATAAATTTTATATCACGGTAGTAAACGGAGCATTGCAAACTTTTTGGAGTTTTTTTTTAGAGATGAGGTCTCTCTATGTTGCCCAGGCTGGCCTCGAACCCTTGGGTTCAAACAGTCCTCCTGTCTCAGCCTCATGAGTAGCTGGGGTTACAGGAACCCACGACCAGCCTGGCTCCAACTATCATCTCTGTGGTCAGTGGGGCTGGTAGGCAACTAAGCCATCCTTGGATGTGGTCTCGCTGACTGGGATCTTTCCCACTTCTCTCTGTTTTCATTTGTTTAATTCCACCACTAGAAAGCAAGCTCCGTGGAGAGCATGCTCATTGTCTGCCTGTGAGCTGCCTTACCCGCAATGCCTCGCATCTGCCCCACCTGCCACCCTTGTGGGTAACTTCCGTCCCACCCCCCACACTCCTGGTCAGTGGCCCCACCCGCCACCCTCGTGGGTACTTTCTGTCCCACCCCCCACACTCCTGGCCAATGCAGCTATGGGGCTGGAAACTTTTCCCAAAGAGCCAGGCCAGTTCAGCTTGGAAACCCCACAAAATAAGAATGAGGGGATTGAAAGTGTTTTTGTTCGAAGAGCTCTGGCATGTAGGCCACAGTCCTTCCATGAAACGTAACAAAGCGGGGTAGTCCACCCTTGACCATTTGCCAGCACTGTACAGCAGAAGCTGCTTGGGATCAGCGACTGCTACAGGAGGTACGGGCTTCACCAGCTTTGCACTTTAAGTGATTCCCGGCACAGCCTCTTCACACCATGCATTGTCCCTTTGCAGCAGAAGGTACGTCCAGATTCCCCCAAGCACCACCCCATCCCAGACATTCCTGTCAACATTCTACCAAGAGGGTTAGAGCCTTGCAGGCAAGCAGATCAAGCTTGATGTGGGCGGGGACTCAGATCAAGCACAGCCCCTGGGGCCAGAGTAGCAGACGTTTTTCCCCCTTTTTTTTGAGGTCGTGAGCATAGTACCCAATAAGCAGCAGACTGTCTTAGCAGCTGAAGCCGTGTAGAAGACCGCCTTGGAGGCTGGGTGCTGTGGCCTGTAATGCCAGCACTTCGGGAGGCCAAAGCGGGAGGATCTGTTGAGGCCAGGAGTTTGAAATCAGCTTGGGCAACATAGTGAGACCCCATCTCTACAAAAAAAAATGTTTTAAGTAGCCAGACATGGTAGTGAATGTTTACAGTCCTAGTTACTGGGGAGGCTAAGGCAGAAGGATTGCTTGAGCCCAGTAGGTGGAGGCTGCAGCGAGCCATGATGGCACCATTGCCTTGGCAACTGAACAAGGCCCTGTCTCAAAAAAAAAAAAAAAAAAAGTGTTGATTACACAAGGATGATAATGATTCCTTCCTAGGGCTGGCTATAGGGATAAATGAGAAAACATATTTCAAGTGTCCGACTGTGTCTAGCATGTTGTCAGCAGTCAATAACTGATAAACGGAACAAGAATGAACGTGCCTAGTCCAGTGTCTGCCTCATGACTGTCACTTACTAAGGCAGCAGGCAGCTCTTAGGAGAAGAGAGAAACAAAAACTCCAAGTTTGAAGGAGGTGGGTCAAGAACAGCAAAGAACTGCAGAGGGTTCTTGACAATATCTATAAAAATAAATTTTTATAAAATAAATTCATCTGGGGAATCTATTTTGATAAAGTGATTTCTTACTTGATAAAAAAGTCATTATAGAATTGCTTTAAAAGTAAACCTTTTCAAGATATCATTCCGCAGATCACAAATTTACTTAAGTGCCACTTCCCTGAGCAAATTTATTTCTTGGAGTGACCCACATCTATATTAATATTTTAAATATCTTAATAATAGAAAAAGGGTGAATGGATGCTCACTACTTCCCTGGGGAAGATGACAAGAAATTAGCTTAATTCTAGTAAAAAGGGCTTAGCATAGGCATGAGGAAGAGCATATTGGTATTAAGGGCAGTCACAAACACAAAGAAATGAAATTTGCTATGTGAATGCCTTCGTATAAATCATTAGACACCAAAGTAGCTTCTGACTTTAGCAGCCTGTTTCAGAATTGAGGGAGTCAGTTAGTGGAGAGCTCTTGATATTCACAATTTCTGTATTTTTCAAATGCACTTCCAATCTCATTGGACATCTTTAGGTTGGAAAGGAATCCGAATGGTCATTTCATTGAATCCTAGCACTTTCACAGGTGACGCCTGAGACCCCAGGAGGTGGAGCTGATTTGGCAAAGGTTGCACAGCCAGTTGACTACGCACTTGAGGAGGGAGACCACATCTCCCCGATGCTATTTCAACGTTCTCTCTATCTGCTGTACTGTGTTATTGCCACCGTTTTATGCTCTTTCGCTGCTGGATTTAGTCTTTATTCCTTCAGCTGCGCCCTCTATACTAAATCTCAGTTGAACCCCAAACACCTTTTTGAGCCTCGTTGCTCAGTGTCCGTGGTCCCCGGTGGTTCAATACTTTTCTCTTTCTACTTCGTTGAGACCCTAACCTTAAAGCAAAGGCTCCATCTCCTTCAGTGTTACCTTTGCTGGAAAATAAGTCCAACATGTTTAACAACAATATTCATCACATTTGATTCTAGTCATGAGGTGCTGCAGGTGTAACTTATGACTTTCACCATTGAAACCATAATTTCTAGAAATGGAAGGAGTAATGTGAGAAAATATTCTCACCACTGGTGAAAAATCACGTTTTCACAGGGTTTGCAAACAGGGAAATATTTGTGGTTTTGTCTCATATGTTTTGCTTTTTTTTTGGCAAAAGCAAAAGGCAGTTTTCTTTGCAATGAAAACGGCCTTTCGTTTTCGCCAATGCCTCACATCCATTTTGCCAAGCAAAAGCTGTTTTCCCAGGAGAAAACAGCTCAAGCTGAAAGAAAAGTGAAGCACGGTTGGTAAAATTTCCCTCTTAGAAAACAAAAATCGCTCCACTCAGTGCAAATGCCACCTGAGGGCCCTTGCATGGAGAAAGATAATGAGGGAGTCATGGTTGAACATATATGTAAACAAGCTTATCAAGAAAAAAAAAAAAATCCAAAGTCACATGGGTGGCAGTTTTTAAATGATGCCCAGAATTAGTAGGAGTCCATTGTTTACCTCTGTGGTCCAAATGAAAAAACTCCTAACATGGTGTTTGTTGGTTTCCCTATGTCATTTACTCTGGGATGGCTTCTGGGTTAATAATGACATTTTCCATGTTGTTATTATACTATGATCCATTTTGACACTCCCCAGAATCCTCCAAATTAGGAAGGACAGGCACTGTCTCCGTTTTGTGTAAGTTCGCCCGACAGGTAGTGGCGAGGAAGGCGCGTTACCCACGTGGCTGGTTTAGACGAGGAGACTGAGGCCCACTTGAGTTACTTTGCCAAGGTGATTTAGCGCCGGAATCTGGACCAGAATCCAGGTCTTCCGATTCCCTGTTCCTTGTTTGTTATGAAGAGCCGTCACCCAAGTGCTCTTCATAACAAACTCGGATCAGAATTTCCCGATGTGGCCATGGAATTCGTTCTTATTTTTGTTCTGTTTTGCCTTGCTTTGCATTTCCCTGAGGATGATATCTGTAAACCTTTTGATGTATCATAGCATCGTCTTTAGCAGGTCATTGCTGCTGCTAGAAAGATAACTTCACTGTGAAAAAAATCTGAAGTTTCCAGTAGCCATTCCCATTGCAAATAGATGATACAGCAACTGTCACCTTTATAGAAGTGGACCATTTATTATATAGAAAAATAAAAAGATTGAAACCAGCTTTGTTGAACAGCAATATTTAATGAGCTATTCCTTGAGATAGCCACTCGGGATTTTTTAAAATTCCATGTATTAAAACAAAAGCTGCAACCAGATTGCAAAATGACTCTCAAATTCTTAATTTGTTTAAAATAAGACATTTTATTCTAAATTTCCACATATATCAGCATTCTTGTTTCATAGTTTATTATTTCCCATTCAAGCAGCCACAAAAGATAAAAGCAAATATTTTACATATATTTCAATCCTAGATGTGGACATTCAGGTAAATCTTGGTGTGCCACAAACATACCTCCATTTGCCTCTCTATCTATCCCAGTCCTAACCACCCTCTTTGAATAAAAGTTCAAGTCATACCTCCTAGGAGAGCATTAGACTTCTCTGATCTTCCACCTTTCCCAATTTCTCCATCTGTGCTAATCTGCACAACAAAATTTACCACTCACATCACAGAATGTACTCTTAAAAACGGTAAAGTTTATGGTAAATTTTATATGCATATTTACTCCAACCAAAAAAAATTAGAAAAAAGTATGGGTTTATTTTAACCAAGGCCATGCTTAAGTCTAAAGAGTTTAAAAATAAAGCACTTATATGATTTTTTCCCTTAAAAATGTACCACTTAACTGTATACGGCCTGGATTGTTTCACATGTATACATTAAATCTTCCTAACTCATTGAAAGAAACTTCCTGAAAGCTTAAACCATGTCTAAACCTTTTCTAAGTCTCTCTCAAGCCTTCTAACAGTACTGTAGCACAGCAGATCATACATCAATAATTATGGATTAAAAAGACTTTTTATAAAACATACCTCAATTTGACGCTTCTCTTAAAAGTTTAAATAAATATTGGAAGGCAGCTTCATGGAAAATCATAAAATCTCATCTTACTGCATTTTATCTCAAAATTCTCAATTAATACCACTTAACCACTTTTTTTTTTCTTTTTTGAGGTAGAGTTTTGCCCTGTCACCCAGGCCAGAGTACAGTGGCATGATCGTGGCTCACTGCAGCCTAAAGTTCCTGGGTTTAAGCGATTCCCCTGCCTCAGCCTCCTCTGTAGCTGAAACTACAGGCGCATCTTACCACACCCAACTACTTTTTTAGTTGTTTTTCTTTTGTAGCTATGGGGTCTTGCTATATTGCCCAGGCTGGCCTGGAACTCCTGGGCTCAAGCGATCCACTAGCCTCGGCTTCCAAAAGTGCTGGAACTACAGGCATGAGCCACTGCACCTGGCCCCACTTTGTTCTTTATTCTTCATTATGCTTCACATTTGTAAGGAGGAGATTTCACAGAAGCAAAAACAGAGCATACCCTCTGGTAGTAAACAGCAATTTGCAGTAATGAACTCTGATACCTTGGACAGCGCCTTGGCACGTTGTGTGGTTCAACATTCATTCAATTGACTGAGTAGGATATTTGATTAAGTGAGCCTTCAGACAGCAAACAACTAGGAGAAGAGGAGTGGGCAGGGATGGGCGCCGCAGGAAAAACGGCAAAACAGTGATACTCAATTAGTGCATTAGTGCACTTCACAAACCCCTAGGGTACCACTTGGAAGCCTGAGGCTTCCTGTCTCTGTATATCAGAGGAGGCTGGGGGGTCCCCAGAGTCTACATCAACCAGATGATGGCAGGACATCTGGAGCACGTCTGCCAGTGCTGAGTTGTCCCTACACTGACAAGGGGAGAGGAGGCTGGGGCCAGCTCTAGCCCACGTGGCTCTGATGCGTAGAAGCTGCTTGCCTTCCAGCGTGCCCTCAGTTCCGCCAGAGCAGGGTCAGTGTCTATCCTCCTTCCCTCTCCAGAGCGAGTGTTAAGAAGCTGACATTTATCAAAATGAACAAACACCTGCTGCCAGTGACTCGTGCCCTGAATAAGGACACTCAGAGGAGCATCTAGAGAGTTTGCCATGAGAATCAGAGGCTCTTGATATTATGACTCTCACTTGCTGTGCATGGCATTTATGACAACCAGCCATACCCCTGCAAGGAGGAAATCCTTATTTCCATGCTTTTACTCTGGGGAGAGAGAGGTAAAAAAAAGTCTGCAGGTTTCTTCTTGAGGTATATCCCAGAGTCTCAGCTTCTTGTTCCTTATTTCTCATATACAGCAGTTCATTTATATTCCACTGGGCTTCTGCACATAAAATTCATCTCTGTGTGGGTGGAAGTAGCCCCAACTTACTTCCGTGCTGTTCACAGAGTTATTTTCATTATTGGTACATTATGTGCTATCTCTGAAACTCACTGTACTTGGAGAAACAAGTATTGGACTCTGGAGGGGTAAAATCTAGTTTAATTGCCTTAACTCTCTTGTTGCCATCAGGGTAAGCATTGTTCGCCATCACCCCTCATCGCCTGCCTATGTCACTAAACCTGGGTCTGTGCCTTCAGTAATGAAACTGATGTGCATCACAGGGACTTAGAATTCAAATTGTGCTCCATGCCCTCCATTTCTATCATGCAACTGCAAATTAGTAAACTAATTTGGCATGTTCCTTAGCCTCTGCTGAAAAACAATCAGACACCATGCAAGATCCTAAACATGATCTTAAACATAATCACAAACACAAGTGAGGATTTGGCCTGGTAGCAGGGAGGGAGAGCTGGCATTTGTTGAATGTCTTCCATGGGCTACACATTTGCACAGGTCTTATTTCATTCATCACGCCCATGCTAGCTCTAGAAGGTGAATCTTGCTAACATTATCTGGTGGATGAGAAAATGGAGGTATGGAGAGGTGAAACAGTTTGCCAACGTTCATGCAGCTAATTGGTGGCCGAGCCAGGATTTCAATCCAGGACTGCCTCCATCCACATCTCCACCCTTTCTTCCCTGCTCTGCTGCCTTTCCTGGCGAGTGCAGGACCTGTGAGACAAGGGCTGAGATGAAGCATCGCTTGCAGTACAGCAAAACAAAGACCCCAGTGGACCTGTTTGGGATGTCACAAATGCATTCCACGCTGCCCTACATATAATGCTGCAGTGTTCACAGAAAGAAGCAAGCCACCTTTCCACCAAACCCCTGGGGAGGCAGCTGAGGTATAGCTGGGTTCCTACATACTCTTTCTATCATGTTCTCAGGCATTTTAAGGCATGATTAGCCTTAAATTATTCCCTAATATTAGACTCTGGTTTTCCTGCTTCCAGAGATAACAGGATATACCCAAGAGGGCTACAAAAAAATTAAAACAGCATTCCTTTTAAAACTAAGCTTTCAGAGTAAAGAACATGAAAGTTCTGTCTGGACAGGCTCTAGAGGCAGCCTGGCCAGGTCCAAATGTGAGCTCTGCCACTTACTACCTGATGGACCTTGGTCCATTTGCTCCCCCTTTCTGTGTCTCAGTTTCCTCATCTGTGAAGGCAGGAATCATAACCGTAGATATTTCACAAAGTCGTGATGGGATTGCCCGAGTTAATGTACGCACAGCACTGAGATGCTACCTGACCCTTGGAAAGGGCCTGCTGGCCATTGCTGCCCTATAGGCACATTTTCCCCTTGCCCTTGTGCCAGTGACCCTTGAGAGATTTCTCTGCTTCTTCTAGATCCACGACACGGTTGACAGGAGTCCTTATGAGCACTTAGACTTACGGGGCTTGGGAGATTTCGTTTTTGTTTTCTGTTCCATATGCCATTGAAACAGGCCCAGGGGCCGGGCGCAGTGGCTCACGCCTGTAATCCCAGCACTTTTGGAGACCAAGGCAGGTGGATCATCTGAGGTCAGGAGTTCAAGACCAACCTGACCAACATGGTGAAACACCATCTCTACTAAAAATACAAAAAAGTAGCCAGGTGTGGTGGTGGCTGCCTGTAATCCCAGCTACTCGGGAGGCTGAGGCAGGAGAATCACTTGAACCTGGGAGGCGGAGGTTACAGTGAGCCGAGATTGTGCCACTGCACTCCAGACTCCAGCCTGGACAACAGAGTGAGATTCTGTGTAAAAAAAAGAAGAAAAGAAGGAAAGGAAGAAGAAAGAAAGAAAGAAAAAGAAAGAAAGAAAGAAAGAAAGAAAGAAAGAAAGAAAGAAAGAGAAGAGAAGAAAGAGAAGAGAAGAAAAGAAGAGAAAGAAAGAAAGAAAGGAAGAGAAGAGAAGGAAGAGAAGGAAGGAAGGAAAGAAAG
>NW_016804791.1:327951-341804 GCF_001698545.2 Rhinopithecus bieti | reverse complement strand
AAAGAGAAGAGAAGAGAAGAGAAGAGAAGAGAAGAGAAGAAAAGAAAGGAAAAGAAAGAAGGAAGGAAGGAAGGAAGGAAAGAAGGAAGGAAGGAAGGAGAAAGGAAGGAAAGAAGGAAGGAAGGAAAAGAGAGAAAGAAAGATAGAAAGAAAAGAGAGAGAAAGAAAGAAGAAAAGAAAAGAAACAAACAAAAAAAACACCAGACTTAGGTTCTCTCCTTTGTATCCATGGATTTATCCCTCCTTTCAGGCTTCTGTTATGTGGGAAAGGCAAGAAGGCAGTTTTCAATGCCTTGTGCTGGTAATGCCTCTGACTGAGAATAGAACCTACGTCACATCCTTCCCATTGGCCTTTCCCTGGCATCTCTCTTGACAATGCTCCATTCCATCTTACCCCCATATCCTAGGCCGTGGATGTGTTCTGTGCCCTACAATTGTCTTAGAGCCTCCAAAAGAATCACTGAAGTGAAAGCTCTTGGCCTCAAGGACCTTCCAGCCTGTATCCTTTTGTTAGTCTTTCAATTTCCTTTGCATTGACAAGAACCCTACCTATTGACTGGCTGTCTTTCTGCTGGTAATAGTCTGGCAGCCATGTACATATGCAGACAAGTTTGCTGAAGTGGGCAATGTTTATTCTATCCTTGTAGCTTAATGTGGCTGTAGTTAAGAAACATGCCTGAATGTATTCCAAAACAATGATTTGTCATGTCTCTTTTCTCCTCCATTTTTACAAGCTGACATGTTTGGAAATGTGCAATGAGATGTTTTCTTAAAATCATGTCCAACATTTAAGGATGACTAGCCCACATTTGGGGGGCCACGCATTGTTTTCAGCACAGGAAAAAATGCAAAGAACAAAGCAGACAAGTCCTCCGCTCTGGTGGAACATGCATTCTAAGGGGATAAACGGCCGATACACAGACGACAACCAAACAAGCAGGATCATCTGTGTTGAGTGCTATGAGGGAATAAAGGATGAGGAAGAGGCCGAGCAGAAAGCTGGGGGAGGCTGAACGGGGGATATGACAGAGAAAAAGGTGGCAGCGCCAGGGCTGAGATTAAGCATGTGGGAAAGTCCTGTTTGAAGCAGTGACATTTAAGTTGAGACCTAAAGGGAGGAGAGAGCCAGCACTTAAAAATCAGGGGAGGGCTGGGCGCTGTGCCTCATGCCTGCAATCCCAGCACTTTGGGAGGCCAAGGTGGGTGGATCACCTGAAGTCAGGAGTTCGAGACCAGCCCTACTAGCATGGTGAAACCTGATCTCTACTAAAAATACAAAAATGAGCCAGTTGTTGTGGTGCATGCCTGTAATCCCAGCTACTCGGGAGGCTGAGGCAGGAGAATCACTTGAACCCAGGAGACGGAGGCTGCAGTGAGCTGACATCACACCACTGCACTCCAGCCTGGGCAACAGAGCGAGACTCCGTCTCAAAAAAAAAAAAAGTTGGGGGGCCCATTCTAGGTAGAAGCAACAGCAAGTACAAAGTTCCTAAGGCAGAGAAGAGCATAATATTCAAGCCAGAGAAGGAAGGCAAGGGTACAACACAGGATTGGAGATGTGGGCAGCTGTCACATCACACAGGGCCTTGGGGACCATGGTAAGGAGGTTGCATTTGATGATGAAAACATGTCTAACATATTAGCAACTCACACCGCAGGCTGGGCTCCCCACGAAGATCCTTCCTTCCTTTCACATGGCAGACACTTCCTCCAACTTTAACAATAATTGCCTACACCAGGATTTTTCAACAATGCTAAATTAAAGAAGAAAAAGCAGAGGAAGGAAGCAAGTTTTAAAGAAACTTTGCCAATCTAGATGGAAAGGGGAAAAAATACATCTTTAGTCCCTGTGCTCCTATTTTTAAAGCTGTGGTGGCTCTCATCTGGTGTGTTAAAGATGACAAAGATTGGTCAGTGAACAGCAAATTCAGTTCCTTTTAGTAACAGTTTTAATTGCTTTAATGTGAATTCTGGGTATCGGAAAGGGAGAAGTTTATCTGTTACAGACCCATTTGAAATTCCAGATACAATTCATTAATTCTTTTACATAAATAACGTAGTTTATTCCTTATTCCATGACCTGAACTTAAACTCAGATAAGACTAGGGCAGCCGATTTCTCTGTTATGTGCTAAAAAATCAGAGTCCAGTGTTAGGAAGCAAAACCTAGAGTAAAAGGGTGGCATAAATCCCTTAGATAAACTAGATATTAAATGCTTCACTCTGTATAATTTGTTAATGTAGGCATTAAATGTCTTTGCCCCATTAAGAGAGTATCTATTTCTTCTAGATTGTGGTTCAAACTGTTATTTTAAATAGCTGATCAAAGACTACTTAGAAAATGAATGCCATTTAGTTTTCAAGGTCTCTTATTGTTTGCTTTAATTTATCTTAAGATCCTGCTCTGCTCTGTGTCACATTCAAAATGAAAAGGAAGACCGCGCGAGAATGTTCACTGTCCCCACCACAGTGAAAGGAGGAAAAAGAGAAACCCCTTGACTTAGGAATACGAACTTTCTCCCCGGTAGATTTAATTAAATATCTAAATGTTAATAAAGCATTTGTCAGTGGACTCTTTAATTACTTTGAAAGCAATTCACTCCCCCACATTCATTTTCCAGATGAGAAAGTGGAGAATCACAATGATTTAGGAAATAATCTGCAGCACAATGCATTTTGTAATCTCTACCCAGGAAGAAAACATCTTAGTTTGTTTTCTTTCTTATAAAATTAATGCTAATCATTGTCCTCCCATGGATTTGAAGCCTGGAAGTAAAGATCTCCTCAGATTTAGAGAAAAAAAAATCACTTTCCTAACAGCTCCTCTTAGAACAGGCTCCAAATTGCAAAATAAAAATTACAGCATATATCTCTTCTCTGTATTTATATCTTCTGTATTTACATCAGAAGTGAATTTTAATTTAAGAGGCACAGCAACTTGTATTTTAAGAACAAATTAGCCTCATTAGCTAGTGCAAAATGCTGCTCCTCCAGCTATCATTCTGAGATCCTTAAAAATTAGATTTATCTTCCCTTTGCCATCAGAAGCCAGTTCTCAGATTAAATGACAGCCTTCAGCCACACATAGAGATAATATTGGCAGATCAGTTGTTGCTTTTGGTCACTGCCTTTGCTGACATCCAAGTACTAAAAAGAAGGAAAAGCGAAGCCATCTGACACCAGCGTTTGTCTGGGGAGCATTACTAAAACCAAGTTTTAAAATGGCGACTTCTGGGAGGAAGTTTGTAGAGGAACAAGTATCCAGGAAGCTTTCTGGGGTCCTGATAGATGATCAGTTCCACCTAATTCTTCAGTGTTGAAGGGTCGTAGTCAGGGTAAGTCTAACAGCTTTGGAATGAAAAGTATGATAACAATGTAAACTCATTTTTTTTTCAGCCATGGCCCTTCTTTCACTCCCCTAAAAAGACACTTTAATAATCTCATAGCTAGTTTCCCCCCTTGCAAATTTTAGTTCTCCCTTTTAAACTACAATATATTTTCACGCTAATTACACTTCAATCATTCTTGAGTTTTCCAGATAAAAGATCAGGAAAACACTCTTCCATTTCAATGCTCCATTCCTGTTACTTTTAGGCCCAATCACACAGTCCATTTTTCTCATAAATCAGCCCATCGTGTTCATCACTTTTGTTGCTTTATGCTGATTTCCCTCTAGTTCTTCTATATCTGTCTGCTCCCAAGATCCACAGACCTGAACACAATATTCCAGGTATGTCTTTGCCAAATGCACTAAATTACTCCACCTCTCCCTCATGATGTGATGTCTCTACACATACAGCCCCAAATCACATTAGCTTCTGTGGCATATTGCAAACTTGTCTAATTTGTCGTCCAGTCTCCCCCAATCCCTCTGGCATTACTGTGTTCTGGATTTTTCCCTCTTGCTGGTTACCTTTACAGCTTTTCCCCTCTCTAAATCATTGAGGTTACACCTGTCTGACTTAATTATAATTTTGTTTGATCCTTTCTATATTTTTAACCTCAGAAACCCTGTGTAGCATTTCTCTTTATTCACTGGTGTGTTTCCAATACTTCCTGATTTAATTTCATCTGCAAATCTAATTAACATGCTGTTTACTACTTTTTTTTTTTTTTCACGTTAGAAATGGACATGCTCAGAAAAAAAATAGCACTAACAGGGATTCCCGGGGCCCTTCTCAGCTCCTCTCCTACTGGGATAGCCTCAGAAAGTGCAATTAACTTTCTCCGACTCAGGGGATGGCTGTTTCAGCCACTTTACACCATTTTGATGGACAGCTGTGTCTCTCCCCTAATCAGCCAATTTGGAGATAGAACAATTACAAAAGACAGCAATTACGGAATGCAGTCTGTCATTGTAAAGATGGAGGTTGAGAGAAGGAAGAGGAGCGAAGAAATGACCCAAATTTAGAGTCAGATGCTAAAAAGATTTCAACCCTATTAAGGGAGTGGACCCAAACAGGGGACTCTGAAAAGCAACGAAACTCCTAGATTCAGGGAGGGAAAAATGCAGACCTGCTTTTCTAGTAAACCTCCAGCCCATCTCCTAGATTTCTAGTAATCAAAAACCAACAATTGCTTTTCATTGTTCTTAAAGATTCCAAGAGTTTCTTAAAATCATGCTCTGCTATTTAAACAACTACTCTTAGGCCAGGGACAGTGGCTCATGCCTTGTAATTCCAGCACTTTGGGAGGCCAAGGCGAGTGGATCACCTGAGGTTAGGAGTTTGAGACCAGGCTGACCAACATAGTGAAACCCCATCTCTACTAGAAATAGAAAAATTAGCCAGGCGTGGTGGCACGTGCCTGTAATCCCAGCTACTCGGGAGTCTGAGGCAGGAGAATCACTTGAACCCAGGAGGCAGAGGTTGCAGTGAGCCGAGATCATGCCATTGCACTCCAGCCTGGGCGACAAGAGTGAAACTCTGTCTCAAAACAACAACAACAACAATAAACAATTACTCTTAAGGTGTTGTATTATATCTCTCTGATTTTTTGTTATAATTTAAGTATAATCCACTTTGTTTTTTAAAGTAAATAAGATGACAGGCAAGATCTATTTCAGAATGATTACAAATCACAGGGCTTTGAAGAGATGTCCTTTTACTGTTTCTTCTTTGGGCTCAGTAATTTCAAGTTCTTGATCTTTTGCTAAATTCACTTTAACAATTGTCTCAAAAGCAACACATACTTTCTCCATATCCAGTGAAAAGATCTAAAAGTGGGTTACTAACCAATGAGAAAATATTATTTCCCAATTGTAATGGTTATGGTCTTATCAAAAGATTAGAAAAACATCATAAGAAACATAATATGTATCTCCATTTAAATATGTATTTAATGAGAATGCTTTTAATTAAATGTATTTTAATATGGAAGCAGAAGCACAGAAAAGGCAATATGTTTTTTAAAATCAGGTCTCTGGCAGAAGTCATGTTGGAAACTTATGGAGCTTAATAAAGAAATCCTTCCCAACATAGATTGTATAAACATCAGGAAGGAGAGAGAAATGAACTAAAAGGATGGTTGCCAGGGAAAACTTTTCATATTTTCTGGGAGAAAATTACATTACAGGATCTAATGAATAGTTTACAAAAGTCTTGTACCTTACCTCTCTCCAACTTTCTTCTCTTCTTATACAATAAGGAAAATGAAGTAGGAAACTACATAAAAATCCAGCTTTCCTGTGAGTATAAAAAGGAAGAAAAGGGTTATAGACAGAGATGTCCAAGAGAGACAAGAATTTCGAAGACAACCAAATGCTCTCTATCAGGTAAGCTGAAAACAGATGGTAGAAAACTTCTGACACCAAACTTTCCTGGAACCCTGAAGCAAGTGGCGTGTGCTCAAACTGGAAGCTTCTACAATGCCTTGGACAGACCTAGGCTTCAGAACATCTGTAGGTGAAAGTAAAGTAAATATTTTCTCAAGAACAAAATGAGGTAAGTCCAAATTAGATAGAGCATTGACTGTGAGTACTGGCTCTGTCCTTTCTTGGACATAAGATATCTGTTCTCTTCCTGTCTCAGCTTTCTCATCTGTTAAATCTACTCAAATATCCTCTCCCACTGGATTACAGTGATGATCAATTGAATTAATGGAAGTGAAACCTCAAACTTCATACAGAAAGAAGACATTTCTCCTAATCAAGATTTCACAAAAAGGCCGAGCACCGTGGCTCACGCCTGTAATCCCAGCACTTTAGGAGGTTAAGGAGGGCTGATCTCCTGAGCTCAGGAATTCGAGACCAGCCTGGCCAGCATGGCAAAACCCTGTCTCTACAAAAAATACAGAAGTTAACTGGGTGTGGTGGTGTGTGCCTATAATACCAGCTACTCAGGAGGCTGAGACAGGAGAATTGCTTGAGCCTAGGAGGCAGACGTTGCATTGAGCCGAGATGGTGCCATTGCACTCCAGCCTGGGCGATAGAGCAAGACTTTGTCTCAAAAAAGAAAAAAGGATTTATCAAAAAATGGCCAGGCTTGACGGTTCATGCCTATAATGCCAGCAATTTAGAAGGCCAAGGCAGGAGGATGACTTGAGCCCAGGAATTCAAGACCAGCCTGGGCAACATAGTGAGATCCTATCTCTCCAGAAAATTTAAAAAAAAAAAAAAATAGCTAGGCATGGTGGCCCATAATCCCAGCTACTTGGGAGGCTGAGGTAGGAGGATAATGTGAGCCCAGGAGTTTGAGGCTGCAGTGAGCTATGATCGTGCCGCCACACTTCAGCATGGGTGACAGAGTGAGACCCTGCCTCTTTAAAAAAAAAAAAAAAGATTTCACAACAACTTGAAATGTTTATTGTTACTGAGAGTGTTTATGGTTACTATTAATCACCACTGGAAAAACATTCAATTCTGTATTTATTAATCCTAAACCAATGATATTAACACTTCCATTTTCAGACAAGGGAACAAATAAGGATTAAAAATATTTAAAATATTCAAAATGTCTATTTAATACTTCATTGCATATAATTCTGATTCTATTTATCCAGTAACAATCTATTTGAAACAATCCAACTTAGTATGCATTTTTCATAGGATTTCAATTATGAATGTTTATATTTTGGAATTACCCTATCATTTAACTGCTTCTAAGTAGTTTGCTATATTTCCGTGTATTCTACTCCTTTTCTTTTTTTGGGGGCGGGGAGGACAGTCTTGCTCTGTCACTCAGGCTGGAGCGCAGTGGCACAATCTTGGCTCACTGCAACCTCAACCTCCTGGGTTCAAGTGATTCTTGTGCCTCAGCCTCCTAAGTAGCTGGGATTACAGGTGCCCACCACCACAACTCGCTAATTTTTGTATTTCTAGTAGAGATGGGGTTTCACCATGTTGGCCAGGCTGGTCTCGAACTTCTGACCTCAGGTGATCCACCCATCTCGGCCTCCCAAAGTGCTGTGATTACAGGCGTGAGCCACTGCTCCTGGCCCGTGTATTCTATTTATGACCACATACTTATTACCAATGATGGGAAGGAAAAAGCAAGTCATGCAATACTGACTATATTGAAATTACCAAACATTTGATAGTCATAGTTGAATTGCCAAGCAATGAATGATACAGCAGTATAGTTAAGTTCATTTAACTTAGGTTCCTGCAACAACTGGATCAACCATTTTTCGACTGGTTACATATCAATGAACCATTGATGAACTTTGGTTGCAAATATGATGAAAATTACCCAGACTACAAATATTTACTCTGATTACTGCAATTGTTAACTGATCACGTATTGATCTAACCTAGTATTCATTGGTTAACCTGCAAATGGCCATGCATGTAGACGCACAAAGTGTGTTACAATTTATTTTTAACCTCCAACGAGATATAGGCAAGAAAAATACATGTAAAATGTGCTATGAAAAATTCCAGATATATGTGTGTGTGTATGGAAAGTTGGTATTGCCCATTGGAAGTTTGGTAATAAAATGAATATCAAAGAGTATTTGTTAACAATTGAAGGACTCCCTGGTGATTATACAAAAAGATTGAGATAAAATTAGCAATATCCATATGTGAAAAGAAGCTTGAAAACAGATGAATACATTCTTAAGCATCAAAAATGTATACCAGCTGAATGCATTGAGCAATCTTAGCACCACTAAACACGGGATGACTAGATATCATTTGCCCCATAATGTGTTGTAATAGGAAGTACACCACCAGCTATGCAATATTCTTGCCTAAAAAAATTGAATTTGAATCCCAACAAGCCTAGAGATCTAAATACCAATTCACAGGAAATACAGGAGATAGAAGACCAGGTTAAATGTCTTTACAAGCCAACAGTGGGCCAAACTCAGAATGCAACACGTTCTATGGACAGATGATCTAGTTTATCCAACTAATCAGTAACAATGAAAAAAAGAGAGAAAGTAAACTGTAGAGCCACTATCAGAACCTCGTTTGGGTCCTGATTTGAACAAACTAATTGTACAAATGTACCACTGAGACAAACAGAGGACTCTGAGGCTAGACTAGGAATTAGATGATGTTGAAGAAATATTATTCTGGGTTGTTGTATTTTTTAAATTGCCCTTGCCCATTAAAAATGAACATTGAAGTATTTCAGGGTAAAATGACATTTCAAATTTACTTTCAAACACTCCAGGAAAGTGGGGAGAAAATATGTGTGTGGATGGCAGGGAGAAAGATGAGACAAAGTTAGCAAACTGTTAGTAATGGTTAAACCTACGTGATGGGTATCTGAGTCTGTCTACTCTCTACTTCTTTAGTATGTTTTACATTTTTTCACACTGAAACATTTTTAAATGAGTAAATGAATCTGCACTCCATTTAATTATTTATTTACATAACACGGTGATAGACATCAGCACAGTAGTTCAGGGGAATAGATGGCAGCTTAAATCTTGATTTGCTTGCAAGTTCTAAACCACGAATCATCAATAAGTTCAATTTTAACTGTAGTGAAACAATAGCCCAGTAATCTCCATACAGGACTACTCTGGTTTTTATTAAAAACAAAACAAAAAACACGAATTCTTACCTATCTCTCTTTTCCTCTTTTCCCACTTCCAGCAGACTCGCAAGAATGAGCTGCTTTACAGCTACATCATTGCATCTTCATAACCATCCCACGGCCCTCCTGGTAGGGCAAGGGAGGGAAAACAGTGCCTTAGCACCAGCAAGCTCATTGCTAACACACCTAGGGGCTATACCTGATCCACAATTGATGTTTATCATTCCAAGAAGAGCTGGGACTGGGGTCTTGTTAGGGGTCTGTAGCTGATGCATCAGGAGAATGCAGAGAAAGTGGAAGAAGATGAGGTCTTAAAATTAATACATAAGTTTACCTTTAATTTTGTTTTGCATTTGTAGATGGTTTTATTTTAGGTAAATAGGCTTTATTTTTGTTCACCAGCTCTCCAACATAGTTTTTTTTTTATTATACTATAAGTTCTAGGGTACATGTGTACAATGTGCAGGTTTGTTACATATGTACACATGTGCCAAGTTGGCGTGCTGCACCCATTAACTCGTCATTTACATTAGGTATATCTCCTAATGCTATCCCTCCCCCTTCCCACCTCCCCACAATAGGCCCCGGTGTGTGATGTTCCCCTTCCTGTGTCCAAGTGATCTCATTGTTCAATTCCCACCTATGAGTGAGAACATGTGGTGTTTGGTTTTCTGTTCTGATTCTCAACATAGTTATTTTTTAAGCCTAGGAAAAAAATGTATTCCAGTTTACCATGGGCAGAAAAGACAAGCTGCCCCATATGAAAACGTCCCCATTCACACCCCGTTCCCATAAATCCCAGCTCACATAGTACTCAGAAGCCCTGCAGGGATAGCAGAGAGGTGTAATCCAGAGCAACCACTTGAAGGGTGGAAGAAAAGCACATCTGATGTCTTGGAGCTAAGAGAAGGAAAAGGATATTTACACAAGATGAGCCACCAATACATCGTGAAGTTCAATGTGCTTAGAAATAGACAGTGGCTGGGACAAGCATAGGGGAATCGAATTACTCCAACAAATTGCATGCTTCATGTTTAATTTTCATTTAATTCCTGAAGAAGGCAGGTGCTCAAGGGAATGATTCACCCTCATCCTCATTTTTCAGAAAAACTTTTGCTGACCCCTCAAGTATCAAGGCCTGGAAATATCCTCATTTGCTCCCCTGAATTGATCATTTTCTATAAAGTACTTATTGATGAGGAGAAACGTTCATTTGGTTCAGCCACAGAGTAGTGTTTCAGACCAAGGCAAGACCTACAGGGTGGACATGTCCAGCCTCTTCCTCCAAACTGATTTATCTCTCATCATCTTTGTGGCCCAAGAGAACAGGAAGCCCTCTCACCACCTCCTCCATCTCTTAGTTTGTCTATGTCACAAAAGTACAATTAACAAATTAATGTATCTGTTTTAAGCAGAAACATTTTTGTCAGCTCAGTCAAGAAATGAACTAGAGTTAAGTGATAGAACTAAAGTTCTGAACAATAAGAATAGTTTCGTTGGGTTCAACATGAGGTTATAATAAAGTAGAAGTAATGGAGAAATTACAATGATACGTTAAAATGCCTTTAACTTACTGGGTTTTTTTTTTTTTTTTTTTTAAATCAAATAAGGTAATATATGCAGGGCCAACTGGAAATAAAGACAGCATGTTGTTAATGGTCAAGGACGTGACACCAGGGAGAATTAATTAACCCTTAATGTAATGGTTCCCCAAAAAGTCTCAAAATACATCTAAAACATTCACTGTGCTGCAATAATCGTGAATAGAAGCCGATTTATGGTGCTGATTTAGTTCAATATTAACTGAAAATCTAAATAATTATGGATTTCCTTGGAGACATAGAGTAGGTGACATCCAACCAGTTTTTCTCGTTTATAATTTCCCATGGGGGAAAGAAGCTAGCTAAAATATATGTATAAAATTTAAGACTTTAAGGAAGACTGAGGCCTGATTTGTTTGGTTTCTTCCTAATAGAAGTTTAGTTATTATTAGTGAGGGTGAATTTTTTTAATTCTGAATATTGATATTTCTTAGACCACAGGTTCATTTTTTCCACAAGAATTTGTGGAGTACCTACTATGTTCAAGAGCATGTGCTTATAGATTTAAGAACCCATTGTTTAATCCCTTGTTTTGGTTTTATTATTTTAACAAAGTAATCGTTTTAGCCTTCCTGTGACATGACTAGACTTTAGTGACAACAAAAAATATTAGAAGAAAATAATTTCTAGCCACTAACAAAAAGGTTGCTTTGTTCTTTCAACTTTACATCTGATATTAAATGTCATTACCCAAAAGATTATACTATATTGTATTTTTATTCAAGCCCAACTTACAGCATTTTAGAGGAAATTAGAGCCAAGTCCCATTGGTATTTGAAAGTGGCAATATCATGATTTCTCCATATTTTGTATTCCAGCATTTTTTCTCTTTTCCCAACCTGTTCTGTAGACAGGTTTCCAATTTTGGAGCACATCTTCAAGTGTGATTCTACAGAAAATTGTATATAATTGGGGAATACTCACGATATTTCAGAAACAAATAACCCTCTAAGTTGATAACAAACAAATTTTGGTTCAAACGCAAAGTGTACTTTCATTTCCAAAATCTGACCTTTATTTTCACAAAACTCCTATAAAGAAATCCCATTCACGAATTTTATCTATATCAGAACAAAATATCTAATTACCTCTTCTATGAAATCTGTATTTATCAATTATGGCTTTCTCGGGGAAATTCTAATTTGCAAAAATGTTCCATATTCCAAGCTTTAACAGTTGGAGGTGGATGTCCTTAAGGATGGAGGGGAAAAAAGTTCTTTTTTAAATGGCACATTTACTAATTATAAAATGCTCTTATCTCTCTGCAGCCAAAGCCAAAATGAACATGTGCCTTGTACTAAGAAATCCCAGGATTGTCACAACTTGTGCCAGCTGTTGAGGTTGTGACACCTGTGCCAGCATCGCCAGCTCTGCCCACTGTCATCTGTTCCAACTGTTCCATCTGCACTGTTTGTACCAATTCTCCCATTTCTGCATCTGCACCTTCTGCAGAAATGTTTCCAACAATGCCAGCTGTGTCATTGGTGCCAAATACGCCAGATGTTCTATTTGTCCACCCTGGGCCAAATCAATGCAGTTTTGTGCTCATTAGTTTTAGCTGGTAGATTCTATTTTACAATTTTTTGATTTGTATTTTCATTGAATCCAGGCAAAATCCCCCTTTCAATGATTTTGCATCTATCCATCTTTTTGCAACCCCAACTTTATATCTGATAACATGAAGTCGGTCAACGTTATTCTGGTCTTATTAAACCAGCCTGATATTAAGTGTGGTACAGCATTTGCTACCGTGTAAGACTATATATTGCAAAAGCCATGCAACATAGGGATAAGTTGGCAAAGTAATGAAAAAAGAATACACTGGGTCCTGATAAACAAATTGAGAATGCTCGGAAATCAATATGTTGAGCCGATTAGAGTCATCTATGGCATAATGTCCTATTAAGCTGCCTGTTTATTGGTCTTTTAATTGACAGAATTATACAAGTGGATTAATGTTTATGTTATAGACTCCCGTCTTCTCGGTTCTGCTCTAGAGAGTATTAACCACGGGTGCACATGGGTGGTAGGGCCAGACCGCCTGCCCTTGCTGTTTCCTGGTAGAACTAAGCAAGCTCAAAATCTGGTCCTCCGGCTTGAAGCTAGCTTCTCTCTCCTCTCCCAAATGTCAGTTCTGCTGCTGCCAGCACAAACCATTCTTATTCATACGCTCTTCCAGCTTTACAGTTGAAAAAAAAAAGGTACTTTCCTACTCACAACCCTAATATTCTCCATCACCACACACCAAAAAACAGCGTTTTTTTCTTTTCCTTTCTCATTCAGGGAAGTCTTTTTAAGGCATGCTAACATTCTTCTATGAATTTTAACCCAAATTCTTTCTTCTCAAATCATTTGCAGATGTGGAGGCTGAGCCCAGCGTTTGCCATTTGAAAAGCCA
The DNA here is from genome assembly GCF_001698545.2 of Rhinopithecus bieti. Lineage (NCBI taxonomy): Eukaryota > Metazoa > Chordata > Mammalia > Primates > Cercopithecidae > Rhinopithecus > Rhinopithecus bieti. Next base: position 328,819 of record NW_016804791.1, on the reverse strand, counting down.
GGGCTTACCAAGAATAGGCGGTCCGGAGGACACGAGGCTACCTCCTATTTGCCCACCCTGGGTCATTTAACTTGCTCTCTCCAATAATGAAAGTTGCACCCATATACTAATGCTTGAACGTGTTAATGATAACATTCTTGACAGTGGATAATAAGTCAGCTTACAATCATGTCCAAAGATTTGCACTGGGTCTATATATGTGATGACACGCAGTGAGGAAATATCTCAACAACTTTATTAGGTTTTCAGAATCCACACAGAAAACACTTAAGTTTCAGACGGGCGCTGGCTCACACCTGTGATCCCAGCACTTTGGGAGGCCAAGGCGGGTGGATCACCTGAGGCCGGGAGTTTGAGACCAACATGGAGAAACCCTGTCTCTGCTAAAAATACAAAAATTAGCTGGGCGTACCATCCTGGCTAACACAGTGAAACCCCGTCTCCACTAAACATACAAAAGATTAGCCGGGCGAGGTGGCGGGCGCCTGTAGTCCCAGCTACTCGGGAGGCTGAGGCAGGAGAATGGCGTGAACCCGGGAGGCGGAGCTTGCAGTGAGCTGAGGTCCAGCCACTACACTCCAGCCTGGGCGGCAGAGCGAGACTCCGGCTCAAAAAAAAAAAAAAAAAGAAAGAAAGAAAAGAAGAAAGAAAAACAAGAAAAGTTTCCACAGTGAATCCCCAAGTTCCTCTAAAACGAATGAACTTATCAAGGTCTTTGGTTAAAAAATCCCGGTGATGTCTTATCTTCCCAGACAGAGGTCTGTATGCTGAGGCGCCAGCCCCGCGTGGCAACTGTCTCAGCGTGTGCCAGTATTCCGGTAGGAGCCCAGCACCTTGCACTCAATCATACTCTTCCTTTATAGGGTCC
>NW_016804791.1:322679-327251 GCF_001698545.2 Rhinopithecus bieti | reverse complement strand
TCCCTCCCTCTCTCTCCCTCCCTCCCTCTATCTCTCTCCCTCCCTCTCTCTCTCTCTCTCTCTCTCTCTCTCTCTCTCGTCTCTCCACCCAGGCTGGAGTGCAATGGCGCGATCTCTCTCTCTCTCTCTCTCTCTCTCTCTCGTCTCTCCACCCAGGCTGGAGTGCAATGGCGCGATCTCGGCTCACTGCAACCTCCACCTCCTGAGTAGCTGGGATTACACGCATCCACCACGCCCTGCATGTTGTCAGGCTGGTCTCCAACTCCCGACCTCAGGTGATCCGCCCGCCTCGGCCTCTCAAAGTGCTGGGATGACAGGCGTGAGCCACCGCGCCTGGCCACTGATTATTTCTTAATATACCGAGTCCTTCACTCTTCTCTCCAAGTTTTATCTGTTTCTGATCCTTTCACTTTGAACCTTTTCCTAATCTTCTCTGAATACGTAGAGGAGATTGACTAAATATCACTTAATTAAAATGGTGGCTCTCTATCAAAATGTGCTCAGCTCCTAACTTGAGGGATCCCATCTGAGCCTGCTGACCCTACTTCCAGAAATGCCAACGACGTCTCTCTTCTAATTCCCTGCAATACAACATGCCAGGAGGCAACATCCTTATTTAGGATTAAAATAATTTGTAAGTTGTTGGGAGTCCACCCTGTGCCTTCTCCGTACATTTTAATTAATATAACTTCTGCTCCCCCTGACAAAAATGTTTCCGGTGGTGTTTGGGCCCAACATATTCACCGCCTTCATTCATATGAGTCACTTGAATCCTTGCAGGAATCCACAAACTTCCTGGTTTCATGGAAAATAGAGAATTGAGTGTTAGAAGTGCCAGGTAAGCATACAGAGCTGAGAATGTTCTTTTTCATCTAGCTGGCCTCTTTTATATAAACTCTTAATATGGTGACCATGAGAACCTTCCGATTTGCAGATAAAATAGAAAATCACACATTTCAGGTTCCAGTGCAAAGCAGAAAAAGCCCTGAATGTTTATAGAAATGTGCAATCATTACGTTTAGCTTCCCTTTTTAGATAGTTGTTTTCTGGAATGAGTAAGTCACCACGGAGAAAAGACTGTCTATTGGTCCTCTGGACATCTGGAGTAAACAGAGAACCTCAGTCCTCTTCAATTTCTCAAGTATTGCTCTACCTGCTTCCCCAATCTCACTGTCCATACTTTCAAATTTGGAAGAGAATGGAAAATCTTAGCTTCTTCATTGCATCGTTATTGGGTGTATTCGTGTACTCTAAACATCATTCTTTAAATCACAAGCACAGTAGCAGCTCTATATTAACGTTCGTGAAAATAATGTAAAATGTGTTCACTAAAATAGTGTCAGTGCAACGACTTACACTGGGTACCATGATCCAGCTGCTACTTCAGTTACTATGTGCTTCAGTTCAGTATTTCAGCTCATTGTCATCATTTTCTCACTCATTTCTATACTGTTAATTTTTTAGGAAAATGACACTATTTGACTCACTAAAATTCTAAGATTTGCATTTGGCTTCTACATGGAAGTCCTCAAACTCCAGTGTTGATGTACAGAGATAAATTCTCTACCTCTAGAAATGAAAAATCTATCAAAATGTAGAAGATTCTCCAGATGTTTTTAATAAGGAAAAGAATGTAGAAGAGTTTGAAGGAACAGAAACAGAGGTTAATAGAAAACAAAGTAGGGTAAGGACAGAAAAAGAATAAATCACTGCACCAAATCAATAAGGGCAGAAGTGGAATGTCCTGGTTAAATGAAACAAAGAGATCAGAGATCATTAGGAATGAATGACTCACAAAGTTACTGAACCATCGAGTAGAAAGGAGTTGTAGAAATGCACTAATCCAACCAGAAAACTGAGATCCTGAAATGTTAAGTGGTGTATCCAAGCTCCCACAACTCATTAATGGCAAAACAAGCCTCGAAAGAATCTCTTTGTGCCTTAGTTTCTTGATCTGAAATGCAGGGATGATAATAATAGTACCTAACCCATAGAGTTGTTGTGAAGATTAAATGAGTTAATGGGAGTAAAGCACTTAGATTAGGGCCTGACAGATTGTAAACACTATGTGTTAGCTATCATCATCATCATCATCATCATTAGGATATTTCAACCTGTGTGATTTAACTTTTCTAGGATCCTACTAACTGAATCTTGCAAATCTCAGCATCAATTTAAAGTCCTACTTTTGTCCTAGCTACTCAGAAGGCTGAGGCAGGAGGATGGCTTGAGCTCAGGAGTTCAAGGCTGCTGTGAGCTATGATGGCGCCACTGCACTCCAGCCTGAGCGACAGAGTGAGACCTTGTTTCTAAAAAATATTAAAATAAACAAAGTCCTACTTTTATCTTGGGCTATAGGATCATCTTATTTGCATAGTTTTATTCTGACCATCAAATTTTGCATTATGAACAAAGAAGTTGGAATCTGAGTCTAGAAGTAAGCAATGGCCCCAGCACTTGATTTCCTGTGTACTCTCTGGCACAGGACGCAGACATCCAGTTGACGGAGGGGACTCCAAAGTGTCCAAGTTAATGGAAGGAAGCAAAGTCTCGATGAATCTGGACTGAGAAATGACACAACAGTATTATCTGGCTTTAGAAAGAAAGCACACACTCCATCAGTAGCACTCTCACACGTGCCCAGGAAGATACACGGGTCACAGGCATGTGGGTTCTTGCTGAGCAATAGAAAGAACGAGGCCACAGGGATTCCAGGAAGAATAAAACAAAAACCAAAAAAAACTCCACTCAAAATGGAATGAGTTAACCATGTTGAGAAATTAGGAGAAGACAGAAAAGAAATGATAGTAGCATATCATAAAAATAATGTCTCATAATTGCAAAGCACTTTATACTTCCCAGTTGTTTACTATGATCTTCTGATTCTAGGCTTCAGTATTTGCTAGCACAGTAGAATCCCCTGGGTGGGCAGCCTCTGAACAATAGAACGCCAGACCAATTGACTCACAATGTTTTAGGGATGAAGACCACATATCTGTGTTTGTAAGAAGCTTGCCAGGCTATTCTGATGCACCCAGAGGGTTGAGAAATCACTTTTCTAAGCTCAGTCTCTTCATGAGAGCAGCCTCTAAACAGAGAAATTTCAATGCATTTAAATTAATTATTTAGAACTTCAGAAGTTTGAACTCCAAACATGAAACTTTGCTTCATTGAAAAGGTTGGATTAAATTGGGTTAATGTTTCCTTTCTAGGTTCCTGTTGTCAGATTTCTTTCCTGCTTCATCTGAATCCATTCAAGCTGGACTGAATCTCAAAAGCTAGAGATAGAACATTAGCTCCTGGGTTACCTCCATATGCTCCTGTAGGAGTTTGCATCTCTGTTAACCTTGTTACAACTCAAAATCCATTATAACAAGTCTTGTGATGAGTGATGATACAGACGGAAACGCGTTAGAGAGGCGGGCCACTGCACTGGTATTCAGTGCTATCACAAATACACAGTGATACCTAAACCTCATTCATAGCATCAAAGTAGGAATCCATAGTGTATTGGACATATACTAGATAACTTTTTCCAAGCAAATGTTTCAAATCATAATGAAAGCAATTCATAGCACTTTTGTGCATGTAAGCAGAGTTTCCTAACCTGTGGACTGTGGCACACTTATGTGGCCCAGATGACTCATGGGGGTGCCAAGATAGTGACCCCATCATCCTGGGGACAACCAGAGCTTCTGCGCTAGTAGCCTTCAGACATTAGCTGTCTCACTCCATTGGCCAAGTATTACCATCTTCTGTATGTGCCATGACGTGAAGAATGTTGGACCCCTGAATAGCACAAGTCAAGCACTGGAGCAGCATTCTCTAGACATCCAGATTCCTAGACCAGTATCATGTTTAGAAAAAGGAGGAGGAGAAAGAGGAAGAGGAAGAGGAGGAGGCAGCAGCAGTAACAATGTGGGGTTCACACGTTTTTATTTTGAATATTAATACAAAGAAACTATCATCTGTGACTATAATTCCATAAAAGAAAGAGGATTGTTGTGCTATTTCGAAAATGCTTTCATTTTAAAGTCCTTTACATCATGCAAGAGCCTGCAGCCCCAAGATACGGTACCAATAAAAGATTTCACAAGAGGAATTGAATCTTTTCCTCCTGAATTTTATTTTGAAAACTTTTAATCCTATTGAAAAGTGAAAATAATCACAATGACTATCAATAGCCCCCTTAGCTATATTCACAAATCATTTACATTTTTGCTTTATCTCCATCTAACTTTACTTCCTAAAGAACCATTCGACAGTTACAGAAGTCATGTCACTTCACCCCTAAATATTTTCTCATGCATCTCTAAAGAAAAAAAAAATTCTCCAAAACAATCACAATACTGTTGTTTCACCTAAGACAATTAGCATAAATTCTAATAATCTAATAGACAGTTCATGTTTGGATTTCCCCAGTTGTTTTAGAAGTGTCCTTTATAGATTTTTTTTCCTTCCAAGATTGAATCCACTTCCATTTATTACACTTGGTTGTTATGTCTCCATAAGACCTTCAACCTAGAATCCTCCCTGCACATTAAAAAAAAAAAAAAAAAAAAAAAAAAAAAA
>NW_016804791.1:299275-319213 GCF_001698545.2 Rhinopithecus bieti | reverse complement strand
AAAAAAAAAAAAAAAAAAAAAAAAAAAATGGTTTTTCATGACCTTGACTCTTTGAAGAAAGAGAAGTTGTCTTGTAGAATGCTCCACATTCTAAATTTGCCTATTTACTGATTCAGGTAGAAAGAGCATTTTTTAAAACTCGACAATAGAGAAGAAGGATATAATCTCAGACTAACCGAATCCGTCGATTTTAATGGAGAAATTGTCTTCATAGTCTCTCTTCTACTCCCTGTGAAGCATCAATAACTTGGTCGCAGAATGGCACTTTCCACAGGCCAGCATTAGGCAACCTTCATCCTACAGAATAAAAATGATTCCACCACAGTCCATCTACCTGTCAGTGATATCCCTGGAATAAGCCCCCAGGTCTTCAGAGGACCAGCCTGAGTTCTGCCAACGTTCACTTAGGCGCTAAGGCAGTTGCTCCTTCCAATCAATCTAGTAGGCTAAGATGATTTTATCTTACCCTGGATATTGTCTGTGCTCAAAGGAAAATGTTCTGGGGCTCAGGGTCTACTGAACAATTAACTAAAAGAAACTAGAATTCTGCATCTGCTGGCATGCCCATGAGCCCCATGTTTTAAAGAGGTGCAAGGCACCCGGGGTACTGCTGAGGACTGGAGCAAGGCTTGCAGATGCCACAGGGTGGAGAGGCTCACCATGCCCTATCGCCCCCTCGCCTGCTTCCTGAACTTGCTCAGTGCCAGGAATGTCCGAATTATCATATGCCCCATTTATTTCAGAGCTCTCCAGTCCTGGATGATAAAACAGAAACATTCAAGCATGAGTGAAGCTCTATCATGGTACCCTGACTTTCATCAAGGGACTTCTTTAGTGATGCTGATGAGGAGGACAGCGTATGCACACAGAATTCAGGACAAAGAACGACTCCAGGCAGGGCCATTGCTTCCTCCTGGGAGCCGTCCACCAGTGTTTGTGGGGTGCCAGTTGTCTTCCTCTCAGGGGCAAGACTGTGCCCCCCGCCCCAGGTGCTGTTCTCCATGCCATATGGAGCTTTCCCTGCATCCTGTAAGGTGCATTCCATGGCCAGGGAAGAGAGAAGACTTGCAGCTGCCTCTGTTAATAGCTGGTCACTCCGTCCCTGAAGCGGCATCTCCACCCTGCTGATGAGTGCAGAATACGATGAACACGACAAGGACAGAGCTCACCTAAGTATCGTAATTCAGGTGCCAATTGCTTTCAAATGGGTATTTATCTGCTTCTAAAAAAGACTTGCCACGGATTACAACAGACATTGCCCACCTCAGCCCCTCCACTTCCAGTCAGCCGCTCCTGTGTCTGCTTTGTGCCATCCCTGAACTCAGTGCTTCTCCGAGGCCTTGATGGCTGCGTCTCAGACTGGGTTCAGCCAGAGATGGCAGAGACTGCACTTGGTGGCCCCATTGCCTTCCCCTCGGCCGGCACTGTGTCCTCTCATTGCTTTCATCAGCGTGTCCTCATCATCCACTGTATCTCAACAGGCTGGAGACCGAGCACTAGGTATTTACAGGTGAATAAGATGGGGCTTCTGGTTGAGGGGTTTTAATCAGGCTGGGGAGACATATAATAATGACCGTAGACGCTCGTGAGAATTTTAATAGAGGGAGGAATTCAAGCTGCCTGGGTGAGGTGGAGAAGATTTCTGCTCAAGCCATGTGGTGGGGAAGCACCAGGCCTTCCCATTTCAGGCAAACTAGACAGTGTGTGCTTTTTATTTCAGGGACATGTAAACTTGATGAGCTTGGTAGGGTGATTGATGTGATACGCTGAGTATCAGATGGAAGAATCATCAACTTAGAGGTTTCTAGCATGCAAACATTAGTGCCATTCACTAATAAAGGAAATTCTAAGCAATTGGGTTTGGGGCAGGACAGATAAGCCGTTCATTCATTTATCTTTCAAAAATATTTCTTTTTTTGTTTGTTTCTTTGAGGCAGAGTTTCACTCTTGTTGCCCAGGCTGGAGGGCAATGGTGCCATCTCAGCTCAACGCAACCTCCACCTGCCAGGTTCAAGCGATTCTTCTGCCTCAACCTCCAGAGTCGCTGGGATTACAGGGGCCCGCCACCATGCCCAGCTAATTTTTTGTGTCAAAAATATTTCTTTAGCACCTGCTGAACTGTGCTAGTTTGGGACCTGTTGGTTTTGAGTGCCATCAGAGTACCCAGGTGAAATGTTAGTTTAACTCATCTTAAACATGAATCAAGCTCAAAGGGCAACAGGAATGGAGATATCCATTAAGAAGTCATCAAGGCCAGACACGGCGGCCCACGTATGGAATCCCAGCACTTTGGGAGGCCGAGGAGGGCGGGTCACTTGAGCTCAGGAGTTAGAGACCAGCCTGGCCAACATGGTGAAACTCCGTCTCTGCTAAAAATACAAAAATTAGCCGGGCATGGTGGCGGGTGCCTGTGGTCCCAGCTACTCAGGTGGCTGAGGCAGGAGGATTGCTTGAGCCTGGGAGGTCAAGCCTGAAGTAAGCTGAGATTCTGCCACTGCACTCCCGCCTGGGCGGGAAAACAAAACAAAACAAAACAAAAATCATCAGTGTTTTTCCCAGGAACAAATTCTGCTTCTTCGAACCCTATTTCCTGTTTTGACCATATCCTTTCTGTGGACACACGTTCTCTCTAGCTGGGCTGGTGAATATTTATTTAGCATATTTAGTCACAGAGGGGCCCCTGTTCTGTGGGCCGGGGAGAAAGCCTGCATCTTCTTATGATTCAACTTGATGTTCTGAGTTTTTGAGGTATCCCTTCCATCCCAGCCTATACTCTCCAAATTAATTATGGAATTTATTTTTTAAGAAGCGTCTGAGTACAAGACTGAAACTTAAATAACTATATAATGCTTAGGAATCTCCTATATAAAAGATCAAACTGTACCGAGGAGTTTATTTTCTTATCACCTGCTATAAGATTATTCATTGCTATTTTATGGCCAGTATGTTTATGTGGTTTGATAATGGCTATTTTGGCAAAATAAAATAAAATAAAATAAATACAATGTGGTTGTCATCTAGATCTTGTGCAAAACATATGAATTATTTCAATGATGAGACAAGATACCACCAGGCATCATGACACAGCCTGTCCAGACTGCAGAGGAGGCTCTTGCGGGGCGAAGGGGAGCAAAATAAATCTCCTGACTACAGAAACTTGCAAACCACAAATTATAAAACAATAAAATCATATCAAATGCCACCACCTCCTTTATGGAACTCATTAATCCCAGCACTTTGGGACTGGTCAAAACAAGGAGCTACATTTCTTGAAGATAAACCAGGCAGCCTGTGTTGTCATCACTTGATTGAACTCAGATCCTTCACTGGTATCCCAAGGTGATCAGACACCTTGTAATGGAAATTCCCCAGTTATTAACAGCACAGCAGCACTATTGTGAGCCTAAGTTCTCAACTTGGGTAACAAACAGCACTGCAATCCTCCCTGACTCATCCCTGGGGCTGTTTCACCAGGGCCCAGTAAACTGAGACTTTGGCTCTTGGCTGCTAACATTCCTCTGGGATTCTGTGTGTCCCATAAGACAAGAAGTCATTTGTAAGATCCAACATGCCTGGCTCGGAAGTAAGCACAGGTGTTCATAAACCCTTCAAAAGGTAAACACTGTATTAGGGACCCAGTATCTAATAGGTGAATTTAGGGGAAGGAAAGTGTGTTTGTTTCCTAGGTCCGCCACAGTAAAAGTGCCACTGAGTGGTTTAAAACAACAGATATTTGGCCGGGCGCCATGGCTCTGTAATCCCAGCACTTTGGGAAGCCAAGGTGGGTGGATCATGAGGTCAGGAGTTCAAGACCAGCCTGGCCAACAGACTGAAACCCTGTCTCTACTAAAAATACAAAAATTAGCTGTGCATGGTAGCACGTGCCTGTAGTCCCAGCGACTCAGGAGGCTGAGGCAGGAGAATTGCTTGAACCCAGGAGGTGGAGTTTGGAGTGAGCTGAGATTGCACCACTGTACTCCAGCCTGGGCAAGAGTGAGACTCCATCTCAAAAAAACAGAAAAAAAAAAAAAAAAAAAAAAAAAAAAAAAACCAACACATACCACCAGATATTTAACCTCTCACAGATTCCTGGAAGATTGAAGCCTCAATTGATACGTGCAGGTGTCTGCAGGGCCATGCTTGTTTCCGAAGGCTCCATGGGAGGAGACTTCCCCTTGCCATCCTAGCTTCTGTGATTGCTCGCAATCTTTGCATTCCTTGGTTTGTGGCCTTTGTGTGCCTGTGTCCCTATGTCCAAATTTCTTCTTCTTATAGAACACCAGGCCCGTGCGCGGTGGGGCTCAACCTGTAATCCAGCACTTTGGGTAGGGCCGAGACGGGCGGATCATTGAGGTCAGGGAGATTGAGAACCATCCTGGCTAATATGGTGAAACCCGTCTCTACCTAAAAAATACAAAAACTAGCCGGGCGACGAGGCGGGCGCCTGTATCCCAGCCTATTCGGGAGGCTGAGACAGGAGAATGGCGTGAACCCCGGGAGGTGGAGCTTGCAGTGAGCTGAGAGCCAGCCACTGCACTCCAGCCTGGTGGCAGAGCAAGACTCCGTCTCAAAAAAAAAAAAAAAAAAAAAAAAAAAAAAAAAAAAAAGAACACCAGTCATTGGATTAGTGGCCCACTTAACCCAGGAAACCTCATTTAACTTTATTTAACTTTCAAAGATCCTGTTTTAAAGTAAGGTCACATGCCACAGTATCAGGGGTTAGGACTTAATCTTTTTTGGGGGGACACATTTCAACCCAAAATAGAAGGGAAACTGCAGTTTTTTGAACCTTTGTTCTTTGTCACAAAAGACATAAAAATTTTATTTTTTTACAAATCCTGGAGGCTGCAAATTTTAAGGAAAAAAAAGTTTCAAAGTTATGTGAGCAGAGAGGTATTTTACCATAATTTTAAAATGCATTCTAAATAATTTTAAAATCCACAAATTTGAAAATGTTATTAGCATTACTTAATTTTATTTTGAACTTTTAACATGTGAGACAAACATGCTAATAGGACTGATGGAGACGTACAGAGACAGAACCCCCATAGGGTGGCAGTTGTGGGGATCACTGTGCAGACATGGAAGCGGAAGTAAAAACAATTATTTGAGCCCCCAAAGATTAAGAATTGGCAGTAATACTTTCAGCACCTCCATATCCTGCCAGTCATTTTAAACATCTAAGACTCTCATTGCAGAAACATGGCACAGAGAGTCAGGAAACTAAGGTTATATAGATATTTGCAACCTGTAACTGTCCTAGTGTCAATCACAAGAAATTCAGTGGGTGCCTCACATAACTAAGCACTGATCATTGATACCAAGACCAGATACGTGATCTAAACTAGCAAAGACACACTCCATGCTGCTTGGAAAAGAATTACCATAGATGTTACGCTTTGACGTGCTTATCTCTTACACCACCACCAAATTGCTCTCACATCTCCACAGTAAAATGTTTTTAAAGCAATTTGCAGCATTTCACTTTCTGTGGGCCACACCCTGCCCGGACAGTCACTTTTACAATCCTGACTTTCTCATGGAGCTAAACAGGTGAGGATCAGCCCCTGGATACCAGAATCTGGAACAAATGGATTTATAGCCACTCTGAAATTGAAGATGGGCTCTGTCACTCCCACTAATATCTATAAGTCATTGCAAATAGAAAGGGCAGCAGGACTAGCCAAATCTATCTTTGGCTTTCTAAAGTCAGTCTCACTATGCACTGCTCTCTACCAGAGTAAGACTCAAGAATAAATGATTTTAGTGAATGAGTTTTTAAAAATAAATTAATGAATTAACAATTTAAAAAGAATAAACGAGCAGCCGTTTTTTTCTGCCATTCATCTGAGCTCCTGTGAAATAGTTCCAAACAAGGTTGTGCCCAGTTAAATGGAAGAAGAGACCTCAGAAGTTGTCTGGACAGGCCAGGTGCGGTGATTGATGCCTGTAATCCTAGCACTTTGGGAGGCAGAGGCGGGTGGATCACCTGAGGTCAGGTGTTCGAGAGCAGCCTGGCCAACATGGTGAAACCCCGTCTCTACAAAAATACAAAAATTGGCTGGGCATGATGGCGGGTGCCTGCAATCCCAGCTCCTGCGGAGGCTGAGGTGGGAGAATTGTTCAAACCAGGGAGGCAGAGGTTGCAGTGAGCCGAGATCCAGCCATTGCACTCCAGCCTGGGCGACAGAGCGAGACTCCGTCTCAAAAGAAAAAAAAAAAAACAGAGAGAAAAGACATTGTCTGGACAGGGGCAGAAAATACTTAAGACTTATGAACCAAGCCTCCCAAGTCAGTGCCCATCACGTTGATTGGCCAAGCTGCACTAGGAGACTCTCCATAGGAGAGCATGGAAAGCACATGCTGAGACTTCTCTATCCTAGAGTGGACACCTGCCAGCTGGAACTAGCATTTAAGATTCTCAACAATTAACAGTCACCCTTGCTTTCTTTCTAGGATGCTCTTTCCAAATGCCCTGACTGTGCTCTGCACGGATCACTGAGTCTGCTTTTTCCTCTGGGTGACAGATTCCTCCAGGCAGGGACCTTCTCATAGTCACGCCGGAATTCAGCATCTGATGCATACTAAATGCTCAGTAAATTTTTGCTCAACGAAAAAAACTGTTTCTAGAAAAGACAGTATATGAGGCCTGCCTTTCCAATTTGAGTACAAATTCACTGTATTAGAGTTTAATCAAAGTAGTTAGTTCACAGATTACTAAGACAATGAGATGTGATTTGTGTGCTTATGTTTTCATAGGGACAGCAACAAGGGTGGAGTTAAAGTTTAGGGATCCATTTTGGAAAATTATGGGTTTGACTGCAAACTCTAATTGCCAGAAGAGTAGGACGAAGGGTTGGAGTGGGGGTGGGTGAGCGCTAGGGGGCACTGGGGCCCTGGAAACAAGCATTTCTCCACTTTCATAAATGACTTAGGCTGTTTCTACTATTGCTCTTCTCAGCAGATCAGGCCAGTTTAAGGGTATCCTAAGGCATACCTCTCATGTGCTAATTACCAACAACAATGACAATCTCTTTTTAGAGGTGAAGCTAGAGAAGTTCCTAAGTTGAGAAAGCATTCCTGCTACCATGCAGCGGAGGCAGGCAGGTGGCGGAAGACTCGGAAGACTCGTCACCTGTCTGCTTGCTTCCCTCTCGTCATCCTGTCCCTGCAGCAGGCAGCAGCTGTGTTCCAGTTTTGCCCTCATGGCCTCTGAGACACTAAACTCCAACCTATCTGGTTCTTTCCTCTCCCCAGACTCTTACTTCACCATCACAGCGGAGACTCAACGTGTGATCCAAGTTTAGTGCCTTTTCTCCATGCCAAGCAAAGTGAAGTCATATGACCTTGGATGAGGTGTCTGGTACACAGGTAGAGGTAGCATGGAGCAAATGCGGTTTAAGATTCAGGGATCCTCACTTGAGGATTCTTCGGAGGCTCTGGGAGGTGCTCAGCAATACTGCATTTCTCATTGGGTAAAGTTCTTCAGATGTGCGTAAACACAGACATATGTACATAGACACATGTTCTATAAACTTTGGCCCCCATGCCAGGATCCATTCCTGGTCTCGCATAAAAGCTCTTCTTGGACTAACAACACTGTCAGGCAGCCTGACCTGGCCTAGAAAATTCCATTCTCCAAATCCAATCCCTCAGGCTCTTCCCGGGTCCCACCATCAACAGCCCTCCATGTCTCCCCATCTGTTTATCACAGATTACGACTCCTCTCTGATCTTGCTGAGCTCTTCTTGACCAGAATCTGGGGTTGTGCAGATAAGAGCTTTGTCTCTGCCTTGGCTTGCTTCTTCGTTTTTTCTAAGACTTCCTTTTTCTAGTTTTTTTTTCTTTTTTTGCCATGGAGAATCCACAGTTCTCTCCTGTTTTTAAAGGCACATGTCCTGATACAAAATACAATTCCGTTTGGTAGTAAAAATCACAGAACTACTGAAAGGTTTTTTTTGTTTTTTTTTTTTTTTTTTGAAGCGGGGTCTCATTCTGTCACCCAGGCTGGAGTGCAGTGGTGCAATCCTAGCTCACTACAGCCTTGACCTTTTGGACTCAAGCAATCCTCCTGCCTCAGTCTCCTGAGTAGCTAGAACTACAGAGGCACACCACCATGCCTGGCTAGTTTTGTGCGTGTGTGCATTTTTTTGTAGACATGGCATCTCACTCTGTTGCCCAGGTTGGTCTCGAGCTCCCGGCCTCAAGCAATCCTCCCACCTTGGCCTCCCAAAGTGCTGGGATTACAGGCGTGAGCCAGGGTGCCAGGCCTGAAAGTCTTAATGTAAAATTAGGCAGCAGAATTCAAGGTCAGCCTGGTTAAGACAGATTCCTGAGCATTTGTGTCTCCCTTTGAAATGATAATTTGGATTAAACTTCAGATTACTAGTTACGTCAGTTACTCAATGAGTCCATCTTCGTTTGGGCATCTCTCCTTCCACTAGGTGATATTAGGGAAGCAGCTCTTATGACGTCATCTCAGAGAAGCCTTCTCTAAGTTCGTCAAAGGAGCAAGCTCTTTCCTACCCCAGGGCATTTGAACTCACTTTTCCCTCAGCCCAAAGTACTCTTATTCCACACTCATGAGTGGGCTGGTTCCTTCTCATCCATCACAGCACATTATTAAACATCACTCTGGCTGGGCGCTGTGGCTGACGTCTGTAATGCCAGCACTTTGGGAGGCCGAGGCAGGCAGATCACGAGGTCAGGAGTTCGAGACCAGCCTGGCCAACATAGTAAAACCCTGTCTCTACCAAAAATATAAAAATTAGCAGGGCGTGGTGGTGCACACCTGTAATCCCAGTTACTCTGGAGGCAGAGGCAGGAAAATCGCTTAAACCCAGGAGGCGGAGGTTGCAGTGAGCCAAGATCACGCCACTGCATTCCAGCCTGGGCAACAGAGTGAAACTCCGTCTCAAAAAAATAAATAAATAAATAAACATCACTCTGAGGAGTCATCTTCCCTGTCTACAGTAAATTTGCTGTCATTCTCCAGGGCACGTTTGTTTCCTTCTCAGACTACATAATTATATAGGTATTTCTTTGTTTCCTTCTCTTTTTTTCTGAGTCTTCCTTTATACCATAAGCTCCATGAAGGCAAGAATTGAGGCCATCTTTTCCTGCATTGTGACCGCAGCACACATCATAGGCTCTAGCCTACAGGCTCTCCGTCGATGGCTGCGGAAGGGCTGCTATTGCCATGACAACAGGCCAGATCATTCCCCTTGTCCTGGCTTTTTTCACAATCCAGACAACAGAGGCACAGCACATTTGTCCCAGGCTCGTAGCAGAGCTCTCCCTAAATAGTCAGAAACGAGGGAACTTAGTTATTATCAACGTCTCTTTCTGAGTTCAGGAGTTTTCCTTTGCCAGGTTCCTGGTGTTAGTGGGGCATCTCCAAGGCCTCTATTTTCTCTCCTACACACACCTTCCCCAACAAGCTTGCCTGCAGACTGACTCAGCAGGGGCAGGCCAAAGGAGATGCACAGCGTTCCTTTGGCCTCACCAAGTTCCACCGAGGGCTCCCTCCACTACCTGGGACAGTGGCGTTCCCAGAGATGCAGGCGTTATTTACATAACTCTCCCCTGCAGAGGACACAAGCAGCCGAGGTTTGCTTCAACACCAAGGACAGCTCTTCTGAAAGGAGGGCAGGCAAACCTTCCGCCCTAGTGCGGAACAAGCTTCCAGGGCCTCAGCCCTGTGTCCCACTCACTCCTCTGTTAGGGTTCTGGGGCCCTCTTCCCCTGTAATAGCCTCAGAGATTCAGAGGGCCACTAGAAGGTTATACTGGGTTCAAGGCCAGACTTCACTCAGCCCCTGAGCTCAGGGACTCTCCCTTGGAATGTAGTATCTCAGACTTACACCTGAGTACACGAAGAATGGAGTATAGGGGGGCCTAGGGGGATGGGGTGGAGGAGGGGAATCCCAGCTTCTTCCATCAGGAATTTACAGTCTAGTCCAGTCTGGGTGAGTCTTGGCAAAATATTAACTTGGAAGTTATTTGTTCCGGCTGCCTTTTCCTTCTGTTCGTTCCTACAGAATGGGGTATTTATGTGAATGCTGGTTCAGATATCTCAGAAGCTAGAGCTTGCGTCTAAGATTAATGGGAACAAAGTAGGCTCTTCATATGTCCTGGGAAGCTCGAGGACCCCACTCCCCTATTAGCCATTAGGGGTATGGACATCCTCAGAGACTTGAATCAAAACATGGCTTGGAACCAGAAACTGTTCCCCTTGGAACTGTCCCCATAAGGCAATCATGACATGGTTAGTGGCTCTGGGGCCAGTATAACTCTGCAGCCCATTTGCTCTGAGAGAGCAATAGAGACAGTTCAGAGAGGGTGAACTCTCACACCCCTGCCTATTGTAGCTGGCAGGAAAAACTTCCAGCAAAGGGTCACATTTAAGGCAGAATGAACTGTTTCTTAGGAGTTTTGCCACTGCAGACAGAGTGCTGCAACCCAAGGGAGCCAGCAGATCCGTGAGTGCTGGGCAGTGCACACAACACCTGCGTAAGAGGCCTTGCTCAGATGTCAACGCTGTGCTGTGTTGTACTTGGACTTGCGGCATCCATTGATTGATTGAGAAGATATACAGCGACAAAAAGATGCTATGAATTCAGTAATGCTTTTAAATGGATCGCTATCTCATTAGATACAGGAGCATCTGTACACATTTTCAAAACATAATGAAGATATTTCCGTAAGCCATTCCACATATAAATCTTGGTGGATATGTAGATGCCTAAATTCTTTGCAACGCCGTTGCACTGTCCAGGCATCTACAGCCCTCATGTTCTAACCACTGGTCCAACATACTATGTCAAAGGGTCTAGCCCTTCAGGAACGATGCAGGCAGCCATCAATACACTTTATTCAATGTGGTGACAAACCCAGGCAGTAGCCTTCCCCTCAGGAACCAGAAGCCAGGCAGAGGCTGAGACTGTGGACCAAGTGTTGAGGAGGCACAGGCCATGGATCAGCTCCAGGGAGGGGGGCTGGCGAGAGCCATGTACCATGCAAGAAATCCCCCCGGGAGGCTGGGGCTTAGGGCAGGACTCTGCTTAGTAGAGGCTATTAGAGGTAGGGGTGCTAGAACAAGGCAGGCAGCCATCGATGGATGCAGCATCACAGGGCACAGTGGGATGCAGAAATTCAAGGGGCATACAGGAGATCAGGGCTTACCCTTGGAGCTGGTTGGCAGCAAAGGACATTGGCAGGCATAGAAAGTTAGCAGACGTGGCACAGCGTGGCATTCTGAATCTGCAGGGGCATTTGATTGAATTCTCAGAGCTACTGGATGGGGAATCGGGCTGAGATTGCAGACATCTTTCTATCATCAGGATCGATTCTAGGACCTGGGGCCAGACGGAGCCCGCCAGCAAGGCTGTCAGAACAGTCAGCAAGGGGGACTGAAGACAGCGGCAGTGGAGGCCACCAGGCGCTGCTGGCAAGCCTGAGAAAACAGCAGAACACCTCAGCCTCATCAGACAGGATCACTCAGACTCAGAACACACCAGCATACGCTCCCAAAGCTTCTGAGAACTCAAGTAAGTTATTCAGGGGGAAAAAAAATAGAGCTATGGAATAATTTCTGAGCTTCCCCTCTTTTTGCACTCTACATACATCATTGCATTCCATGGGGAAAACATTAATACTTGGGGCCTCACTTCCAAAAAAAGAAAGTAAGAGTGAAGCAGCTTTATGGGCAGAATCTTTGTGGGCTCTCTTGATTCAAATCCTTATTGTAATTCAGGAGCCAGAAGCTTTGCCACGCCGCCCCCACAACTCAGACTGAAGCTGCGTCTCCAGACTGGGAGAAACAGCTCCTAGAAACAGCCCTCTCCCCAAGCCCTACAGAAACAGTTCCACATCCTTTGTCTATGCATCAAAAACAGGATGATTAATGTAGATGATGGTGGTGCTTAAAAAAGGATCACTGAGACCCAGGGATGTTATCTAACTGCAAGTTTCTCAAAAACGCTTTTCACAAACCTCAAAGCACTCCCCGCATCAAACATACCCAATGGAGCAGCCATAGAAGGCCAGGAGAATACATTGAGATGAGTAGTGTTCAGAATAGTACAAAGTTCTAGGGATGACCTAAAGCCAAGACAATGCACCATGGTGGGGAGGGAATTCTACCCTGAGACTGGCATTCGTGGATGCCATAAATCAAAACTTCAATAAGAAGGAAAAAGCACAACCCAGGGGAAGGGCAAGCACACAGCTGGTCGGGAGTCTCATGGTTGCTCTGATAGGTGCCACACACTGCCAGCCCCACCTGAAAAGGATGACTTTTTGGCAGGAGAGGATTATAATTAATTCAAGAGGGAATTTTCTTAGCCAGGCATGGTGGTGTGCACCTGTAGTTCCAGCTACTCCAGAGGCTGCGGCAGGAAGATCACTTGAGCCCATGAATTCAAGGCTGCAGTGGGCTAGGATTGCACCACTGCACTCCAGCCTGGGTGACAGAGTGAGACCTTGTCTCTAACAAAACAAAACCAAAACAAAACAGAGGAAGGATTTTCAGGTGAAGCTCATAACCTTCCTTCTCTTTCATGCTAGCTCAAAAATCCCTTTAGGCAGTAAGGATTCCTACTTAGGCTAGAGTTCCTACACAGCTCATGCCCTAAGATATGCACCTGCTTCCACCCTGACGCTGGCACAGGTACCTCTTCTACAGATCAGATGGGGTGCCCTCCTTATTTTCTTTCCTGCTGGCCACTCTCATTATAGGATAGAGTTTCCATAGGCAAGAGGAGGTATGGCTGGTCCCCTTCCCACTTCATCCCTTCCCTCCCCAACACAGGTAAAGTTTAAAAGGTATAGTTAGTCCCACATGTCAGCTGGGCTCAACAAAGAATAAGAACGGCCCCAAGGGCTGGTCATTTACCATCTGCTGCATACGGGCTCTGTGCCGTGTGCTTCACCTAGGAGATACTGCCTACTGGCTTCTTGTGTGGGGGATACATTTGGTTGTCCACCCAACCCATCCACGCCTCTCTTCTTTCCTCCTAAGGGAATACTGACCAACCTCTCCCCCATGAAACTCAAGTGACACATGGGCAATGGACTCCAATCCGTCTCCAGAGCGAGGTGCTGATGGGTCTAAATGAATTATAGTGAGCACATTCTCCCTGCCAGAGATGAGCTGGGGAATGCAGACACAAGCTTATGGCCTTCCTTACCAACTGTGCTAGCCTAGGGACAGGCACATGAGTGTGAACCGAGTTGATCAATCAGTCTGAAGGACAGGACCCCTGATCCATGCTTTCGCTCTGTCCATCTGGACGTAAACAGAAGAGCACATTCCCCCGTTGCTGTTGGTAGTCATCTGGGTACCATGGGGGAAGCCATTCTGAGAACACAGCTGATGCATGGAGACAGGTTAGGTAAGGAATCATTGAGAGGCAGAGCCAGAGCCCTAATCATCTACACCTGGAGCCTGCCCTGCCTCAGAACTTCTTGATATGCGAGATGATAAATACCCAGATTATTTAAGCCAGTTTGAATCAAATGTTACTTGCAGCCAAAAGCATCCAACTGTTGTATCTGGAGTAAAATCCTCCTCCCTCCATCCCTCTCTCTGTCCCTCCCTCTCTTCATTCCTTTCTTCTATCTCCCTCCCTCCCTTCCTTCCTTCCCAGTCTAGCTCTTCTGCTTTTCCAGCTGTGTGACCTTGGGCAAATCCTTTAACCTCCTGGTTTTCAGTGTCCTCATATCGAATGAAGGAGCTGGACGAGAATAACCTGTAAGATCCCTTCAAACTCTAACATTTATAATAAAAAGATTATATCATATAATACTTCTATGAAAAAGACAAGTATCCTTATTAAGTAGGTAAACCACTGAGATTAGTTTAAACTAGTTCAAACTGAAAGCAGAGAGTTGCCAAGGCAGTTAAAAAAAAAAAAAAAAAAAGATGGCTTGAGAAGACGTGAAGTAACCTCCCATAAGCAGCAGCTTCAAGTCAATGAACACAGAAAATCAATGAGGCGAAAACCATGTACCCCTGAGAATGAATGAGGTGAAAATAAATTGACCACAAAATCGTATATTCCCTTTTACACTCAGCCAATTGCAGTCACTCTGTTGTGCCTCCTGGCTCCGTCTACCCAAAGAAGATAAGGAGAAAGGGCCCCGAAGCTTATTCATGAGAAAAGGATGGCAGAAAACTGGAATGATTGGAGAAAGGAGTGTTATATGGGTCAAGAGGCTCTGAGAGTCCATCTCGGAGCCATTTTTTTCCCTTCTGCATTCACATGGATGTTCTGCTCATTCTGAGTCCCTGGTATTGCATATGCTGCAAAGACGAAAGACTGTTTCAGCCCAGAATAGGTTTGCCCCAATAAATAGCTGTCTGGGGAGGCTGCTGCCCCTACCTGTCTACTGCTTTCAGTAGTAGGGATGCAGTCAAGAAATCATGAGTACAAGTAATCGGGTGGCAGTCCATTCAGGGATGAGAACAGGGAAACATTATTCTTAAGAAGCCAGGGACAAGCAAGGCATTCTATGTCCCAGGTAGCAATGGCAGTGAGAGTCTGGGAACAGCGCTTTTGGGATCCAAATAAGGAAGGAAAGAGAATGCTTAGTCATGCAGGAAGGAAAGAGAATGCTTAGTCATGCTATCTGGAATCCTCTAAAGAGGTCCTCCATCATGCAGCATGATTCTGGCACAAAAAGAAGTTCTACAAATAGTTGTTGCATTGATGACTAAATTGGGTAAAAATACATCTGAGTGGAGATACTTTATGGCAACCAGGTAGAGGGGAAATTGAACAAAGGCAGGAGCAGTTGGGGATTGTGTCTGAAAATAATAATGGCAGGGGTCCGATGCAGCAGCAAAGTAGTTGTACTAGTGCTTCTCAACCCTGGGTGCCCCTAGAATCACCTGAGGAGACTGAAAAATAATAGCCATGATACTTGGACCCCAGCCCAAGAAATTTTTATTCAGCTGGTCTGCTGTGGGGCTCGAGTTCAGGTCCTCTGGAGGAGATAAAAACATGGTTCAAATCAGCTCTTACAACTGACTTTTTAAGTACAGAATTTTGACAAGCAGCTGCTAGGGTGTTTAGTGTGATATGAGTATGTTTCTGCTTTTGTCTCTGCCACCACCGAAGACCTCTCCTCCACAACTTCATGGCTTCCTCTTTACTTACAGGTTAAACATCCTGGAACAGGGTGGACGTGGTAGCTCACCCTATAATCCCAGCACTTTGGGAGGCTGAGGTGGGAGGATCGCTTGAGCCCAGGAGTTTAAAACCAGCTTGGGCAACATAGTGAAACTCTGTCACTACAAAAAAAAAAAAAATTAATTAGCCGGGCATGGTGGTGGGCATGTATAGTCCCAGCTACTCAGGAGGCTGAGACATGAGGTTCACTTAAGCCCAGGAGTTTGAGGTTACATTGAGTCATGATTGCACCACTGCACTCCAGCATCTGCTGTACAGAGAACCTGTCTAAAATAATAATAATAATAATAACAACTCTGGAACAAATCGATGGCTTTCCTATGCCTTCCTTATTTGCGATTCATCAACAGCAATGTCATCCTTCACACTTTGACATGTCCCAGGGAAATTTCTAAACTCCAAAAATGATGATTAAAAGAAAACAAAACTTTTAGGAAATTGAGTCATGAGCACTTGTCAAAGTTTTCTTTCAAACTTGATTAAAAAGAAGAGTCCAGAAACGGAACAATTGAAAGGATTTCTTTCTTGGTAGACACATTTGTAGGGGCAAAGAGAGGTTTTTGGAAAAGAAGACTTGGTTCAAAATCATTAAATTCTTGGCTGACAGTGAACTGGGCGGGTAGAATGCTAATTTCTCAAAGGTAGGCTCTCTAAGCTCATTAAAGTCTATTTTAAAATTGCTTAAGCATTGTATCAGAAATTTTAGTTTCTTACCAGAAGGAAATGGGACATATGTCATGAGAAAAGTTTTCCCCAGACCAGGTCTGGGACAGTTTTTCTTCTAGAGTCAATATCTTGCAAGTCTCAGACAAGAGGGCATTCCTCTTTTAAAGCAAAGAAAATTATTTGGCACAATCCTCTACTCAACCCTAACACCCATGAGCCATGTTTTCAGACTTTGTAGGAAAAAAAGTTGTCTGATCCAAGATTTCTATGCCTGGCAACAAATTTTTCATACGTGAGGTCAAACTAAAACGTTTTGTTCTGCAGGGATTCTAAATGTATTCCACTTTATTCTCTTTCTGAAAACTCACTCAAGGATGTACTCTAACAAAACAAAAATTAAATTGAAACAAAATTTCTAGAAAGAGGGAAGCAACCTGTAAAATAATTACAGTGAATAATTAAGTAAAATTTAGAGTTAAATAGGTGATGAAATGTTTTCATAAAATATAAAATAAGACTCCTTAAAATAGAAGCTGTTGTAAACAAACAACAGTAAAAAACAGCACCATCACCTCCAGTCTCTTCTGTGACATCTGTTCCCTGTCATGTGGCACGAGAGAATATACACTTGAGAGGCCCATGAGTCTCCTGCCTGGTAGGCTGAATTCTTTTTCACTAACTGATCTGGCTTTTAGCAAAATGCCTCTTCCCTCAAGCAGCACCAAAGGTTGAGGCGTTCTGAGCTTACTCCTAAGCATGGCAGTCCTTAGGAATAACCCTGAAAAGACTATGAATAAAGCCAGAGATTATAGTAAGGGTATAAATACAAAAATACCCTCCTAATCTCAAAGCAGAGAGCAATTTTCAACTCCTCCAAAATACCTTCTGCAAAGACGCCAGAAAAGCAATTGCCTGGTGCATAGTAGGCAATCCATACATGTTTGTTTGGAAGGAATCGATAGTCTACCTGGCTGATTTACCTTTCTACTGCAGTGATGTAAAAGAATATATTGGTAAGTAACATACAACCATAGTAAGTAATTGTAACACTATCTTGTTACGTAATTTCTTAGAAGTCAAATCATGAGATTTGAGGGCGATAACTTTATTCCTGACTACACGTCTACATGCTTGTGGGCTCCAGAAAGCCGTCATGAAGCCTGCAGACACTCAATGAGCCAAAGGAAGAACTCTTCCCCAGATATTGTGCTGCGGAGGGTCAGGCATGGCTTTTGATTCATGAGATTGTATTTTCAAATACATTTATTCCGCGGAACAAAGTACAGGTAGCCCCTTGTATCTGTGGGTTGCGCATCCATGAATTCAACCAATCACAGATCAAAAATATTCAGGAAAAAATGTATACTGAACAGATACAGACATTTCTGTCATGTCATTATTCTCTAAACAACACAGTATAACAACTATTTATATAGCATTTACATTATATTAGATATTATAAGTAACAAGAGATGATTTAAAGTATGCAGGAGGATGTGAATAGGTTATATGCAAATGCCACTCTATTTTATATAAAGGACTGGACAATGCATAAATTTTGGTATTTGCAGGAAGTCCTGGAATGAATTCCCCCACAGATACTGAGGGATGACTGTTGTGTGTGTTGTTCAAACACAGTTTACTCAAACACTTATTGAGCCTTTAGGAGGTGCAAGCAGTGCTGAGTACTTGGTCTCTACATTTTCTGAATTATTTTTATGCCTTCTCCTCTGACCATCATAAAATCCTGGGAAGGAAGCATGGATTATTATCACCATTTTACAGAAGAGAGAATTGAGATCCTGCAGGGTCAACTCTCTGGTCCAGAGTTAAACTTTGTAGAACCAGGATTGAAAGGTGGATCTTTTGACATAGTCCAAGAACTAGAAGGAAAAAGCAAAGAATGCAAGATGCAGCTACCCAATGACCGGAAGAGCTATCCGTGAGCACAAAAGGTATGTGGACCCACTGCAAAGCCCCAGCCACTCACCACGCAGCCCTCCCAGCACCTGATTCTACTTAGTTCACATACACTATGTGTGAGGTACAATGCCAAGGAGTTTCATGCACATTTTTTCATTTAAACTAATCATCTCTGTGAACCTGCGTGGCTATCCTTTCTCTCCCTTGAATGTCTCAAGCTCTTTCCCATCTTTAATCATTTGTTCTCATGTTTCCTTTTGTGGAATGCTCTTCCTGTGGGTCTCAGCACTCCCCAGAAAGGCCTCCCTTGGATACCTCATTTCAAGGTTCTCAAATATTTTGACTGTTTCTCAGGACTCTTTTCATACCAAAAAGACAGAGTGATTTTGTTTATATGGGTTATATCCCATCAATATTTCCTTATTAAGAATTAAAACTGAGAAATTTAAACAATTCTGTTAATCCACTTAAAATAACAAGTTCATTACATGACAACATAAATCACCTATTTTTATGAGAAATGAGTAGATTTGTCCAGAGCAGTTAGTGAGAAGAGTAGCATTGGTTTACAGTTTTGCAACTTTCTTTAATGTCTAGCCTAAGAGAAAAACAACTCAATTCTCATCAGTATCTCTCTCATTATTCAGTCTGCTGGGATGTATTCTTTTGGTTGAAGTATATGAAGAAAATTTGATCTTGTGCAGTTGTATCACTGGAAAAGGAGGAGTATGTTAATAGCTTTTCAGATAGTTGTGTATATTTTCTTTGATATTATACCAACATTTGATATGTGGGAGTTTCTAAAAGCTTAGCGGCAATGTGGAATCTGAAATTGTATCAATGAATGTTTCTACTCTATTACACTAAAATCCATTGGCACACATGCACTTAGAATGGATCTTTTTCCCATTTACGGTTTTGTAACATGTGCACTGATCATTTGAAAATAGTAGTTGACTGAGCTATGGAGATCTCTCAGATGTTGACACATTGTATTACACAAAGTTTAAAAAATCAGGTTCATTAATATCAACATTGATCTCATCAGAAAAGTATTTAAGCACTGAGATTCTGTCAAGTTCAAGGTGGAAGATATAAGATTTCTAAAATTCCAATTTTCACTTGTAAGTTCAAACTTTATTACTGGCAACAAATACTTTCAGTTACATTTTTTCTTTTTTCTTTTTTCTTTTTTTTTTTTTGAGAAAACGTCTACCAGTTACCCAAGTCAGCATAACAATAATTTTTCTGTCAATGATCTTTTAAGTAAAAGTGGTATTCCATGAAAAAAGCAGCTAGTTTAGCTAGCAACTCAAACAACTACACAAATGCACAAATGTTTTTCCTCAAGATAACTAGAGTATTTTGGTATGTGGCAGAAATGCTATATGCATACTTCCCATTTTCCTCCAGAACATTTTTTAAACGTGTATTCAAAGGTTGAGCTTTAATAAAATTTAAACACTTCAGTATTTCATCAAGAAAACATACAGATAAAAGTGGCATACTATTTGTTTGTTTTTACGAATGTATAGCGGTAAGAGGTACAATCACTACTAGCACAGTTTGGTGGTATTGCTTGACTCTTGCTGATGTGTAAGCAGTTTTACCCATTATTACTTTTATTTCATCAGTGCAAATGTAAATACAATGAAAAAAGGAGGCCAGGCATGGTGGCTCATGCCTATAATCCCAGCATTTTGGGAGGCTGAGGCAGGAGGATCGCTTGAGCCCAGGAATTTGAGACCAGCCCTGGCAACATAGTAAGACCCTGTCTCTACAAAAAATTAATAAATAAATAAATTAGCTGAGCATGGTGGCATGAACCTGTAGTCCCAGCTACTCAGGAGGCTGAGATGACAGAAATGCTTGAGCCTAAGAGGTCGAGGCTGCAGTGAGCCACGATTGTGCCACCACACTCTAGCCTGGGCAACAGAGCAAAAGTCTGTCTCAAAAACAAGGAAAGGAAATGGAGGGGAGGGGATGAGAGGGGAAAGGAGGGGATGAGAAGGGAAAGGAGGGGAAGGAAGGGGAAGGGAAGGCAGGGGAAGGGAATGGGAGGGGAAGGAGGAGAAGGGGAGGGGAGGGGAAGGGAAGGGAAGGGAAGGGAAGTGGAGATAAAGGGAGGGGATGGGAGGGGAAGGGGAGGGGGGGGG
>NW_016804791.1:274359-298633 GCF_001698545.2 Rhinopithecus bieti | reverse complement strand
CAGAGCGAGACTCCGCCTCAAAAAAAAACAAAAAAAAAAACAGTAAGTTAATTATTAAAAAAGAGCTTCCACAAAATCACATTTTATTCCTAGCTATAATAAAAAGAATAGATTCAATGTCTGCAAGACCTAAAGGATGTCTTTCTGACATTTGTTTGGTCGGCTGGTTTTATTGTGGGAAATAATGCCATCATGCCCAGTTAGAACCCTGGTTTTTAGTGGGAGTGCACTTCTGCCTATCTCTGAGCTTGGAACAGAGCTGTTTGAGAGCAGAGGGCCAGGTGGGAAGGGATTGCTGTCCATAGTCCATAGCGTGGATGAGGAGTTACATGCCCAGATGCAGACAAGTCAGTCGCAGCTATCCCCTACTGCCCAAAGCTCACAATCTCCTGCCCTACCTTCTCTCTAGCCAAAGGGAATTTGAAATTCAGAGGACCCACTTAGAATGCAGCAGCAGTGAGAGGTTACTAACTTCATACCACTCACAGACACGTAAAATGTTAAACTAAGAACCTAATTCAGACACCCACATACTTCTCTCTCACCTACCCACTCCCATCCAGGTTCAGTATCCACTCCAACATTCTGAATTTTCCAAAGGCTACATGGACAGAGGCACAAAAGGACCTGAGGTCATGTGGCTCAGAGTGACCAGGCTTCAACTCACCTACTTTTGTTGTTGGTTGTTTTTTAGTTTAGTTTAGTTTTGTTTTGTTTTTGTTTTTGAGATAGAGTTCAGCTCTTGTTGCCCAGGCTGGAGTGTAGTGACACGATCTCAGCTCACCACAACCTCCGCCTCCTGGGTTCAGGTGATTCTCCTGCTTTAGCCTCCCAAGTAGCTGGGATTACAGTTGCCCGCCACCACACCCAGCTAACTGTTTTTGTATTTTTGGTAGAGATGGGGTTTTACCTTGTTGGCCAGGCTGGTCTTGAACTCCTGACCTCAGGTGATCCGCCCACCTCGGCCTCCCAAAGTGCTGAGATTACATGCGTGAGCCACCGCCGCCGGCCTGTTGTTGTTTTAAGAGACAGGCTGGAGTGCAGTGGTGAAATCCTAGCTCACCGCAGCCTTGAACTCCTGGGCTCAAGTGATCCTCCTGCCTCAGCCTCTGGAGTAGCTGGGAGTACAGATGCATCACCATGCCTGGCTACTTTTTAAATTTTTTGTAGAGAGGGGGTCTTGCTGTGTTGCCCAGGTTGGTCTCAAATTCCTAGCTCAAGCGATCCTCCTTGGTATTCCAAAGTGCCGGGTGACCTACTTTAAAAGGCATAATAGTAAGCCAGAGACTCGGGTTCTAATCCTAGTCATGTAGTTATTTTCTCCACCTCAGTCCTCTTACCTGTAAACTGATGGATTATGCACAGAAAAGGCCAAGCATCAAATGTTTGTTCCGTTCTAAGATGAGTCACCGAAAGGTCTGCAGCAGAGTGAAATCCCTATCCCATCAGATCTGAATCTGCATTTTAAGAGAACCCCAGCGTATGCTTGGAGTTTTCTCTTTTGCACATCACCTACCTTTTTCATAAGCTGTCCTCCTTAACCCCCCGCAGTTCGGTCCCATGCTGTGCAGCTGGCCCGGGGCGGTAAGCAATCAGAAAGAAACAAGGAATGGGCATCGCGCTCCCCTCTATTTGGAATCAGGAGGAGGGCCTGGGCAGCTACCATGGACCGAGCTGAGAGGACTCACAGGCCCTTGGGCCTCCTGGAGCCTCCTGGATGCAGAACCCGGTGCCCGCGGGGAGGGCGTAGCGGCAGCAGGTGGGGCCTGCCAGGGGCCGCGGTGGTGCCCTTCCGTCCACGGGCTTGTGTTCCCGCGCCACTGGCTGCAGGGAAATCTTCAAAGGCATGAGCGGAATGAGCCGAGGCTGCAGCAGTGCATTATCAGCCGGCTCGCTCCCTTTCACAGCCAGGCCCATAATCCCCTCTTTGTGCTGCCTGAGTCATTTATAATTCCTCTCCCTTTCCAGGTCCAAAGACGCGCAGGAGACCAGCCTCCTTCATTCGTTAAGTCGCTCTCTGTCATGCATGGGGTAGCTCTGGGCCCCGTGGCAGAGATTCCAGCGAGTTCCTCGACCCACAGAGTCCCAAGCAGCTCTTCCCACACTCTCCAGTCTGGAGGTGGTGGTGCATTCTGATGAGGGGAGGCAGTGGCCGGGCCACAGCCTGGGGTCTGAGAGGGGGCCTCCCAACCCAGCCCTTGCAGGAAAACACTTTGGGGGCCCCTTAAAAGTTAAAGTGGCTCTGCTCAAACAAACCCACAACACCAGCAACAAAACCGGAATCCTCGTTAAGAGGTCCCGGGGAAAGGATTAGAATTAGCCCTCGCTTTCAGACTCTCGCACTGCTCAGGATGGCAGGATCCGGTCCAAAACTGCATGGTTAGGAGGAAAACAGGGCAGCTGGGACTGAATTTTCTACTCCTGGGATGACTATTGTCCCTAGTATTCCACAGGATGCCACCGGGTAAAACTTAGAATAAGAAAGGCCTTCAAGAGAGAAGCAGAAAGAAAGACTCCAGCAGGGTGCGTGGTGACTCACTCCTGTAATCCCAACACATTGGGAGGCTGAGGTGGGTGCGTCACTTGGGGTCAGGAGTTCGAGACCAGCCTGGCCAATATGGTGAAACCCCGTCTCTACTGAAAATACGAAAATTAGCCAGGCATAGTGGCGGGTGCCTGTAGTCCCAGCTACTCTGGAGGCGAAGGCAGGGGAATCGCTGGAACCCGGGAGACGAAGGCTGCAGTGAGCTGAGATCCCACCACTGCACTTCAGCCTGGACAACAGAGCGAGACTCTGTAAGCAAGCAAGCAAGAAAGATTCAAAGGTGGAGGTTGGCAACCAGTAAGAAACAAACAACAACAGAGAAACAGAGAAAGAAACAAACAAAAAATGATAGCAACCTTCCTTGAACACTATCTAGATCTAGATGCCAGGTACAGGTAGGGTTGGAATTGCACCACATTCTCTGAGTGTGAGATAGATCATGTTATTCCCATTTTGCAGATGAGGGCGCCAAAGCAGAGGTATGTGTTAAACAAATTTGGGATTGAATGGAGGAGCTCTGCTTAGTATCACTCCTTGTCTGTTTTGCAAAACCTGGCTAGTTGGCAGTCCCTTGGGAATTCAACAGTTTGAGGAAAGTTCTAGCTCCAAAGTTTACACAGGCCACATAATCTCTTTGAGCCCCAGTTTCTTCATCAGGAATGAGGGTGATAATTGTTGACTTTTCAGGTATGTTGTAAAAATCAAATGAGATCATGTGTTTGCATGAACTTTGCAAAGTAGAAAGGATTTAGCAAATATAAAATAATTTCCCATTATCCTAGTCCATCCCTGGAGGGAAGGCCTTAACCATATCTGCTGAGAAGGGCACCCGTATGTACTCATCATCCATCAGAGAAATTTCTACCTCCACCATGTGTTATATAGACATTGCAAAAGCCCATTTTCCAAGGGGGCCTCCTTCTTTAACAGAATTCCTTCTTTAGTATGTTGAATATACTGCTGAATTTCAGTTGCCTCCCACAGGTATTTCCTTATAACTTAGAAGCAAATTAGCAGGCATCATGGTGATTCTATGGTTAATAACATGGTCTAGGGAAAAGCAAAAACAAAACAAAACAAAACAAAACAAAACAAAAAACAAGCCTGGCTTTTTTTAAGCCTGGTGGCTGAGCTAGCGAAGTCACTGACTATGTCTTTATTTGCTGCTCTGGTCACAGCTCTAGAATGATTGGGGTGAGGTTTTCTCGGGCCCACCCCTGCCTTTTAAATCCTGTATGAGGGCATGTCTGAGAAAACCAGTCAGGAAAGCTTGGTAGAGATGCTTCTGGAAAGAAAAAGGGAACATGCAAGATTCTGCATATATCTGGCCTGGAAACGGAGTGTGTCTTCTGCAACATAGTTGAAGGCAAACGCTTCCCTAGAACTCTAGAACCGGCATACGAAGATCTAAGCCCATATAATAGAGTGCCTCTGGAAGAAATGGCTTCCGCGAGGTACACTGTGGCATGGGTTCAAGTGTACTTCGGACTTGTGAATATTGCTCCATGCACACAGCAGGAAGCCTTTTAATGGATTTATTGGTAAAGTTATTGCCTGTTGCCTATTACATCAGTATCTGTGGCCTATGAAAATGCAAGCCAGGCTGGGTGCGGGGGCTCATGCCTGTCATCCCAGCACTTTGGGAGGCCAAGGCGGGCAGATCACCTGAGGTCAGGAGTTTGAGACCATCCTGGCCAACATGGTGAAACCCCGTCTCTATTAAAAATACAAAACTTAGCCAGGCATGGTGGTGCACCCCTGTAATCCCAGCTACTTGGGAGGCTGAGGCAGGAGAATCACTTGAACTCGGGAGATGGAGGTTGCAGTGAGCCAAGATCATGCCACTGCACTCCAACCTGGGTGACAGAGCAAGAATCCATCTCAAAAAAAAGGATGCAAGCCAGAACTTTTTTTTTACATGGAATTTTGCTCTTGTTGCCCAGGTTGGAGTGGAATGACATGATCTCGGCTCATTGCAACCTCCGCCTCCCAGGTTCAAGTGATTCTCCTGCCTCAGCCTCCTGAGTAGCTTAGATTACAGGCATGTGCCACCATGCCCGGCTAATTTTGTATTTTTAGTAGAGATGGGGTTTCACCATGTTGGTCAGGCTTGTCTCAAACTCCCGACCTCAGGTGATCTGCCCAGCTCAGCCTCCCAAAGTGCTGGGATTACAGGAGTGAGCCACTGCACCTGGTCACAAGCTAGAACTCTTATGAAGACCTGAGAGTCAGGAAAAATTTGCATCTTTTAAAAAAGCAACATGCTTTTTTCTGTATGAAAATGTGAATTCTGAAATTGAGAATATGTTCCTTAATTTTACAGTTTACCATATTTCCCATTTTCCTCTGGTAACCAAGAAACTGAGATCCAAATTTGTCAGTCCATTTTAGCAGAAGTGTAAGATTTTATGATTTTTGGATTGTGGTCCTCCAATCCTATCCATATTTTCCATAGCCCTGATTCAATATTTTGTCCGGTACTATATAATATATATTGTAGATACTGTACCCAGTCCATCATGGAATGTGGTTTTATATGTGTGTGTGTGCATATATATATATATATACACACACACAAATAAAATAAAATAAATGTTTCCAGGACCATCTACCTGGGACTCTGGGATTAACAAACATCTAAGAAAAGCTGGCTGGCGCTATGATCCTGGCTCTTCTACTTACCCATGAAGACATTGACTTTATAGGAATTCAGTGAGAATTAACGATGCAGCTGCTTCAGAGAACTGCAAGCTACTTTAGAAGCAGAGAATTTCTCAGTAAAGCCCCAACAACCAAAGAAGTTCATTGTCTTCTGAATCCTAGCAATGGTCCAGCTCTTGATGAATATGGCCTTGCCCCAACCCCTGCCGTGCTCTGTTCCTTCCCACCCACCTCAGCCCCGTGGCTCCTGTTGCTTTATTTTCACAAGGTGGTTTGTTTTTCATATAACTTACAAAATTGTCCCTTGGGTTTCTGAATTGACAATGTCTAGGTGGCAAAGCAAAATCCGAATGATAAGAAGCACTAGTACGTATTATTATCATTATTTGGTATATGAAAGAGTCTGCTTGTGTTTCATAATGGAAGACTGGCAAGTAAGGTACTGCTGTCTGAATATTTCCCATTAAGGTAGTAGGAGATGAGACAGCACCAGGGTCGGTGCCACCTGAAGCTAAATTATCACTTAATATACATAGTGAGCAGCTGATGTCCAGAAGTGAGCATCAAGCTCCTTGCTAACATGATGAGCAATGGCCATCTGTCCCTACAAAGCCAGGCAACGTGACCTTCAGTCCCAGGCGTTGCTAGCATCATTCTTTCCCATGATGAAGGATGAGAGAAAGGGTGGCTCTGGTAATTCTCTGTTATTAACAACAAGAAAAACCAAAGTTCTTGTCCCTGCTTTTATTACATATTTTCTCCTAAAAAAAGAAATGGAGGGAGAATCAACAGGACCCTGGTGAGCAAGTGAAAGCTGAGAGCTATGTGATTCTATTTCCTTAGAAGGAAGACATATGCATACACTTAATATGCAATTGAAGAGCAAAGCAGCACACATGCATTATACTGGAAATTCCTTCATGTTTTATTAATTTAAACTACATGAAAATATCTAGCTGGAACAAAAGCCACAGCTCGAAACCTCAGGCCACTGAACCTCTATTGGCGAACGGCGAGAGTCACTCTAATCTGTGGCTACTGTTGCTGGCATAGAGAAAGTAAACAATAATAGAAAGAGGTGAGAACAAATCACTACAAAGATATAACCTTGCCAGTGAGGGGTTTGTAATCTGGATTGACTCATTAAATTCTTATGTGAATTGAATGCATTCCCCCATTTGTGTCCTGCATTCTTTTCTGTGTCTGTCATGCAAGGGATCGTTAGCATCATTAGAACAAAAAGCGAGGGAAAAGTAAGCGGCTGCTTCTCGGTGGGAATCCAGCATTTGACAGAGAGCAAGATAACCATGTCCAAGATCAACAACACCAGACATTATAAAATGTTTCTCTAAGCCTGAGCAGTTCTCACAATATCAAGCAAATATGTATGCAGTGTGTTATTTTGTAAAGAATTCTATTTTCCATAACCTTTTACTTAGCTCTCAGGATTTTTTTAAGTTATTTTTTTTTTTAAGAAAAATGTAAGTCATTTCCTAAGAACTTGGTTTAATAGACCATTTAAAGAAATAGGAAACATATAATATAGGAGTTGCTTGGTGCATTCCCTTAGCATGTGTTAGATCAGGAGGAAAAAAACAATTAGCCACGGCTTAACTGTAAGGATTATTCACTGTTGCCCTCACGAGAGTCTGGAAGGGTGGGTGGGTGCAGGGTAGTGCAGCAGCTCAACGGGCCAGACTGTTCCTGCTCCTCTGTTCCACCATGCTCTGTGGGTTGGTTTTTCATTCTAATATTTGTCAGCTCAGAGTCCAAAGTTAGTTAACAAATCTTCTGGTATCGTATTCTCTCACGGGCATCCCCAGCAAGTGAGAACGGGGCAGAGGCAAAAACATTTTGCCCTTGCTGGGCCCCCTTTGGATTCGGGAAGGGAAGCCCTGTGTAGACTTCCGTTTGCATCTTATTGGCTGCACTGGGTCTCACGGCCATACCTAGATCAATCACTTAACAAAATGAAGATAAGTTCAGGCCCATCATGACTCACTCCTGGAATAAAATATTTGCCCAATTCCTGCTGGAGGTGGGGGGTGGGGGGCAAATTATGGGCAAATGGCTATTGCATAGGCAGGGAACCCTATCCCGATGTCTACCTCGATAGCCCAGGTCGCCTCCTCCTCATTCTCCAAAACCCTTCCATCCCATGGCGCTTCCTTGAACCTCCTCAAGAATGGCTCATGTAAAGTAGCTGCACACCAGGTGGGATATTATATTTCAAATCTGTTTCCTTTTTGCGTTTCCATATATTTTCCTATTATTTTTCATTCTTCTGTTGGTCTATGTATGTAATTTTGCTTCTGGCAGCATCTGTCTCTTACTCTTTTGTTTGTCTCTGAGCCTTCTCTCCTATCACCTCTCATGTTTAAATAATCTTTTACTTGTACATCTACTCATCCTATACTTCTATTTCACTAAAAGTACAGAAATGCAGGTAAGTCTGCTTATGGCTCCTATATTCAGGGTTATATTGCTAAAGCTGTCACTTCGGTCTCTGGGATCAGAGCTGTGAAGAGCAAGACAAGTTCCCTGGCCAAGTGCTCTCGAGGGCAACAGAGAGTGGGGGGTGGGGCCAGGGGCCAGAGGCCAGAGCTCAGCACTCACTATAGGGGCTTGCGACTGGGCTGGGAAGCCCACGAGGATCCCTGCCTCATTTATCACTCATGAGCAACTATCAGACACATTTAGTTGGGATACACACACACACAATCTTTGAAAGAAGGGTTCCTATCAGACTGTCCAGTCAATAACAGCTACTTTCCTCCCCTTCCCCCATGCAGGGCCCAGCTCTGTACCAGGGCCCAAGAACAAACCTGACCTGAAGCAGGACAGGCTCAAACAGCTCAACTCCCACACCCTGGCTCTTAGGGTTTATCCAATCCCAATAGAACATAATAAGGAAACTGCTGATTTCCTTAAAAAAGAAAAAAAAAAAAAGGAAAGAAATCCAGATCTGCCTAGGTTAACAAAGAAGGGAGGTTCTCCCTGTAGGAAGAGGCAGCAGGATTTTGAAGCCCAGATTATTGTTCTCTGTGAAGGCTCACTAATTATCAACCGCCCCACAACCAAGGCTGGCCTTGCCGGGGCAGGTCGGCAGAGAGGCTGCATTCCCTCCCCGTGTGCCCATGTCACCTGCCTTTTGACCTCCTGGGTTACAGCTGAGGCCAGGTTGCAACATATAAACAAGAATTTTCTAAAGAGACAAGAAGATGGCAGTAAACAGAAACGACTCCAATTTAGCTTCCTGCAAGTTTCCTCAGGGTGTGCCTGCAGCCTGGCTCTAGCTCCTTTATATCAGAAGCCCTCTACCACAGAGTAACAAAAGAGGGCTCTGTGGAACGCCAAAGGCCAAAAGCAGCTCAAGACGCCCCAAGCAGTACTCCTCAACCAGGAGCAAGTTTGCCCCCCAAGAGGTATTTCACAATGTCTGGAGACATTCTTGGTTGTCACAACTGGAGGTGATACTACTGGAATTTAGTGAGCAGAGGCCAGGGATGTTGCTAAACATCCTGAAATGCACAGGGCAGGCCTCACAGCATGGAATTTTCTGGCCCCAAATGTCAGTAGGGCTGTGGTTGAGAAATGCTGCCCTGGAGGAAGACACTAGTTCACCTTTGTAAGAAAAACAGGGGACTGTGGATCTGATTCTGCTAGCATGAGCCCATCACCATCACCAACCTGGAGGCTTCTAGGGGAGAAGAAGGGCAGGAAGGACTGCGTATTAGAAAGTCACCAGTGATCACTGCAGCTCATGGGAGAGGGAGGGTGTGGTTACCCCACATTAAGCCTGAGTAAGAGCAGACTTCAAGAAATCCATACCAGCAGCTTGACATGGGTCCTGTGGAATTTAGGAGAAAGAGGAGCTGGTAACCGGCTCTTCCAGGATACACATCTAAACACAGGAGGCTGACTAGCATTGGCAGAGCAACCAGAGGAAAGGCTTCATAGGGAGGAAGCTACACTTCTCCCCACAGCACAAAAGAGCTGCCCTAGGGATGCCATTAAAAAAAAAAATAAAGGACTCTACCTATAAGGAGCCTTTGGAGAAACAAACACGCCCTGCACAGGGACAGATTGCTAGGATCCCAGGGGCTGAGCATGACCCACACATAGCCAGAGGAAACGCATTGCCAGAAACAGATTCCAAGAAGGAATTTTTTAAAGACATGGGGTCTTGCTCTATTGCCCAGTCTGGAGTGCAGCGGTTCAATCATAGCTCACTGCAGCTTTGACCTCCCAGGCTCAAGCAGTCCTGCCTCAGTCTCCCCAATAGCTGGAGAAAGGATTTCTGAGAAACTCGCAAAAGGACTCAATGAGAGAAAGTCATTTTGGACAGCAGTCCCACCCAGAGGGGACCACTGCCAGACGTCAATGGTGTCACTAACTCCCTGCACCCCACCCAGTGACTGACCCTGGGGAGCCAAAGCAGCCAGCCACTGAGCGTCAGATGACGGGAAGCAAGGAGGGAGAATGAGCGGCCGTGTCCCTCCCTGGCGGGTTTCTAAGTAGAAAGAAGGCCCAAGCTGCAGAGGAGAGAAGCTGTTGTGTGATAAAAATATCACATTTTGAAACTGCACCGGGCTGAACCAGAGACATATGATTGTCAGACTGGCCTGGGATTTTGGTTCTCTAAGAATAACCATCCAGGAATGTAAAATGGCACAGCTTTGGTGGAAAACAGTATGGCGGTTTCTCAAAAAGTTAAAAATAGCATTACTATATGATTCAGCAATTCCACTTCTGGGTATACACCCGAAAGAATGGAAAGCAGGGAACTTGAAAAAAGACATTTGCACACCCATGTTCTCATCAGCAGGGTTCACAACAGCCGAGAGGAGGAAGCAACTCATGTATCCAACGACACATCGAAGAACACACAAAACGTGGTACATTCATACAGTGAAATGGGATTTGGCCTTAAAAAGCAAGGAAATTCCACCACACACTCCAACACGGATGAGTCTTGAGGACGTTA
This sequence comes from Rhinopithecus bieti, assembly GCF_001698545.2. Taxonomy (NCBI): domain Eukaryota; kingdom Metazoa; phylum Chordata; class Mammalia; order Primates; family Cercopithecidae; genus Rhinopithecus; species Rhinopithecus bieti. The sequence goes on along the minus strand of NW_016804791.1, from coordinate 288,440 downwards.
TGCTAAGTAGTATAAGCCAGTAACAGAAGGACACACACTGTATGGTTCCGTTTGTAGGAAGTACACGGTCAAACTCATAGAAACAAAGTAGAATGGTGGTTGCCGAGGGTTGGGGGAGGGGAGAATGGACAGCTAATGGTCGTGGGTGCAGAGTTGCAGTTTGGGAAGATGGAAAGAGTTCTGAAGACAGGTGGTGGGGATGCCTGTACAAGGATGTGAATCTACATAATGCCACTTAAAAATGGTTAAAATGGTCAACTTTATGTTACACATATTTTACCACAAAGTTTTAAAAATTTTAAACAAAGAAACAAATAATAACCACCAAGGTTATGTGATCTGACCCAGACTTCTTCCAAAGAGCAAGTTAAGAGTGAGGTCATAGAGTAAGTTCAATGGGATCACTGGGGTGAAATGAAGTCAGTTCCTACCTGCCTCTTGAGAAGTTCTGACCTGTTTAATAAACTGGTTACTTCTCTTTAATTCCCTGCCACTTGACAACACCCCTGACTCTGAGCATCTTTTTGCTGCTGGCCCCTCAACCTGTCTTCTGAGCGTTGATTTGTGACCAGGACCTCCATGTCCTTGGATACTTATTGTTGGTGGTGTCAAGAAAAGGAAACCACATTTCCAGAGGGGCACACCTTTGCAATGACCCCGCTTGGCTTTCTCTTTACGTTAAGTAAAACTGACTTTTTTTTTTTTTTTTGGTACATCGCTCTATGACTTTTAACACATGTAAAGGCTTTGCTTTTAAGATCACAATTATACCAGAACCCCTTCTAGTTATGGAGTGAGGAATCAAGATTACCTTACGGTGACAAAGAAGAGCCCTGTATCCCAGTCCTATGGCTGAATTTCCTAGCACTTTCTCCCAGGACATTCGGGGGCAAAACCTTCACCTGCCTTGCCTCTTCTTCTACTCATTCCCACATTCAAGGCTGCTGCACAGATCAGGTGGGCTGTAGGGTGAGCACAATTTTCTGAGGGCTGGAAAGAGCTCCACCCTCTCCCCCCACAACAGAAGGCAAACACACTGGAACGCAAGTTCATGCGAGCGACTTTATGGAGGCTTAGCCTTGAATCTGTCTTCACACATTTCAACATTGGTGCTTTGTTATTTGTCATAAATTGCTTAATGGATACACTATGCAACAGATATCAACAACCCTGATGACTGAGAAGCAATGCCAGCTATTAAAGCGAACTTTGATCTGGTTTCACATCCTGGCTCTACCACTTTCTAGCAGGGCTTTGTCCTTGAAATCTTGCTGCTTCACGGTTTTCGTCTGTAAAGTAGGTCTACAGTTGTTATGGGGATTAATAAGATAAAGCACTTCACACAGAATAGGTATTCAATAAATGACAGCCTTCTGTGCATGTAGGTGTGACCTAAAATGGAACCATGGAATTGCAACAAATAAAACTTCTCTCTACTTTTACTCGGGGTCTTACAGAAAAAAATTAAGAGACTCTTTCTGCTTCCATCACAAGACTAATGTACATGTCACAGTGCTTCCCTGGATTACATGTATCTGTTAGGGTGCTTTCAGTTACAAGAACAGAAAACACAGCTAAATGTACCTGAAACCATAGAACTGGTACTAACTCGCAAAAGACTACAGGTGGAACAGTTTTAGGGTTAATCAGTGACTGGACCCACCTCTATGCAATTAAGGGCCTGGAATCTTTCCTTCTTTCTCAGTGCAGTGACTTTTGTCTTCAGGGTGATTGCCGTACGGTCCCAGGATGTCTGTGATAGCTCCAAGGACTTTCTCCTTATACAATAACACACAGGGGTAGGAAAAGCAGAAGTTTCTCTAATGTGTTCTTTTGAAAAACAACAAAAAAAAAATCCTTTCACAGAAGAACACCACTCAGCCATTTTCCTTATATCTAGTTGACCAGAATTGGGAAACGTATCACATGCCCCTGCTTAGCCAATCACTAACAAGGGGAAACAGACCAGCCGGAATGGTTTGGACCAATCAAAATTCACCCCAGTAGTGAGGTGGGGCTTCTTCCCTGAGTGTGCGGGAGAATGAGTAGAAAAACAATTACCAAAAATGACATCTCTGAGGGTAGGGACCAAATTTAATGTTGCATTTTTATTTAACAGAGGGCTGAGTGTTTAACAGATGCTCACTAGACGATAATTGACATGGCCATTCAGATCCTTACAAAAGCAACAGTCTGGTCTAATAAAAGACTTTAAAAACACAGGTATATCTCTGATTACTAATAGCAGACAATAAATGTCTGGTAAGTCCCCCTGTATCCCTTGGTAGAAAAGCATGTCTCCTGGCCTCTCCGAAGGAGTTATTGGTCTAAGGAAGGATGGTATTTCCAATTTATGAAAATCTGTAGTTATTCACTAATTTGGCAAATATTATTGAACAATTATATGTGCTAGATTTGGGGACACATTGTTGAACTTGATACATAAGGTCTCCATCCTCAGGAGCGTAAGGGGGTGAAAAAGAAACATTAAACAAATAAACACTAGATTTATGGGCAATTCAGGAGAAGACTTATAAGTGCTAATGAGGGCCAGGATCCAAGAAAGGTCTAGGAATCAGAAAAGGTTTTACTGAGGAGGGGCTATTTAATGTAACAGCTGAGAAGGAAGTTCCCTTCATTTAATTGGAAAAAGTTCCACTGGAAGGTTAGATTTAAGGAAATCTTTGCATGCAGGTGTGGATTTAAATGTTAATGCAGACAGAAGGAATGACTTATTTAAAACATTCAGCAATGAATTAAGGATAAGGAAGAAAAAAATAACCAGAGGTGACATGTATTGCAGTAGTGTTTGTCAGAAGACTTGAAGCTTTAATTATGAAACAGAAAATCAAGTTTGAATACCTCCTTAGTTGAGAAAATTTAATAAATTTCTCCATTCTCATACTTCAACACTTCATATCACTGGCTAGTTACAAGGCTTAAAATAGAAAGGGCCAGTTGCTTTACAATTCAGTTCTGTACAATAACTTTTCCCCCACAAGCATCTCAAAAGCTTTTTCTGTCACAGCTTATTACATGGAAAGCCTTTATGACTACATATTTTATGATATAGTTGCAAAATAATTATTTACTTATAAAATAAATATTCAGCCATTAATCTAGTGTTTTCAAAATAAGAATTTACCTTTTATCTAAGACTTTGTATGAGATACCTGGCAACCCTCAGAAAAACAGGCCTCTCTCATTATGTTAACTGGATACATTCAGTAGTGTGTTTGTGTGTGCTTGTCTTGCTGGAGAGGGGCCCTAAATCAAGTATGGCAGGTCCTCAAATACCGTCATTTGATTCAACATCTTTTCAAAATAACATTGATGAGAAAGGCCAGGTGTGGTGGCTTATGCTTGTAATCCAAGCACTTTGGGAGGCCGAGGGGGGTGGGGGGGCATTGCTTGAGGCCAGGAGTTTGAGACCAGCCTGACCAACATGGCGAAACCCCGTTTCTAGTAAAAATACAAAAATTAGCTAGACGCACACCTGTAATCCAGCTACTGGGGAGGCCGAGGCAAGAGAATCACTTGAGCCCACGAGGTGGAGGTTGCAGTGAGCTGAGATCATGCCACTGCACTCCAGCCTGGGCGACAGATTAAGGCTCTGTCTCACAAAAACACTGATGAGGAAAAAGCATCGCTTCCCACCAGGGCCACTGTGTGAGTTTGCACAGTCTTCCCATGTCTATATGGGTCTTCTCCAGGTACTCAGTTTTCTCCCATATCCCAAAAATGTGCACATTAGATAAACTGGTGTGTCTACAGTATCCCAGTGTTAATGTGGCTGTGTGTGTGAGTGCACCCTGCGATGGGATGGCATCCCATCCAGGGTCCAGGGAGGGTTCCCAACTGCTGCCCTGAACAACCAAGAGGGGCTCTGGCCACCCTCAATCCTGAACTGGAATAATCAGGTAAATAATTCTTACTTGTTTTTATTAATCTTTCTTAAGTGTGTCTATAGCTCACATTTATTTCAATACTTAATATTACAAGGGCGTTGATTATTTAGAATTTTGGTAATGTTTTTGTGACCAGAAATATGCCGTAATAATTTGCTTGTTTATATCATTTAGCCTATGGTCAATAGTTTTGTTATACTCCGTTTCACTTAAAGTTTCAGTTTCCAAGAGCTCTCAACCTAGTTAAGCCTTAACTGTACTATAATGTGTGTTTTTTCTCCATTGATTCCTACTAGGGTAATACAATTGTCAACCTAAGGGAACAAATAAATTCTAGAAGGAAGGCTTTCCACACAGTTGTTGCAGGAGTACCAACCATAGGCTCTTGAGACGAATGGTTTAACAACTCACCATTGGCCAAATAAGGTCTCTCTCACCCCTGCTGTATTTGCACATGCTGTTCCATTAGCCCCAAACCATTCCCCTCACACCACTGTTACTCATGCTTTCAATGGGACCGAAGGCTCAGCTGACCACCATAGAGTCAGCGAAGTCACTTGTTAAATGCAGGTTCCATGCCCTACCTTCGGAGATTCTATTATAACTTGGGACGGGAGTGGGGGCACAGCATATGAATTTTTGTCCCCTTCCTAAGCTCCTTCCAAAGCATGAGCAAATTGAGAACCAATGCTAACACCCTCTCCAAATACTACTTTCTCTGGAAATCTCACCCAATCCTCTCAGCTTCCTGTCTGTTCTCCTAAACATCATCTACTTGTAATCTGACTTGGGCACTCAGCACACCCAACCATGTGCTTCCCTGCCTCTCCTCCTCCTCTCCCCCATGAACCCCTCCAAAGCAGATCCATCCGATTCCCCTTCCAATTCCTAGCACAAGGCTCAGAATCTTTGAACCTTTCATACATGGTTGTGGAATGAATCAATAAATACACAACTTAAGAAGAACACGTTCACTATTTCTTGAAGACAAACAGGTTTAGTTGGGGGCGGGTCCTTTGGTACTCAGGTGTGTCTGCTGGAACCCTCTAATGTTGCTGCTTTCGGGTGGGCTCTGTCTCCAGGAGCAGACCCCCTCCCTGCAGCGCCACGGGGACGGCCCTTCTTCTGTGAGCTCTGACTTCAGCCTCAACTCCAGGATGCTTTCGCTTTCCTTTGACTAGGAGTGGAGTTAACACAGTACTAAACTTTAACAACAGACGTTTAACTGCACACATTGCAGCCTTGAGAGTCCAGGTTCTGAAAGGCATCAAATTTGAATGAAAGAGAAACATGTGTGATTTGGGGGAGAATTCTGAGTGCATTTTAATAGGGTTCTACCAATTTATCTCCTGGCTTCCACAAACACCATAATAAACTTGTCATTTTCTGAGAATTAACTCTTCGATTAGACGTGTCTGGACAATTGCATATTAACAATCTTCTGAACTCGTCGCCCTAATTGGAGGGCAAAGTGGATGAATGCAGAAAAAAGAAATAAAACGGGCCGGCAGCGTTGGGGTGCGCTTCTGCCGCAGCGCTACAGCCGCGCTGCTGTGAGGGGGCTGAACACACGGGAGGCGACGCTGCCTCTTCCAAAACACCGAGAACGCAGCCGGAGGACGCAGCCGCTCAGGAATGCCCGCGTGGTGATGCTTATTGACCATCGCCCAGCTTAAGTCTCGCTGCCGACGCGTTCACAATATAAACAGGAAGGATTAGGGTGACCCCGCGTCCCCAGAGACTGAAGCCGTCCGGGGAAAGCTCTGGTTACCTTGCATCCTGAGCAGCCTGCCCCTTGATGACAAATGTCCCAGATTCGGGCATTCTTTTGTGGTTCATGGGAAAGCGCTGCTAATCCGTGCGAGCCCGCGCGCACACGTCTCGGCTGCATTCAGCTCGCTCGCACAATGCGCTGGCGGAGCTCCCCGGCCACAGAGGCCCGCGGGACGCCGGCTCCCCCCCCCCCGGCCCCGACCTCGCCGCTGGGCTTGGCGTCACCTCCACGTGCGTGCGCGCCTCGAGGTTCTCGGGGCAGAAGCGGGTGGGTGTGGGCGTTTGGGGAGGGTGAGAAGGGAAAGTGCTGGCTGCATAGAAAAAAGGGAAAAAAGCAAGACAGATCAGGTTGGTGTTTTTCTTCCAACCTGTTCTTGCTCGCTTCTCTGCTCTACCCAGGCTCTCTCCCACTTTTTAAGCCCTCCCTTCTCCGCCCCTCTCTCCTTTTCCAGCCTCTTCGCACTTTTCAATGCACCAGGTTATAACAGCCTTGCAGGGAGTGGCTGAATTGTAACGACTCTGTGAAGTAGGTACATTTTGCAGATGAGGAAACTGAGGCACACACGATCCCAGGGGGCACTGGATGTGGAACCAGGCCTCCAGAGCGCGCTGTCTCCACCACTAAGCTACAAGTTGCCGATGTCACTAGCAAGGACTTCCCTGTAACCTGCGCTGTCACCCTGTCATAAACACGTCTATGTTTCCATCTCAACGGCCTCATTTAGAGAGAGCAGCGAGTTCACATGCCAGTCAAATGGAGAAGACGTGGAAGAGACAGTTTAGTTTATCAAAGCGTTTTCCACCAGCAAACGCTGGCCCGGGTGGAAGTTCTCTTGCTTCAGTAAAGGCGCAGGTTCAATGAGTGCTCCCACCTCCACCGGCTCCTCTTTCCCCTCAAGGAACTGAGGAAGAATCTTTACCTCTGAGAAGGCGGTTTAAAAACCAAGCTGTGACAAACATGGATGAAAGGGGGGGTTATTAATAGATGACAAATGATCTCCTTGGTATTCTGGAAAATACCGGAAATAACGTGCTGCATACCTGGGAATAATGTAATAATTCCAAAACAACAAGGCAGGAAACAAAATCCGGAAAGTTCAGGAAGATTTGTTAAGATTTTGGAGCATGAGTCAGAAAACTGTGTTGAATGTGTTGGAGCAGGGGGAGGGGGACGTTTCAACTTCATTACAGATTAAAGAAATGAAACAGCCAAGAGATATCAGATTTCACCTATGAAGCAGGGAGTGGAGGTAAGATCTAATGATGTAAATATTGCCGGTGGGAGTGCACTTAAGAGGTGATTTGGAAATACTTATCAAATGCCTCAAAATATGTGTATTTTTGACCCATTAGTTCTATTTATGGAGTTTTATCCTAAGATCATAATTTACAATATGCCAGATAACTTGGATAGAAGAAGAGTCAATGTGCTGTTCTTAATTCCAAAAGAATGGAAACAGATCCACATGCCCATCAATAGGGAACTGTTCAGAAATGTTGCAGTAATCCACACAAACGAAAACTGTTGGCGATATATTGGTAACAGAAAGAAAGCAAATTTGCATATCACAGTACCTTTTTTGAAAAAAAAAAGTATAAGGAAATATGTCTGGAAGAACATGTAAAATATTAACTGTGCTTAAAGGCTGTGAATGAGTTTTATGTTCTCCTGTGTTTCCATATTTTCCAATGTATCATCAATGAGTACCTATTGTATGAGTAATAAAGAAAATTGAAATACTGATTTTTGAGGAAAAAACAAATTTCTCTTTCTCCTTAGTAATTGATGAGAGCAGCCTCTGACTCAAAGGCAGGATAGTCCTCCAAGGAGGTGAGAATACTCATCTGGCGACGTGACTTTCATCATGGAATGTGAATCTTGCCACATGGGTGTCAGGTACCCATGCAAAAGCATGTCCTTCAGTCAACAACAGAGAGTCCACGGGTCTTAGGTTCACACTGGGGAATTTAACTGAAAAGTGTTGTTATCCAATGCTTGGCCAATGCCTATCCAAGAGAAGTGATATTCACAGAAGACAGTCCACGCGGTTTGCTGACCACTTGCTCCTGCAGGTGTGCTTAGCATACTTTAACTGCACAGCGGTGAGATCATTAGCTCTGTGCAAACCTCATTCAACGAGCACTCCACAGAAATGCCTTTCCTGAGTTATGCTTTCATGTTTTACCCTTGACTTCCTTCTGGGTTTGAAATGAAGAGATCATATGAAAAATACCTTTTCTAGAAATCCCTTGCTGCAGAGGTTTTGAATGTTGTGCACTGTCTCTGTGTGTTGACCCTCCTGATGAAATCCCCCAGAGCAGTGATGTTTAAACTGAGCTCCTGGAAACTGCTGAGGCAGCTGAGGTACCAAGCTCCTTTTCCATCGGAGGACTCTGCTTTTACTTGTTCTATCACAGATGCCAAATACATGACAACCACAGAGCTGCTTAGGAAAGACACAGTCTGATACCGCCTGGATCAGAGCTAGTTTGGGATGCTTTAAGAGGGAAAAGAAATTCAACACAGATTCAAGTCTCTGCTTCTGGAGGTATGACCTCACAATTGGAAGATTCTAACTGTCACTGAAACAAGCCAGAGATCCGTTTTTTAAAAGAAACAATAAAATGGCCAAGCACGGTGGCTCACGCCTTTTAATCCCAGAACTTTGGGAGGCCAAGGCCAGGAGATCGAGACCATCCTGGCTAACACAGTGAAATCCCGTCTCTAATAAAAATACAAAAAATTAGCCGGGTGTGGTGGCGGCGCCTCTAGTCCCAGCTACTGGGGAGGCCGAGGCAGGAGAATGGCAGGAACCCAGGAGGCAGAGCTTGCAGTGAGCTGAGATCGCACCACTCTACTCCAGCCTAGGCGACAGAGCAAGACACTCCCTTTCAAAAAAAAAAAAAAAAAAAAAAAAAAAAAAAAAAAAAGGAAGGCATGCTGGCGCACACCTGTGATCCCAGCACTTTGGGTGGCCAATGCTGGAGGATTACTTGAGCCCAGGAGTTTGAGACCAGCCCAGGCAACGTAGTAAGACCTTAGTCTCTTTAAAAAATAAAAGGAATTAAAAAATGATATTGTNAGATTCTAACTGTCACTGAAACAAGCCAGAGATCCGTTTTTTAAAAGAAACAATAAAATGGCCAAGCACGGTGGCTCACGCCTTTTAATCCCAGAACTTTGGGAGGCCAAGGCCAGGAGATCGAGACCATCCTGGCTAACACAGTGAAATCCCGTCTCTAAATAAAATACAAAAAATTAGCCGGGTGTGGTGGCGGCACCTCTAGTCCCAGCTACTGGGGAAGCCGAGGCAGGAGAATGGCAGGAACCCAGGAGGCAGAGCTTGCAGTGAGCTGAGATCGCCCCCCGGCCCCCCCACCTGGGGAAAAGAAAAAACCCCCCTTTAAAAAAAAAAAAAAAAAAGAAAAGAAACAATAAAACAAGGTAGGCATGCTGGCGCACACCTGTGATCCCAGCACTTTGGGTGGCCAATGCTGGAGGATTACTTGAGCCCAGGAGTTTGAGACCAGCCCAGGCAACGTAGTAAGACCTTAGTCTCTTTAAAAAATAAAAAGGAATTAAAAAATGATATTGTGAAAATCACAAATATATACTGTATTTGTCTCTCAGGACTATAGTAACAAAGTGCCTCAAACTGCGTGGGTTAAAACAACAGAAATATATTGTCTCAAGATTCTGGAGGCTAGAAATCTGATGAAGGTGTTCACAGCACCATGCTCCCGACACCGATAGGGCAGAATCCTCCCTTACATCTTTTAACTTCTGGTGTTGGTTGGCAGTCCTGGGCATTCCATGGTTGGTGGATACATCATTTCAGTCTCCAGTGTCATCACCACATGCCTATCTTTTCCTCATGTGTTTCTCTGCTTTTCTTGTAAGGACACCAGCCATACTGGAGTAAGGGTCCATCCTGCTCTAGCATGACCTCACCTTAAGTAATTACAACCACAACAGCCCTGTTTCAAGTAAGGTCACATTTGGATGGGCTAGGGATTAAGACGTCCATGTATCTTTTAAGGGAACACAATTCAACTCATAACATTTTCCTACAGAGCTAACTTTTTAAAAACCAACTGTCTGGTCTTGTGTAAATGATATTTGTATCTTGAAATAAAATTCCAATGACTACATCATACATAGATTAAAAACCTGTATCCCAATGGCCAGGTGTGGTGGCTCACACCTGTAATCCCAGCACTTGGAGAGGCTGAGGCAGGCGAATCACCTGAGGTCAGGAGTTGGAGACCAGCCTGACCAACATGGAGAAACCCTGTCTCTACTAAAAATACAAAATTAGCTGGGCGTGGTGGCGCGTGCCTGTAATCCCAGCTACTCCAGAGGCTGAGGCAGGAGAATGGCTTGAACCCAAGAGGCAGAGGTTGTGGTGAGCCAAGATTGCACCACTGTACTCCAGCCTGGGCAACAAGAGCAAAACTCTGTCTCAAAAAAAATAAAAATTAAAATTAAAAAATCCGTGTTTAGTTTCTTCATATCTAACCTGAACAGGGATGGACTCAAACAGAAAAAAAGAAAAAATAGAGTGTGCTTCCAATGAAGGCATTAAAACAAACTCCAAAGCCATAATTATGAACAGAGGGGATCCACTGTGGGACTGCGGGCCTCAGTATTTGGGGTCCGGGAGTGCATGGTCTGTCTGTGCAGTGGCTCACTGGTCACATCATCCACTGTGGGCTCATCATCCACTACCATAAGCCTGCTCTTCTACTATTCTCCTTGACTGAAAACGGCACCGCCATCTACTAGGTTATTCAGACAAACCAGTCTTGACTCCTTCCTATCCATCTCTTCTACCAAATTAATCTCCAAGACTTGTATCTTTTGAATCGATGTGCTATTAAAAATAAAGATTGGCATTTAGTACACACTTACCTCATCTCAGGCACAGTTCAAGTGCTTGATTCGTATTAACTGTTTTAATTCTGAGTACGACTCTATGTAGTAGGCACAAAGACTATGTAGATTCTAAAGATGAGGACATGGAGGCACATAGAGTAATGTTAAATAACATTCTCAAGGTCATAAAGTAAAAAAAGACAAAGCCTGGATTCAAACCACAGATGACTGCCTTCTGAACCCATCCTGTTCTTAATGACAGTCATGTACAGCCCAGAAAGCCTGTTACTCTTCCCTAAAAGTTGGTATTCCCCATCAGAGCTGAGCGTTTTATACCTCCCACCTCTTTACCCCTTTCCTCCCTCCCTCCCCTCAGCTGATGACCTTGCCTTCCGAAAGAAACTAGAAGCCACCAAATCTATAAACTGGCCTTCGTCAGTTCCCAGCTTTTCTTTTCATTTCCTTTTTTTCTTCTTTCTTTCTTTCTTTCCCTTTCTTTCTTTTTCTTTTCTTTCTTTCTTTCTTTCTTTCTTTCTTTCTTTCTTTCTTTCTTTCTTTCTTTCTTTCTTTCTTTCTTTCTTTCTTTCTTCCTTTCTTTCACTTTCTTTCTTTTCTCTTCCCTTCCTTCCTTCCTTCTTTCCTTCCTTCCTTCCTTCCTTCCTTCCTTCCTTCCTTCCTTCTTTCATAGAGACAGGGTCTGGCTCTGTCCCTTAGGCTGGAGTACAGTGGCACAAACTTGGCTCACTGTAGCTTCAAACTCCTGGCCTCTAGCAATCCTCCCATTTGAGCCTCCTGAGTAGCTAGGATTACAGGCGTGTGCCACCATGCCTGGCTAAGTTTTGTTTGGAGTTATTTTGGCAGGGGATACAGATGTGGGTGTCACTATGTTGCACAGGCTGGTCTTGAACTTCTGGGCTCAAGCGATCCTCCCACTTCAGCCTCCTAAAGTGCTAGGATTACAGGCCTGAGCCACTGTGCCCAGCCAGTTACCATCTTTTCTATCACTACATTTATAATGGAAGAAGTATCTTTCCTTGCTCTTTTAAAAGCCGGATTTTGATATATTTATTTATTTATTTGTGATGAGGTTGGAACTGTCACACATTGAAGACTATTTTCTTTCTTTCTTTTTTTGCCAGGGCTAACCCTTTTATTACTGGTATAACATTGTTAATTAAAGTTTTCTTTTTTTTTTTTTAAATTTCACTTTAAGTTCTGGAATACATGTGCAGAACGTGCAGATTGTTACATAGGTATACATGTGCCATGGTGGTTTGCTTCACCCATCAACCCTTCATCTAGGTTTTAAGCCCCACATGTATTAGGTATTTCTCCTAATGCTCTCCCTCCCCTTCCCCTCCACCTCCCTACAGGCCAAGGTGTGTGATGTTCCCCTCCCTGTGTCCATGTGTCCTCATTATTCAACTCCCACTTATGAATAAGGACATGTGGTGTTTGGTTTTCTGTTCCTGTGTTAGTTTACTGAAAGCAATGATAAAAGCCAGATTCTTAATCTGGGGTCCAGAGACCCACAAGAGGCTCACGGTGAGAATTCAGATGTTTTGTGAATTTAGGTGGGAAAATATTACATCTCTATTTCCACTAATCCAACAAACCACAGTCATATTAGCAAGACGTTTACCTCTGAGTAATAGAAATCACAGATGTTTTGCTATTGCACTATAGTTTTATGGATATCTCCAAAGAGAAAGTACATCTCAATGCTCATCACAATTTCAAAATTATAGTAGTTATTAGACCCATAGATATTACTATATATAAGATTGTCTTTTGGGGCTATTCTTACTATTAACCCCTCCCCAATCTCTAGATTGATAAAGCCAACTCTCTCCTATCATCTCTAGTTGACTGTCTAATAAATATCTCAAAGTTAATTCATTCAAAACAGAGCTCTTGATTTTCCTCCCCAAACCTGCTGCCCATATCTCAGTATAGAGGTTCCATCATCCATTCAGTGGCTTACACCCATCCCTAGGAGTCATTCTTCATTCCTCCCTCTCTTTCTCTCATCCCCATTAACAAGTTCTGTAAGTTACAGCTGCCAACTTCTTAGTCTACCCCTTGGAACCTCCTGTGGCCCTGTTCACTCCACTCAACCTCACGGAACTCCTTTCTGTCCCTGAACCCTCCAGGCCTGCTGTCCTCTTGGGGTCATTGAACTCACTGTTGCTTCCTTTTGCCTCTCCAGATTCTCCTGTGTCTTTCGCTTCCTTATCCTTCAGGCCTCAGCTTAAATGTCATCGACAGCATATTTTCCAACCTGTCACTTGTATTTCCACACAAGTTGCTTGCTTGTTTCTTGTCTGTTTCTCCCTACTAGAATGTGAGCTCCATGAGGGCAAGAATCTTGTCTGTCTCATTCATTGATCGCATAAGAGACCATTAGCAATCTATTAAATGAATAAATGCGTAACCAGCCACTTACTATGCAGTTTTTTTGAAGATTAATCAAAACAATGCAAGTTCATCCCTCAAACTGTCCCACCTCATGGGGAGTGCTCAGTCAGTTCTCCCCAACAGAGTACTCGCTTTCTCATAATACCACCACCACCACAGAGAGGATCCGTGCTTGGTCTGACAAATGCGTCCTCCTAGTGACACAAACACAAAACTGGAAATCAATTGAAGTCACAGAAGAGAATACGGCATGCACACATAGAAATGCCTTTGGGGAATGCAGGGTCCATTTGCTAAAATAAATGCAGATCAGAAAGAATACACATTTTGGAGGGAGGAGATCCTGCCTGGATTTAAGTCCCTGTTCCTTTCCTTCCCAACATAGTATGTTAGCAATTTATTCAATGTCTCTGAGCCTCAACGTCCTAAGCTGTGCACAAGGGTAACAACATGTACCTTACACGTTGTGAATGCTGAGTGGGATAACACTTAGAGTACAGATAGTAAACTCTCTATATAGTATTATTTCCATTTGCCACTACAGTGAGTCCCCTAAAAGAAGCAAGCACTTACAGTTGCAAGGAACCTTGCAGAGTTCCTATTTTGTCTTATTTTATGGTATTTAATATCAGAAAAAATGAAGATTTTTTTAAAAAATCCATACACTTTACAGAATTGGCAGTTGCAAACAAGGGGAATTTACCAAAATTTTTTTTAATGCCATACAAATTTATTTCTTTCTTGCTAGCATTGCATTTGAATGAATCCTTTCCCGAGCAATCATGCTGACTTGGATTTATATCTGTATTCAGCTTAGACTCCCACTGTTCTTTAGGGGTAATTTTGAAATCTTTCTACACAAATCGATACGCAGTTCCCATTGATAAAGAACAGCCTCAGAGCTTTTACCTCCTGCACACTATTTTGACACGTCAGCACCCTGAAGTTTTTATGTTTAAAAAAGTAATTTGTCTAAAGGAAGAGGGTATTTTCAAACCATACTTCCAAAAAATGTCAAATAACAGGAATAAAAGAAGAAATGAGCGTTGGAGTAAAAGAAAGCACCTGAATAAAATAAATCTCAGAAAGAATAAAAAGATCAAGAG
>NW_016804791.1:226291-272973 GCF_001698545.2 Rhinopithecus bieti | reverse complement strand
TTCCTTCCTTCCTTCCTTCCTTCCTTCCTTCCTTCCTTCCTTCCTTCCTTCTTTCATAGAGACAGGGTCTGGCTCTGTCCCTTAGGCTGGAGTACAGTGGCACAAACTTGGCTCACTGTAGCTTCAAACTCCTGGCCTCTAGCAATCCTCCCATTTGAGCCTCCTGAGTAGCTAGGATTACAGGCGTGTGCCACCATGCCTGGCTAAGTTTTGTTTGGAGTTATTTTGGCAGGGGATACAGATGTGGGTGTCACTATGTTGCACAGGCTGGTCTTGAACTTCTGGGCTCAAGCGATCCTCCCACTTCAGCCTCCTAAAGTGCTAGGATTACAGGCCTGAGCCACTGTGCCCAGCCAGTTACCATCTTTTCTATCACTACATTTATAATGGAAGAAGTATCTTTCCTTGCTCTTTTAAAAGCCAGATTTTGATATATTTATTTATTTATTTGTGATGAGGTTGGAACTGTCACACATTGAAGACTATTTTTCTTTCTTTCTTTTTTTGCCAGGGCTAACCCTTTTATTACTGGTATAACATTGTTAATTAAAGTTTTTCTTTTTTTTTTTTTAAATTTCACTTTAAGTTCTGGAATACATGTGCAGAACGTGCAGATTGTTACATAGGTATACATGTGCCATGGTGGTTTGCTTCACCCATCAACCCTTCATCTAGGTTTTAAGCCCCACATGTATTAGGTATTTCTCCTAATGCTCTCCCTCCCCTTCCCCTCCACCTCCCTACAGGCCAAGGTGTGTGATGTTCCCCTCCCTGTGTCCATGTGTCCTCATTATTCAACTCCCACTTATGAATAAGGACATGTGGTGTTTGGTTTTCTGTTCCTGTGTTAGTTTACTGAAAGCAATGATAAAAGCCAGATTCTTAATCTGGGGTCCAGAGACCCACAAGAGGCTCACGGTGAGAATTCAGATGTTTTGTGAATTTAGGTGGGAAAAATATTACATCTCTATTTCCACTAATCCAACAAACCACAGTCATATTAGCAAGACGTTTACCTCTGAGTAATAGAAATCACAGATGTTTTGCTATTGCACTATAGTTTTATGGATATCTCCAAAGAGAAAGTACATCTCAATGCTCATCACAATTTCAAAATTATAGTAGTTATTAGACCCATAGATATTACTATATATAAGATTGTCTTTTTGGGGGCTATTCTTACTATTAACCCCCTCCCCAATCTCTAGATTGATAAAGCCAACTCTCTCCTATCATCTCTAGTTGACTGTCTAATAAATATCTCAAAGTTAATTCATTCAAAACAGAGCTCTTGATTTTCCTCCCCAAACCTGCTGCCCATATCTCAGTATAGAGGTTCCATCATCCATTCAGTGGCTTACACCCATCCCTAGGAGTCATTCTTCATTCCTCCCTCTCTTTCTCTCATCCCCCATTAACAAGTTCTGTAAGTTACAGCTGCCAACTTCTTAGTCTACCCCCTTGGAACCTCCTGTGGCCCTGTTCACTCCACTCAACCTCACGGAACTCCTTTCTGTCCCTGAACCCTCCAGGCCTGCTGTCCTCTTGGGGTCATTGAACTCACTGTTGCTTCCTTTTGCCTCTCCAGATTCTCCTGTGTCTTTCGCTTCCTTATCCTTCAGGCCTCAGCTTAAATGTCATCGACAGCATATTTTCCAACCTGTCACTTGTATTTCCACACAAGTTGCTTGCTTGTTTCTTGTCTGTTTCTCCCTACTAGAATGTGAGCTCCATGAGGGCAAGAATCTTGTCTGTCTCATTCATTGATCGCATAAGAGACCATTAGCAATCTATTAAATGAATAAATGCGTAACCAGCCACTTACTATGCAGTTTTTTTGAAGATTAATCAAAACAATGCAAGTTCATCCCTCAAACTGTCCCACCTCATGGGGAGTGCTCAGTCAGTTCTCCCCCAACAGAGTACTCGCTTTCTCATAATACCACCACCACCACAGAGAGGATCCGTGCTTGGTCTGACAAATGCGTCCTCCTAGTGACACAAACACAAAACTGGAAATCAATTGAAGTCACAGAAGAGAATACGGCATGCACACATAGAAATGCCTTTGGGGAATGCAGGGTCCATTTGCTAAAATAAATGCAGATCAGAAAGAATACACATTTTGGAGGGAGGAGATCCTGCCTGGATTTAAGTCCCTGTTCCTTTCCTTCCCAACATAGTATGTTAGCAATTTATTCAATGTCTCTGAGCCTCAACGTCCTAAGCTGTGCACAAGGGTAACAACATGTACCTTACACGTTGTGAATGCTGAGTGGGATAACACTTAGAGTACAGATAGTAAACTCTCTATATAGTATTATTTCCATTTGCCACTACAGTGAGTCCCCTAAAAAGAAGCAAGCACTTACAGTTGCAAGGAACCTTGCAGAGTTCCTATTTTGTCTTATTTTATGGTATTTAATATCAGAAAAAATGAAGATTTTTTTAAAAAATCCATACACTTTACAGAATTGGCAGTTGCAAACAAGGGGAATTTACCAAAATTTTTTTTAATGCCATACAAATTTATTTCTTTCTTGCTAGCATTGCATTTGAATGAATCCTTTCCCGAGCAATCATGCTGACTTGGATTTATATCTGTATTCAGCTTAGACTCCCACTGTTCTTTAGGGGTAATTTTGAAATCTTTCTACACAAATCGATACGCAGTTCCCATTGATAAAGAACAGCCTCAGAGCTTTTACCTCCTGCACACTATTTTGACACGTCAGCACCCTGAAGTTTTTATGTTTAAAAAAGTAATTTGTCTAAAGGAAGAGGGTATTTTCAAACCATACTTCCAAAAAATGTCAAATAACAGGAATAAAAGAAGAAATGAGCGTTGGAGTAAAAGAAAGCACCTGAATAAAATAAATCTCAGAAAGAATAAAAGATCAAGAGGTAACGTAAAAAAGAAAATGAGAATCTAAACATTTATTAGAAGTGGAAAATGAAAGTGTGGCTGCATTCTTTTCCAGTTGGTTAAGTGACATGAAAATGTTCAGGAAACAGGAAAAGCAATGATTTCAAACCGGTGGCTTTACCCTTTGAAAGACTCTTTTTTTTCTTTCTTTTTTAGAATTTCAGGATTATGAGAACAAATTACTGGAGTTAATATGCAGATACAAGTCCTTCATTATAGGTGATTTCCATTAGTAATTTTAATAAAAGTTATTACAACTTCAAATAAATACAGATAAGACGTCAAGTTATAGTCTAACCCCTAACTACAAAATGTGAATCACTAAGGCATTCTATTCAGTGAAAAACCCAATAATTTGCGGGTGCTCAAAGATAAAAATTGTAAGCACCACCCAGTTATTCCTACACAATTTTGACCCATAGTCACCTTTTTTTCCCCTGGATAATAGGATTTTGTTAAAGAACCCCAAACAGCTGCTGATGTTAGAAGGGAATCTCTTATTGATCGAAGCCCTTGAAACCAGTTTCTTAATTAAAGGGAAACCTTTTTCCCCAAGAACTTATTACTTAGCAACCCTTCATTGTTTATGTGAATCTATCCTGAAGTCTCTCATTTTAATTAAAAAGAAAAAATCATTTGCCATTCTATTCCTCAATGTTTGGTTCTGTTGCAAATACTGTTCCACATTCCATCTCCCTGCTCTAAAAATTACATTCTTTTTCTGATTAGAAACACCTTCACATGGGCCAGGCATGGTGGCTCACGCCCGTAATCCCAGTACTTTGGGAGGCCGAGGCAGGCGGATCACTTGAGGCCAGGAGTTCAAGACCAGCCTGGCCAACGTGGCAAAACCCCATCTCTACTAAAAATATATTTTAATAAACTAGCAGAGTGTGGTAGTGCATGCCTGTAATCCCAGATTCTTGGGAGGCTGAGGCATGAGAATTACTTGAACCTGGGAGGCAGAGGTTGCAGTGAGCCAAGATTGTGACTATACTCCAACTTGGGCAACAGGGCAACAGAGCGAGATTCTGAAGGAAGGAAGGAAGGAAGGAAGGAAGGAAGGAAGGAAGGAAGGAAGGAAGGAGAAAGAGAGAGAAAGAAAAGAAAGAAAGAAAGAAGAAAAGAAAGAAGAAAAGAAAGAAAAGAAAAAAGAAAAGAAGGAAAGGAAGGAAAGGTCTTTACATAGGCAATAACCTAGGACTTTCATTCCAATCAACCCATTCCTGCAGCTGTTTAAATCTTCATGCTCTAGTTTTGTTTGTCCATATTAGGGCTTTTGCCCAATCAAGCTCCTTTGGTTTGGTGGCTAGTTACAGAAAAGAGGTTAATTTGAGGGAAGACTATTGGGTACTGATACCCTCAGGATGCTCCCAGGCTCATTAACACTCTAGTTATTTTCCCTTAAGTCGAGGCACTTATACAACTTCCAAAAGGTTTGCACAACTTACTACTGCTATACAGATTATAGAATTAAGTAATATAGAAAAAAAAACCAGCCATATCAAACCATAAAGCAATAATTTGCACTAAAGTTTGGAATTTTTTTTTTTTTTAAGTATTAAAAGATGCTGGCCAGGTGTGGTGGCTCACTAATCCCAGCACTTTGGGAGGCTGAGGCGGGCACATTGCCTGAGCCCAGGAGTTTGAGACAGCCTGGGCAACATGGTGAAAGCCCGTCTGTACAAAAAATACAAAAATTAGCCATGTGTGGTGGTATGTGCCTGTAGTGCCAACCACTCAGGAGGCTGAAGTAGGAGAATCACTTGAGCCCAGGAGGTTGAGGCTGCAGTGAGCTGTGTTCACACCTCATACTACTATACTCCAGTCTGGGTGACAGAGTGAGACCCTGCCAAAGAAAGAAGGAGAAGGAAGGAAGGAGGGAAGGAAGGAAGGAAGGAAGGAAGGAAGGAAGGAAGGAAGGAAGGAAGGAAGGAAGGAAGGGGAAGGAAAGAGAGAAAAAAAAGAAAATGATGTTAGCTTCATGTGAAAGATTATTATATTAATTCTATCTCCATGTCTGTCATGGTTCTCCATAACAAAATATCTCAAAAGACTACCATCTATTGGTTTAAGCTGATTTTGACAATAAACAGTACAAAGCACATTTGGTTTTATTAGCTATAAAAAGATTGAGCTTGCATATAAGACACAAGTTCCAGAACAGAAAGGCTCAAGAATAACGAGAGGCTACCACAGCCACCCCTGGAACAATGGTGGACATTCAATTCTTTTCAGGAAATGTGAGAATCATAAATGGAGATATTTGC
This sequence comes from Rhinopithecus bieti, assembly GCF_001698545.2. Classification (NCBI taxonomy): domain Eukaryota; kingdom Metazoa; phylum Chordata; class Mammalia; order Primates; family Cercopithecidae; genus Rhinopithecus; species Rhinopithecus bieti. The sequence goes on along the minus strand of NW_016804791.1, from coordinate 267,777 downwards.
AAACAGGAGAGGCAAATTTAAATTCTGAATGTTTAGGACCATACTAGCTAATCACGGGAGCTTGTAATAGATGAATTTTTGAGGGTCCTTATACCTGAGCCTTCTACATCTGTATATATGTATCCTTAAACATTGAGTGGTAATTTAAAAATTCAGTCAGTCATTATTATCTAGTGTCTATTTGAGATTTTAAAAAAACAGGTATCTGGAAACCTCATTTAATGCCATGAAGAGAGAAAGAAATTATATTAGCCTAAAGCACTGTAAGCCTGCCACCTTATAGAGCACTCATATTCTCAATTACTGAAATAATTTAAAATAAAGTTGGTCATTTTCTTCCCTGTTTGAGTAGCATATGTTACAGTCAAGAGATTTGCTCACAAGTTTTGCCATCTTTCTGAATTGTCCTGTCCTCATGATTTTTTAAACATGTCAATAAGAGCAAACATAGATTGTGCACTTACTATGTCCCAGATATGATATGAAAACACTTCGTGTACACTCTTTCCCCTGCCATAGTGTCCATTTGACAGATAAGAAGCCTGAGGCATGTAGAGAATAAGTCACTTGCCCAAGGGTTTTCAAGTATGGATCTGGGATTTGGGTCTCTGGTGAAGCAGTCAAGATTCTTAGCTGCAAAAATAGAAACTGACTAGCTGGTTTTAGCGAAAAGAAAAAAATAGTTTAAAAGATGATATGGAATTTCCAGGAGGGCTACAAAAACAGCCATAAGAAAATGGACAGGAACAGCCGAGCAAGGTGGCTTATGCCTGTAATCCCAGCACTTTGGGAGACTGAGGCGGGCGGATCACAAGGTCAGGAGTTCAAGAGCAGCCTGGCCAATATGGTGAAACCCTATCTCTACTAAAAATACAAAAATTAGCTGGGCGTGGTGGTGGGCACCTGTAGTTCCAGCTACTTGGGAGGCTAAGGCAGGGGAATTGCTTGAATCCCGGGGGCAGACGTACAGTGAGCCGAGATCGCACCACTGCACTCCAGCCTGGGCAACAGAGAGAGACTGTCAAAAAAAAAAAAAAAAAAAAGAAGTGAACAGGAACAAAGGGAGACTATGCAGGAAGAACCACAGGCCCAATCATGCTACTATACCAGCCTGGCTGATTCCAATGTGCAGTCACCTTAGACATGAGCGCAACCTGCAGCCCCAACAATGCTAGCACTGAGCACTGGACATTGATGCCAGTACCACCGCTCTTGGATACCCTGGAAATCGGATTTTGCAGCTACCACTGCTGCCACCAGAAAGAATCTTTCACTCTACCTGCATTTTTGTATCACCAGATCCTAATCTGAAATTTGCAGCAGGTGAGTCCAATTGGCTGAATCTAGGTCATGTGCCAGGCGCCAGCTGCAAGGAAGACTGAGAAATGAGTAGTCTTACTCTTTTAGCTCCTCAATAGTGAGGGTGGGATCTAACTTGCACCAAGATTCCCATGGTGAGAAATCTCCTCCTAAGAAGAAAAAGGCCGGGTTTTTTTTGTTCATCACCAGATCTTAACCATTTATGCCTAGTATTCCATTATTGGAACTTTAAGCTTGTGGGAGTTATTTATACCTTACTGCTCAAGGTCATCGCCAAGGTCTGATTTTTCACACACACAAAAAAATTTGCAACCTCCAGCATAAATGAGTTTTAAGCATTTAGCATGATACCTATCACTAAGTAAATATTTAACTAATATATGTGAAATGAACAAATGAATGTATGATCCAGTTGTCTCTGGGACACAGGGAAAAGCAGGAAAACACTATCAATAGCTAATAACACGATTGACATGGGCAAACCAGAAAGCACATGCAAGTGAAAGTTAGAGGTAGTGGACGAGTTAGCATGGAGTTCCTCCTCCAACACACGTGGAAACTGCCAAGGCTAGCACTGGTCTGCTTCCTTACATCCTGGGTATGTCATCTCTACTGGCAGTCCAGATCCCCCACCCACAGCAAGCCCGCAGTACTGGTGACTACAGCTGTTGCCAAGCAGACCAGAAACAACTCATTTGAAGGCATGGAGAAAGCAGTGAGTGCCACCTAGATACAGAAGGTTTTACAGGCATTATCTCATGTAATCAGAACTTCAACACTGCGAAGTAGCTACTCTTTGCAGCTCCATTTTACAGACTAGAAGAGCTAAGGCTCGGGGAGATCAGCTTGCCCAGCGTTATATAACTAGGATTTGGCAGAATCTAGCTTTGAGTCATATCTCATTGGCTCCACATCCATCCTCTTAAGCGCTACACAACACTATATAACGGAAACTTAAACTATAAAAATAGGTCATTGCGGAAGGCATTTCTGTTACAGAATTTACTAGCTTCACTGTCAACTTATCTCATTATTTCTTATTTCACATTTTTACAGGAGAAATCAGCCTACACTTGAGCTGGCTCCAGTGAGGGAAATGGAGGGCTGAGCTTGATGCTCTCCAAGGTTCTGAAAACCAATGTTTGAAATTTAAAATTTAACTGCCAGAGTAAAGGTAGCATCATTTTATATTGGCTCTTCAATTTTTACACCCAGGGCAAAGCCATCTGTGAGCGGATGAAAATGAAATAATTATGAAATTTAGGCAGTTCTTAAGAAACTAAGTTTTCAACACACCCACATCCATTCACTAAAATTAAGGGATATGAACTCTGAAAACAGACTTCCTTTATACATTTTTGGCTTTTCTCCACAGTTATGAAAGTCAATCCATGCCAGTAATGTCTAAAATCACGATGGGAATTTTTTGAGTGCCGCAGTAAATATATTCTCCTGGATATGTATCATCAGTCCTGGAATGTTGCTGAGGCCAGAGTAAGCATCTGGAACCAGGGTACCTGGTGGCATAGGCAAGAAACAGCCAGTGGGGTGATGATCGGAATCAGAATTGGCAGCCAGAGAGTCTGGAATAAGAAAAGAAATCAAAAGGAAAGGAGGGGAGTAAAGATCTGAAATAAAGAGAAAAATACCCTAAAAGCTTGAAAGGGGCCAGGCAGAAAGGAGATGAGGCTGTGGCCAGTGGCAAGTCATGGCTTTCAATTCATGGGGAGAAAGGTATCATCTGCTGTCTCTTTACTCCTAATACCAACTGCAGCGATGCTGTTTCTTTCCAAGTCTTTCTACATAGCTCCACGGGGGTTGACATTGGGCTGGACTGACATCTGCTGCTACTTCTTGCTGCATTCTGTGCTATTTGGAGATATTCTATTGATATCATCCTTCTTTGACCTTGCTTCACTCTTCCCCCTCCCAACTCTCCTTCCGCTGTCCTATTTGTAGCAACCGCTTTAGTCCACTAACAAGGGCTCTTTTATCTATTGGTCCTGCTCTTGCTTTTGTTTCTCTTGTCTATTTGGAGTTAGCTTCTTGATAGAAAGCCAGCACGAATTCTCTCTTGTCCTTGAGAAACTGTTGAACATAGCTGACTTGCTATAGCCAGCAGGTAAAAGGATAAGCTAATTCTATATTTCATAGTAGTCTGTTTAGCAGCCTTAAACTTTAGCTAAGCAAATAACCATTTTCCTTTGCAGAAATTGTCATCCTGCCCTTATAATAACAATCCCAAGCCACTGAGTTGCAGAGACCACATGTGTTTAGAATAAATAAATAAAAAGAACTGAGCTCCTGTCATATGGATTCTGGCTTAGGCTGTTTGGATCCTGCCACTGCAGCTGAAGATGGGTTGCTGCTTACAGAATACTAATTGCTATTACTATTCTGAACTGATCTCTCTTGTGAAAGAAAAAAATATGAGAGAAAGCTCATTCTGGGTTGGTCACTCTGAAATCCCAAGTTAACTTGGGAGAAATTCTATATGCCACCTATATACATGTACTCAGATAGATAGATAGATAGATAGATAGATAGATAGATAGATAGACAGATAGACAGATAGATATTACACACAGATGTAAATGTAAATGTATAAACATATATATATCTCCAGAATTTCTACTGAGATTCTTCTGTGGGTTTGTACCAAGTCAGAAGTATCATGTCTTTATAGTTACAAGTTTTGTGTGCTAACTTTGTCATAGCAGCCTGTCAACAATATTTACTGTGGGCTCATGTGTACACAGAACAGTAGAGGGCTGATCTTATTGTTTGCTTGGCTCTATTTAGATAGAACAAATTGACCTGAAAGTCTGTTTACCAGAGATTCATCATTGATCATGTATTCTTTGATGTACCTTCTCTTTCGTGGATTTAACATCAGATGTTAGCAAACCTGAAGATAAGAAGAAAAGTATTTATCCCTGTACCTGGAGAGAGGTTTTTCTGGTTTGGTGGGAAAGCTAGGAATTTGGAATCAGGGGACCTGGGATTGAACCTTGGCCTTTCTACATTGCTGGAGCATAGGCAAGTGACTGACTACTTTTGAGCTCTAGTTTACCACCTACAAAATAAAGGTAAAAACCTCTCCTGACTATATCTCAGGATTATCATCAGGATTAAGTGAGCCCAGAATATGAACCAGCTTTGTAAACTAAAATACTCTACAGAGCAAGGGATTGGCAACTACGATAATAATTTAACACGGTGGCTATGAAATGGTACAAGCTGTCAGGATTAAGGATCACAGTTCCGAGATGGCCACTTTAAATTATTGTCAACCTATTTTCCCAAGCACCAGTTAATACTATTATAATAAATTCAAAATACACTTCAATTTTCTCCTGCTGGGATTTTATTCCATTGGATGAATTGTTCAAAACTGAAAAATCATTAGAAGGGGAAGGAAGTAATTTGATTCAACAAAGATCTTTTCATTTTAACAATATTCTTTCTAATGCATATATGGTAAAGAGGATGATTAAAATTATCTAGAATATATCTGAAAAACCTTACCAAAAAATGAAACAGTTCTGCATATTTTCTGGTTAATTACCTCCTCTCAGGTACCAAATTTATAATAGGACCATTAGGGAGATTTCTAGAGAGATACATCCTCAGTGAAGAGTATTTGAGTACTTGGATGTTCTAAGAGACATTAAAGAGCATTCTGAGGGCATTGTCTTCAGAGGCATGCTCTTCAGGAGATGGCCTATTCCTCCTTTCTGGCAAACACTAAATGAACTCACCACAGAAGAATGGAGGAGGGGGTTCAAATACTAGATCAAGGTTTGGGTTAGATCAGCAGTTACCATTTTCAGCTTGTCAACCTTTTCCCCCAAGTTAAAAAAAAAATCATCAGCTATCACCATCGTTTCATTTAAAAAAAATGCAAAGGGTTTCTTAACACTGAAGAAGTGTAATAGGTGTAATCACAGGTTAAACAACAATCGTCCAAACACAGACAGTCCCTGATTTAACAGTGGTTCCACTTCACAATGGTAGGACAGTGATATGCCGTTTGGTAGAAACCATTCAAGTGCCCATACAACCATTCTTTTTTTCATAGTCAGTATATTATATAATAAATCGCGTGAGTTACTCAACACTTTGTCATTAAGTAGGCTTTGTGTTCGCTGATTTTGCCCAACCATATGCTAATGTAAGTCTTCTGAGCATGTTTAAAGTAGGCTAAGCTAAGCTATGATCTTTGGTAGGCTAGGTGTATTAAATGCATTTCCAACTTACAATATTTTCAACTTACGATGGGTTTATCAGGGTGTACCCCATCATACGTCAAGGAGCATATGTATAATCCTTTAGCTTTTATTGAAGAACTGACAACACTGTCCTTAGAGTTCTTGTTTTATTGTGAACCTGAAAATCTTCCTCTGAGGCCAGCACCTGTTGTTGGGCTAATATTTGGTAGTAGTTGGGAAGCCCTTTCAACCTGAAGATACTATGATCACATAAACATATTTAAACAAAATTATTTACTATTTTTCTAGCACAAAATACCACTTTTCAATTAGAGCATGTGAGCAGTTATTTGCAAAGCTATGGATGACTTCAAATTTTGAGAGTCTCTGCCATCAGTGAGAGTTTTGATGAAAAACGGTTTGATACTTTCATCACTTAATTCTGGTTACTCACCATCATACAATGAATTCACTTAAATAGCTAACAGAAAGGAAACTAGAAAAAAATCAATTGCAGATTGTTCTCTACTGATAAAATTGCACAAGTTGTTCAGATATTGTAACAGAAGACATTCGACATTTTCCCCCAGGTGTAAGGAGGTGGCAGGTTTGATTTCTCAGGATGTTGCACCGGTGATTTCAGTTGCTCTTTGCCAGGAGTGTGGAATTCATCTGCTGTTTTCTATTCCTATTAGCTGTGAGTTTCTCTGCATTCAAGTTCCATCTGAGAGCCCGACTAAACTTAGCTCATTTTAGAGAGAACAGCTCCCACTGGGAAGGTGTCACTGGATAAAGCCTCATGACCTAGGTGTCTGAGAAATACAAGCTCTGCAGTTTTGTTCCTTAGGAAAGAGAAAAAATATACATGAAAATACCATCTTTGTTTTTCCTAACCATCATCAGATATTTACTAGGCTGGGCCATTTTACACAGAAGCACAAGAATCATGATAAATTGTTTCTCAACAGAACAAAGAATTTTTTAAAACAACTGATGTGTTTCCTATAAGTGGAATGAACAAGATTGTGGCTGTGTGATAATATTCAGAACTTTATAAATGTGCTACACATAGCCTTTTCATTTCATGTTTTAGGCATTCTCTGCCCAGTAGAGAGGCTGAACTGCATAATAATTGTTTCTGTCTAAATCAGGTTTCCTTTTTTAAAGCTCCTGGAGGGACTGAGTTGATTTCTTGTCCTTATTTTCTCCCCATATTACAGCCTATCCTGAACATCAGCAAATGTAGGATAATGAGTTCAGGGAAAATTAACCCATACTACACTATACATTCATTCAATCATTTACTCGACCATCATTTGCTGACTGTCTACCCTATGCAAGGCACTGTGCTAAATTCTGGGGTTACCAAGGTGAAAAAAAAAGAGTTCACAGTGTGGTGGGATCTAGGTTGGCATGTATCAATCCAAAAGTGGTCAGGCCAGTGTTTCTCAAAGTCAAAACTTTTTTTTAAACCACAATCTACTGTAAGAAATAAATTTAATATCTCAACCCTGTACTTGTATACACGCATATACACATCTTCATACACAGGTACTTGTACAAACACAGGCACACCATATTCAACTGAAACAAAATTTTTACAAAACAAACTTCCTCTTTCTGTATGTGATGCACCACATTATTTTCTCGTCTATTTCATTTAATTTGTTTTAAAGACTGATAGGGCCAACTAAGTTGATTTTACAGCCCACTAGTTAGTCACAATTTGCAATTTGAAAAACAGCAGTCTGGGAGTCTTTTGCTGTAGCTCTGTAAGCCGCTAAAAATATCAAGAAGCATATTGGACATAAAAACAAAAGACATTACTGAATTATGTTGGAGTATTTCGCCTGATCTACCTTAAGAAAGATATTGCTCATCTGAAAATATGGGACATTCTTTGACATGCAAGTGGTAAGCGTAGCTCTAATTAGGTACCACTTTATAAAGCGTAGTAAATCTAAGGCCTTGATTATATAGCAAATGATGGTATATGTGGGAAGAAATGAACAGATAAAAATTCCTTAAATTTAATCTTTTGTTCTGCTTCCATTTGCCATGCTTACACACTACATCTTTTACAGTCTAAAGGGAAGATTGAGGTGATGCAAATATCTGACACAGAAGTTTTCAGACATATGTCCAAACATTGCATGAAGCAGCAGAGGAAAATCCAAGACATAAATGTGCTAATTTTTAAATACTTCCAGAGACTAATTGATAAATTGCCTCATCAATGTCTAAAATATTAGTGTTGTAACTGTTTTGTATTTTTCTCAGATATAACTGCCTGGTTACTTCATCTCAGTCTCCATTGGATTGCCCACTGTGACTTGCTCCCTGGATTGCTTTTTTTCTTTTTTTCATTCTGCGTATTCTCTTTAGGGCATCCATCCATTCTCTTGCTTTGAACTTTCTCTTGAATGCTGAGGACTGGACAGCCAACCCCGATCTCCTCCAGACCCGTTAATCAACTGCCTCCTCCAGACCTGTTAATCAACTGCCTATTAGGCTGATCAATCTGGGGGTTCTATAGATACCAGAAAACAAACATATCTGAAGCCAAACTGACCTCTTCCCCTGTGATAAATTATTGCTTCTTTCCCAATGCTTCCTAACTCACTAAATATTACTAGATCAAATCAGCCTGTTCCTACCTAGGAGTCATCCTTTCTTAGGTCCCAAAGCCAATCAATCAAGTCCCTCAGTTCTGCCAATTCTACCTTCTCAATATATGCTTTAATTCACCCCTTCTTCTTCGCACGCATTGCTACTGTCAGTTCCGGCCTTTGCCACCTCTCACTGGTGCAAAAGTCTTCCAATTACTCTCCTGCCCCTGGCCTAAGCCCCTGAGCTACACAGGCCAGGTGGAGGGTCTTTCAGCTACACTGTCTCTGGGAAGCTTCGAAGTGCCTGCTATACCCACTACCCTCCTCCTAGGGCATTCTTAAGCCAAATTACTTGTTATGTTACCACAAGCCCCACACCTGGCCACAGCTGATGAAAGAATCTGCCCCAGTGGTAGCTGAGGGATCACAGACCTAGGAGGAGATCCAGCATCAGAGACCTGCCCAAAAGTGGGTAGGGGTGAGTGACGTGATTTGGCTGTGTCCCCACCCAAATCTCATCTTGAATTGTAGCTCCCATAATTCCTATGTGTCATGGGAGGGACCTGGTGGGAGGTAATTGAATCATGGGGGCAGGTCTTTCCTGTGCTGTTCTCATGATAGTGAATATGTCTCCCAAGAGCTGATGGTTTTATAAAGCGGAGTTCCCCTACACAAGCTCTCTTGCCTGTTGCCATGTAAGACGTGACCTTGTACCTCATTCTCCTTCAGTCGTGATTGTGAGGCCTCGCCAGCCATGTGGAACGGTGAGTCAATTAAACTTCCTTCCTTTATAAATTACCCAGTCTTGGATATGTCTTTGTTAGCAACATGAGAACAGACTAATACAGTGGGGGTGCTCTGCACTGGATTAAAAGTGGTTGCCAATCAAATTGTCCCTCTTGGAGAGCAAAGACACACAAAGAAGCTGCAAAAAGCAGTTGCATCTCTGCATGAGGAGGCACCAGGGACTGCCCAACGCTGAATAAGCAATAGGACAGCACAGGGACCAGAGCTGTGGAAACAAGAAAAACAGGAACAACGTCATTCCTGGTTTTATGAGGCCTGGCTGTGCAGTGATAGACATGATTAGATGTCTTCCCTACTCTCCCCATGAATCCTTTCAATCATCCCCCATGAATTAAGCAAGGTTCTATTGCTTAAACCTCTAAGGAGCCCAACATTGCTGACCTCTTCCAATCCATCTGCTACATGGTTGTAAATGAGTCTCCAAAATACAAACATGGGGTTCGTTCCTGCCTCACAATTCCTTAAAACTTCCCCTCCCTCACAGGACAAATATCTCAAGTCCTGAGCATGTCATACCATCTGGCCCTGGCTTTTCTCCCCGGTCCAAGGCTTCTGCCTACACTCCAGTCCAGGTGAACTCTAGCCTATGCCGTGCTCGCTCACATGCCTGACTCTACACACACTTCCTTCGGCCTCAATCTACCCTCTTGTCCCCCTGATAAATTCGTTTTTCAAGTTTCAGCTCACACACTCTTCCCTCGGTAACACCTTTCCCTCATTAACACTGTTTCCCAGTCAGTGCCTTCTACAGACTCCCATGAAAGCGATCAACATGCACATCGTAAACCTTCAAAAACTTGTAGTCAGTCTGCCTCCAGCTGGAATGGGAAGGCAGGGCTTTGTTTAGTAATTCCTAGCAGCCTTAATTCCTTCCCTTGTTGAGCAAATACTTACTGGACACTTACATGCACGAGCCTTTGAGGATGCAACTATGAACAAGACAGGCATAGTCCTTGCTTTCCCAGAGCTATGGCGTGGCAGGGACAATCGGCATTCAATAACACAATGTGGTGGGTGTTATGTCAAGGGCAGAAGAGGGGACGTGGGAGGCAACAGCACAATTGGCGAAGGGCGTTGTAACCTACAGTTATTCACATGAGACCCAAGTGAGGAGCAGGGCTCCACAGGAAAGTTTTGACAAAAGAAGAAAAGGGGAAAAGGCAAAGAAAGATGTCAGCAGAAAAGTAGGCAGCACATATAAAACCATTAAGGTGAGAGAAAGCTTGGTACTTGCATATAAAAAAAATAAGCTCTGTGGAGCTTAGAGTGTCCAAAGGTGAGTGGCAGGTGATGAGGTGGGAGAGGGCAGTAGTCAACCCACTGCGGGTGTTTGGGACATGCTACTGACTTAGCATTTTTTATTCTAAGGGCCAGCGAAGGCTTTTAATCAGGGAATCTGATTTTACTTTCAATGATCAACTAGCTTTTGTATCAGTTAGATGTGAGGCAGGGAGGTGAGTTAGAGGGCCATTGGAATAACTTAGGTAATCTGTGGTGGCAGTGGAGGTAAGGGAAGTGAATGAAATGGGGAGATGAAGGGGCTGAATGATCAGGACTTGGTGACTGGTTCAATGTAGGTGTGGTGGCCTTGTAATGTGTCAGCTTGGCTGAGCTGAACTACCCGTCCTGGAATTCCCTTCTGTGTATATTTCCCATGAAGGTGGCCCATGAGAGAGATTCTGGCGGGAGACTTGGAGGATGGAAGTGAAGTGACAGCCATCTTGTAACTCATACACACTTCATTGGTGGAGGTAGTGGCCGGGCCTGCTACTGCTCCACCCTCTCCTGGACCCTCCTGTGGCTTCTCCCACTGCTGATTCAGCTGTGAGTGTCCACGCAACAGCTCACACTACCACGGCCAGAGACAACAAGACGTGACCCTGTCTCAGTCTGTCCTAGGGGGATCCAGCTCACGTTTATGGGTTCCAGGCTATTTTTGTTGTCCTCTTTACATCTACCTTTCCCTTCTGACTGCCCATTTAGAGGACTTTAAGCTCCAGCATCAAATGCAAAGAGAGTAGCCTTTCAGAGATGCATAACCATAACACTATGTAAGATCAAATCTCTGCAACGAGTCCTTTAAAATGTGTGTATGTATATGTGTGCTTTCTATTTACATCTATCTATAAATTTATATATATGTAAAACACACACACACAAATCTTCTGGTGGTTCTGTTCTCTGATAGAACTCCGGCTGATGTAGTAGGGTTGACAGAGATTTGTATCAAGAATAATTTCTAGGTTTCAGATTTGGAACAGGGTGGATGGTGATGTTATTCTGAGAAAGAGAAATCCTGGGTAAAGAACATGTTTGAGAAGATGAAGAATTCTCTTTTGGCCAGGTGAAGTACCAGGTACATGCAAGACATTCAATTCAGCAGGTGATCAAACAAGGCAGGTCTGAGCTTGAGACTTAAGCAAACAGCATCAAACATGCCCAGTCACAGTAACAAAATTTCAAAATAAAAAGAACCCAATGAAAAGCCACTTTAATAAATTTTAATAATTCTGTACAATAAAACGTTAAAGCATCAGGGTTTCTTCTTATTCAGTATACAGTGAACATTAAAAAAGTGTTGAATAGTTGAGAGGCAAATGTAGTGTTTTAGAACATGACAATAGCATGTGGTTTGCTAGCTGCTTATGAATAACCCAACTTTCTAATAGTTTTCATAAGTTACTAGAACACAAGCTTTATTAAAATTATAAAAATTATATCAATTTTCACTTTAATAAAGAGTAATAAAGATTCTCCTCCCTAGTTCCAATTAGGAATTTGATATTTTCATGAGATTCCCACTCCCACTTGCCCAGATTAAGAGAGCACAAGCAACTGCTTTTACAAATGTCCTCTAAAGATCCCTCCGGAAGAGAGATGCTCATGACAATGGAAAATGGAGTAGGAAGAGAAGACGACGATGTATTTCAACTTCATTTATACCCACTAACCTATTTTCTCCCTATTATAATCTGTTTTTTTAATTGACAAATAAAAATTGTGGCCAGGGGCAGTGGCTCATGCCTGTAATCCCAGCACTTTGGGAGGCCAAGGCAGGCGGATCACAAGGTCAGGAGATTGAGACCATCCTGGCCAACATGGTGAAACCCCATCTCTACTAAAATACAAAAAATTAGCCAGGCGTGGTGGTGCATGCCTGTAGTCCCAGCTACTCGGGAGGTTGAGGCAGGAGAATGGTGTGAACCCGGGAGGCGGGGGTTGCAGTGAGCCGAGATTGCGCCACTGCAGTCCAGCCTGGGTGACAGAGTGAGACTCCGTCTCAAAAAAGCTGTATATATCTATGGTGTGCACCCTGGTATTCTGATATATGTAACATTGTGGAATGCCTAAGTCAAGATAATTAACATATCCATCACCCCACATACTTACTATTTTTGTGTATGTGATGAGAGCATTTAAAATCTCCTCTCAGCAATTTTCAAGGATACAATACATCATTATTAGCTAGAGTCACCACGCTGTACAACAGATCTCCAGAACTTACTCTTCTAACTGAAACTTCCTACCCTTTGACCAACATCTCTCCATTCCCCAGGCACACGAACCTATTTTTATGATGTGTGTCTGATGCTATTTTTAAAAAATTGATTGTATCCTGAATTTTTTCAGCTCTCAGGCCTTTAGATTATGGTGCTTCTTTTTCAAATGACAACAATGGCCTAGCAACCTATGCAAATTATTACATCTTTCAAAATGCGCTCATTTTTCTAAGGGAATAATATATATATGGAGAGCCTGTCTTATTATAAAAATGCTCTTGAGATTCCTTCAGTTGCTCTAAATAAATAGTTGCATGGCTCATATTTGCACACAATTTCAATATCAGGATGCCAATATAAAAGAACCCACCCAAAAATCCCTTTAATAAATTTTAAGAATTCTATACAATAAAAATCTGAAGGCCAGGCATGGTGGCTCATGCCTGTAATCCCAGCACTTTGGGAGGCCGAGGTGGGTGGATAACCTGAGGTCAGTAGTTCAAGGCCAGCCTGGCCAATATGGTGAAACCCTATCTCTACTAAAAATACCAAAATTAGCTGGATGTGCTGGTGGGTGCCTGTAATCCCAGCTACTTGGGAGGCTGAGGCAGGAGAATCGCTTGAATCCGAGAGGCAGAGGTTGCAGTGAGCCAAGATCGCAACACTGCACTCCGGCCTGAGCAACAGAGTAAGACTCTGTCTCCAAAGAGAAAAGAAGAAAAAAAAAAGCCTAAGGCTTTTATAGAGTGAAAATACCACATGATCTCAATATCCTTCATAATTGTTTCATTGCATTGCGTGAGACAGGTCCATATTCAGTTCTCATTCTTTCCAGGGATGAAGGAATACACGGAAATCAGGTGATTTGTGGTAACGTGGTAAGCAGCTGTGTCAAAATTAGAATTTACAACTTTTAATTCTTAATACTCAGGCTGTTCAAGCCACAGTCCTGCAAAGTCTGCTTTCCTGATTATAAATGTCAACTATATTATTTATCTGAATTGTAAAATGAAATCTACCATAGAATTCCATTTATTGCCTTAACGAAAAAATTGGAAAAATACAATCCTGGTGAATACAAAGATTAAAACTATTAGTGTCCTGGGTGCGGGCGGTGGCTCACGCCTGTAATCCCAGCACTTGTTGGGAGGCCCGAGGCGGATGCGGATCACAAGGTCAGGAGATTATATGATCGATGACGCTTGGCAACAGTGAACGCCAGTTTCTTATACTCTAAAATAAATCAAAAATTAGCCCTGAGCGCAGTGGGCGGGAGCGCCTGTAAACCATAGCTACTCAGGAGGCCTGAGGCCAGGAGAAATGGCATGAACCTCGGGGAAGGCGAGATCTTGGCAAGTGAGCTGAAAGATGCCGGGGCACAACTGCACTCCCCAGCCTAGGGCCGACAGAGCGGACCTCTGTCTTCAAAAAAAGAGAAAAAAAAAAGATCTATATAGTGATGTATTGGCTTATCTTTTTTTAACCAAATTTGAAAATAGCTTAATTAAACCAACAGAGCAGGTAAGGCAATTCTGTTATTTAATGACAACCCCCATCTGTTTGAAATAACCACCTTAATAATCAATACCGTGTTGAGACTTTCACCTAGCATTTATTTTAAGGGATGTCTTGTTTTGAACAATCATTTTAAATCCTAGTAAACTGAAGAATTAATTAGCAAGCACGGAGACTCAGCAAACTAATGCTTTAGTCTGTCAAACCATCTGCTCAGGAGCACCCTTCTCCGAATCTTGGCATTATTGAGGATGGGGGAGCACAGTGCTTTCGATGCTTCTGCTGGTAGACAAGTTGCTCCTTGATATTTAACCACGCCATCTTCCAAATACACAGGAAGAAACTCCATCTCGGGAAGAAGTGTATCAAAGTTCTGGCTCCTTTGGCACTCAGAACCACAGTAAAGCTTTCTTTAAGGGCAAGGACCACATGATAAGATAGCTTATCTACGCAAATAAGTATTGTCCCTCTCAAAGTAGGGTCTGTTTTAATCCAACAGTTCTTCTATTCGTGTCATTTAAAAAAATTCCATTCTTGGAATTTTCTTTCACATTGTGTTGCATATTTATTCTCAAACAGTGGGAAAGAATCCTAATCTATTTAATATGGTTGGGTATTTCATGGTAAAATGTTATGTAATTGTACACACCAATGAGACAAAATTTTACTTTATTTTAAATAATAACTCAGGAGGCAATTCAAAAAAGGAGTTCCAAAATATGTTGAGCCAAAGACAACATGATTTGAACAAATATATAGCTTCTTCTAGGGGCTGCTCATATTTGGGTATAAAGTACTATCTCAAAAAAAAAAAAAGAGTTTCATGTCCCTAAACATACCCAAAATATTTACCAATTGAAGTGTAAACCTGCTGCTTCCCTCTTCTGATAACAGTACACAGTTTTCCTTTAAGAAAAAAAAAAAAAAAAAAAAAAAAAAACAAAAAAAAAAGGCCCTCTCATCCCCTCTCAGTCCATTTAGCCTGGGGAGGGCTGGGGCTGGAACAAGGGGAGTGCACAACTCAGACCAGATCAACCAGGCACATTCCATCACCCTTGGCTGCAATAATTGGTTCAGGGATGGGCCCTAACCCCAAGCTAGGCTAATGAAATTTAATTCTAGGACTTTGGCTGAAACTATTGAAAGAGATAAACTTGCTTTCTTTTACATTCTTACCAAGTTAAGAATGTAAACTTGTAACTGCTAGAAACCATTATGGGGAGAACTTCCTGAGAATGTAGCCAGTACAGAGTAAGGCGGAGTTGAAAGGTGGAGAAAGAGAATTCGGATAACATTGAGTTGCTAGATCCAGGTCAGCCTGAAGCTAGCTCCCTGAGCTTTTCAATTATATGAGCCAACACATTTATTTTCTGGACTGATATCCACTTGTGTGTTTCCATATGTATGGGTTCAGTCAAGGAAAAAAACCAAAATGTTATAACTTCTATGCATATATACAAACAATGTGGCTTATGTCGTGCCCACGTAGCTTGTTATTGAGTTACTGCTATCTTTAAGCATTTGTGTAGTGCAATTTCCAATTTCATAGCTGCACGAAGTGTTTTTAATTTCTGATCTATTTTACAGTGCTGTAGATTTAGTGGAGGGGGAGGTGAGGAAGAAAAGGTGGTTAATCTTTAAGGTGATTTTCATTAATGACCCCTTATGTTTGAAATAAAATGATTTTGAGTAAGATGTATCCAAAGCCAGCAATTTTAACTTACCAGGCTAAGAAAATTTAAACCAGAAATCAACCCTGACATCTTTTACTTTCCCTGTGTGTTACACCCTTCCTTTCGCCACTGAGGTCAGCAGCCCTTCAAGTCTTTCTGACAGGATAGTTTCTGGGCTATCATAAACGACACTCCTGGTCTATGATATCTCAGCACAGTAAACCCATTACAGGCTGTTTTTCTGCAAGAATCTGATCAATAGATCTGTGTCCCCAGTGGTAGAGAAAGAACCAGCAGTGAGTCCTGATAAACCTTCTCTGGCATTGCTCATTTCCTCAAGTGCTATACATGGAACACACTTATTACTTTAGTCCTCTGCTATTAATAAGCCCTTCTTGAGGAAAAGCTAAAAGCTCTCATTCCATCCAGATGCAAGCAGTATGCAACACCAAGCACCTCTTTCCTGATGTTCTAGCAAAATTACTAACAGTGCATCATGACTCATGCGTTCTCAAGCATTCCTCTCTGCACTAAAACCTGAATCCAGAATCCAGGGAATTTGGAGCAAGTTGCCTCTTGGCAATTGGCTTTTCAGAGACTGTAACTCACACCGTGGCTCTGCAGTATACGATCTCTCCTCACAGAGAAAGGCGGTCACCACTGAAACATTCGCTCAGGAGTTCAGTCGTACATCTTCAAAGTTCCTCAGAGAAATAATGCAATGCGGCACACTGCAAGCCCGCAGCATCTTCAGAAGATTTGTAAACAAGTCCTTTGCTGCAGACTCCGTAATACCACCACTCCACATGCAAGGAGGCAAAACAGCTTTCTTCTGTTAAGGTTCAGTGCAGAGAAATAAGCATGCACCAGGCAGCCTGACACACGGAACCGAATGCTCAGACACAATACAATGATGTGTCTAAAATTTCTATCTGTTCCTTTTTCTACAGAAACCCAATCTCTTCAGTACCCCACTTGCTCTGTGAAACTTGCTCCTCTGTCCTTTCTCTCTCTGTTCCTTTCCATAGTGATATTCTGGATAGTAAGTGCTTCTGAGAGACAATAATAGTATTGGATAGCTTTAGTACATTTTTCAAGGAAAATATTCTGGAATAAGTTTAGGAAAAAATATTTCAACCGTCAAAACTTATATGAAGAGCTTTAACTAGAATCTACTCTACCCTACCCCATCTCACTCCCAAGTAAGGCTACGTTAAGGGGAATACCTGTTCAAAGGAAAAACAAGTATATGGGAAGCTATCGCCTCTGTCTTGGAATAAGTACTACCTGTTTGTATAAAATTATAGCAGGAAGAGGGAGAAAGTAACCCCCAGGAAGTGTGAAAAGGGCAGGGTGTTTCTAGAATACTGTTTTTCCTATGAAGTCTATTTTGGGGAGGGCAAGTAAGGGGAAGAGGTAAACGTTTTACTGAAAGTGTGGATGTTGATACAGAATGTTGTTAAGGAAAACACTGATTAGTCCAAAAGTTGCCTCTTATTCTTGAATTCATTTCAAATAAAACTTTCTGTTTAAGATCTTTGAAAGAATTTCTTTTTTTTTTTTTCTTTTGAGACAGGGTTTCACTCTGTTGCCCTGGCTGGAATGCAGTGGTATGATCATAGCTCACTGAAAACTCAGGCTTCTGAGCACAAACCAGCCTCCTGTGACCACAGTAGCTGGGACTATGGTTGTGCACCTCCACATCCAGCTGATTTTTTTTTTTTTTTTTGAGACAGTCTTGCTCTGTCGCCCAGGCTGGAGTGCAGCGGCATGATCTCGGCTCACTGCAACCACCACCTCCCAGGTTCAAGTGATTCTCCTGCCTCAGCCTCCTGAGTAGCTGGGATTACAGGTGTGCACCACCACGCCTGGCTAATTTTTGTATTTTTAGTAGAGACAGCGTTTCACCACGTTGGCCAGGCTGGTCTCAAACTCTTGACCTCATGATTCGCCTGCCTTGGCCTCCCAAAGTGCTGGGATTACAGGCGTGAGTCACCATGCCCAGCCCATACCCAGCTAATTTTTAAATGTTTTGTGGAGATGGGGGTCTCACTACGCTGCCAGGCTGGTCTCAAACTCCTGGCCTCAAGCAATCCTCCTGCCTCGGCCTCTCAAAATGCTGAGATTACAGGTGTGAGCCACCATGGCCAGGCTTTAAAAGAAATTTCTACACGTTACCCTGATAGTTGGTTTGAGTTTTCTTTTGTTATTATGTAACTTCCAACTTTGAGGAAACTATTAGTATTTATAGGTAGTATTCACAAATCATGCAAATTGAAAACATAAAGAAACCTTTAGTTGCAATGTTCACATCACCACCTAGAGTGACCAATTTTTCCAAATTAGTAGAGGAAGTTAGAACAATGAGTCAGTGAGTGGATCACCCTAATGAATAAAATAAAATTTATGTTTCTCCCAGATGGACTGTATTTTTAAAATATTTGTTAAGGTTTATTAATTTTCTGCCTAGATCTTGTTAATAGTTTTTCTCCATATGTGTTTCAATTCTTCAGTATGTTATAGTGTTTATACATGCACAATCCAGTATTAAGTCACAGACATGGAATGGACCTTGATAGATAATCCAGACATACAAATAGTGAAGTATATTTTGATTTACTCAGGACTACAAACAGGCTAGCACCTTCCCTTGCCACACTTGAGAACCATTTCAACGTTTAACACAACCTTTAAGAAAGAAAGATAGTCTGTGCTGCCCATTGAAATACCATCTACTAAACTATAAATACAGTCAAACCATTTATACGTCTGTTTTTTAGACTTTGTCAAATTTTACACTTAATTAGATTGGCATAGCAGGTCTGACTCTGTGTTAAGGAAATGCTCTTATTATAGACGGCGGCAAGTATATGAATCCACTTAAGCATTGTTTCTTTCTTTATTCAGCAAAGCTTCTGGAACACCTACTATGTGTCCAGCACTGTTGTAAGTGCTGTGGTGACTGAAGAAGACATGGTCTCTGTCTTCAGAGAGATTCATCAGTATAGAGGTGGCTGTGTAAACAGCATCAGGGCAAAGGCTTTCAAAAGATGCGGGAATGGCTGCAGAGTGACTTGTGCACAAACTAGAAATTACAAGCCTCTCGTTTTTAGTTTGCTTGTTTGTTTGTTTTGAGACAGACTCTCAGTCACCCAGACTGGAGTGCAGTGGTGCTCTCAGCTCACTGCAAGCTCTGCCTGCCGGGTTCCTGCCATTCTCCTGTCTCAGCCTCCCGAGTAGCTGGCACTACAAGCGCCCGCCACCACGCCCAACTAATTTTTGCATTTTTAGTAGAGACGAGGTTTGCACCATATTGGCCAGGCTGGTCTCAAACTCCTGACCTTGTGATCCACCCGCCTCCGCCTCCCAAAGTGCTGGGATTACAGGTGTGAGCCACCACATCCGGCCACCTCTAGTTTTAAAGGGCGAAGAGTTCAGAACAAGAGAGGCAGCTGGGCTAATGATAAATAACCTTTCAATTTAAAAAAATAAAAAACCGCTGGGCGCAGTGGCTCATGCCTGTAATCCCAGAACTTTGGGAGGCTGAGGCAGGCGGATCACGAGGTCAGGAGATCGAGCCCATCCTGGCTAACATGGTGAAACCCCGTCTCTACTAAAAATACAGAAAATAGTGTGGCCATAATCTTTACTTGAAAACAAAAGTTGAAGTTTGAAGGGAAAGATGCTAAAAATCCTCAGGGAATCAGTTTAGTAGCAAAGCAATGTGCAGATTGAGAACACATAACACGTGCCGTGAAGGAGTCCATGGGGACTTAAACACCAAGGTTCAGGAGCTGTGTAGAAGCCCAAGTATATTTCACACAAGCCGAAGCAGATGAGTGCGGTGGAATCAAAGAGAATAATAAAGTCCCCTCTTAATTAGAGTAGCTGAGTCTTGTAACCCAGAAACCTTTTAATGCCAACCTGGCTTAAAGTCTCAGAATTCTCGTAGAAGTGGTCTGACTCCAAAAGAGTTAACGATCCTTGAGTTCGATTTCCTTCCTTCTATTGCTTGTTGCAAATTCTAAAGGAAAATTGGGGCTGGAGGAAACCGTGATTACAAATAGATTAATTGTAAAGGTGCTATATTTGCCTCGGTATTTCTATTCCTTTACGTTTTACTCTGGTGTAGTCCAGCTGACTCTGTTACTCTTTCACGCGTGTGCAAAGCCCTTGCAATTAAGAAATACATTTGTATAAAAATATATTTGATTAAAATTAATAATTTTTTTAACTCAGTTAATTATGCTTATGGGATTCTTGGCTCTTCGGGGGCTGAAGTACCATGAATCTGCACCCCTCCACACACACTCATACCTATAAAGGCAGCTTATCTTAAATGCAGGCAAGATGAAATAACAGGAACAGCTAACATCCGTTGATTTTTGCTATATGGCAGACACTGTATTAATTATTTTGCATGTTGTATTTTAATTAATTCTCTCAACTACCTCAGAATCTAGGAACCATAATTATCATCATTTTATATCTCAGGAAACTAAAAGGAAATTTGCACAAGTTTGCACAGTTGGCAAGGAGCAAAGCCAGAATTCCCGGCTACAGGAGATCTGACCCCGGAGCCCACTCTGTCCAGGATCACACGGTACAAATTTGCCTCTTTTTTTTTTTTTTTTTTTTGAAATATAAGCAGCAGGTAGGTACTGTCTTCTGAGGAGCAAGAAGGAAAGGAAACTAATATGGGTTAGAAATGTGAAAGTGGAAAATGAATGGAAGTTGTGAAGAACAGAGAGACAAAGAGCAGAGCTCAAACAAGACACACATAGGCGGGGCATGGTAGCTCATGCCTATAATCCTA
Organism: Rhinopithecus bieti; assembly: GCF_001698545.2. Lineage (NCBI taxonomy): Eukaryota > Metazoa > Chordata > Mammalia > Primates > Cercopithecidae > Rhinopithecus > Rhinopithecus bieti. Next base: position 247,326 of record NW_016804791.1, on the reverse strand, counting down.
GCACACTGGGAGACTGGGGCTGGAGGATTGCTTGAGGCCAGGAGGTGAAGACCAGCCTGGGCAACATAGTGAGACCTTCGTTTCTTAAAAAAAAAAACAAGAAAAGAAAAGAAAAGAAAAGAAAAGAAAATAAAAGAAAGAAAATTTTTTTTTTGTTTTTGTTTTTGTTTTTTTTTTTGAGACAGAGTCTCGCTCTGTCGCCCAGGCTGGAGTGCAGTGGCCGGATCTCAGCTCACTGCAAGCTCCGCCTCCCGGGTTCACGCCATTGTCCTGCCTCAGCCTCCCGAGTAGCTGGGACTACAGGCGCCCGCCACCTCGCCCGGCTAGTTTTTTGTATTTTTTAGTAGAGACAGGGTTTCACCATGTTAGCCAGGATGGTCTCGATCTCCTGACCTCGTGATCCGCCCGGCTCGGCCTCCCAAAGTGCTGGGATTACAGGCTTGAGCCACCGCGCCCGGCCAAGAAAGAAAATTTTTAAAGGCACGTAACAAGAATGTCACTAAAAATAATTTTAGTGAGGTTAGCCAGGGTTCTCTAGAAAAGTAGAACCAATAGGAGATAGATAGACACATGATAGGATAGATAGATAGATAGATAGATAGATAGATAGATAGATAGATGGATAGATAGATAGAGATAGATTAGATAGATGACAGAGAGATTAGATAGATAGAGATTTATTATGAGGGGTTGGCTCAGGTGATTATAGAAGCTGATAAGTTCCACAATTTGCCATCCGCAAGCTGGAAGCCCAGGAATGTCAGTGGTATAGTTTGAATTCAAACACAAAGCCCCAGGAACTAGGGTAGCCAATGTTTGTAAGTCCCAGTCCAAGTCCAAGGCTAGAGAACTAGGAGCACGAATGTCCAAGGTTAGGAAACATGAATGTCCCAGCTCAAGAAGAGAGAGCAAATTAACTTTCTCCACCTTTTTACTCTGTTGGGTCCTCAGTGAATTGGACAATGCCCACTTGCACTGGTGTGGGCAAATCTTCTTTACTCAGTCTACCAACTCAAATGCTGATCTCCTCCAGAAGCATCCTCACAGATGCACCCAGAAATCACGTTTGACCAGCTACCTGGGTATCCTTTTGCCCAAGTCAAGTTGACACATAAAATTAATTGTTACATTCCTGACTACCTTGCTCCCTTCCTATCTTGTTCCCCATTGTTGAACTCTCTTTATTTTATTCTATATACCTATCACAGCTTATATTTTTGCTTCTTTTTAATCTTGATCACTTCCCACACTAGTAGTTCTGTTTCCCCTCAGGGTACATATAGCACAAAGCTACACCTTGCACATAATCCGCACACAAGAAGCACTTATTGAATTAGTGATTGAATCAATCAGTTAATGTAATTTTCAAAACTAGAGGCTCTGTTCTCAATAATGTCTTTACCAGTCAACTATAATTTATGTTTGTTCTTCTCTAACAACAGGAGACACTACCTAGCACTTATTCTCATGGCTTTCATCTCTGCCTCTTGGGCTTGTAATTCATATTTGCATAGCAGTCAAGACCCAGGGGCATATGGAAAGGAGGAGGTTGCACTTAAAGAGGGAAGTATGGATCTCATTGAGATCAAAGAGAGACTATTTTTATTAGTAGCTTCTGTGCTACTTAAATTTGTCATTAAAATCATTTCAGAATCACCTCCTCAGAAGAGGTGAGCTTTTTTGAAGGAATACGTAGGAAAAAGGTGATGTCAGATGGATAAGAGAATTTTGTTTCCACCATCTAGGGCCATGTGGAAGCACACGAGGAGGTGGAAGTATAAGGCAAGAGTGGGAGTGTTAAGCAGTTGTGATTTAAGAGCGTGGAGGTAGCAAATGTGGGAAGACGAGGGAATGACAGCACTCAGTTGAGCAGTGGGCTTAGCAATCTGGCAATAAACTGGGAGCTAACAAGGCCCACCTGGAGTGATTAGTGACAAAAGAAACATTTGTAGCTCACCGAGAAGATTTAATTGAGGAGAAAATAATATGATGTTTGGCTAGCATGAAACTCATGCTGTATCTTGGACCCAACTTCTTTTGGAATTTTGAAACGGGCAAGAAATGACTGACATGTTTGTGCTTCTGGACTGAAAACTTGTTTCTTTGGTGATATTTTCGCACCCATGCCAGCATCATCGTTATTTGCTCCATACTGATTGTATCTTGATTTTCATGTTTCTTAACATGAGACATTTCATTATTATGATCTTTCTTATTAAAATTGTTTTATTTTATTATTTGATTAACTTTTTGGCACAGATGTACTTTTATGCTAATCATAGATTTGTGCCTTTTAACTTTTATTTTCCATCTTTTTCATGATATTTCAACTTTGCTTTGTTATTTTATTTTTTTGCTGTATACTTATAAAACCTGTCTTCCATATTTAGTCATAAAAGATTCATTCACCTTAGAGATTCAATATTCATTTTTTTTAAAGCCTACAGTCCATCTGTTACCATCTCCTCAGATATTAAATTTTATTACCCTTTGTTGTTTCCTGCAACTTTTGGCAGAAAAGACTATTCTCCAATAAGCCCACTTACTTCATATGGCAAGAAATGTATCAAGTTTTTGTCAGCATTCGCTATAGGGAAATTAAGTGTGTCCAAAAACTGTTTATAGTTACCACTTTTTATGTCATGGGTGCAGTGTATAGGGTGGGGGATAAGTAGATCACAGATACAAAGGAAAGTCATGGAAATGGGAGTGCTGTATTAGTTTTCTATCACACTGTAACCAATTATCACAACAATGGCTTAAAACAACATAAATGTATTATCTCACAGTTTGTGTAGGTCAGGAGTCTGGCATAGCTTAGTTGAGTCCTCTCCTCAGGGTCTAGGCTGCCATCAAGGCATCGGGTGGGGTGCATTCCTTTCCGAAACTCAGGACCTTCTTCCAACCTCATGTGGTTGTTGGCACACTCTCATTCCTTGAAGCTGTAGGACTGGGGCTGGCTTTCAGCAAAGCCACTCGTGACTCCTAGAGACCATATACAGTTCCTTGCCATGTGGCCCCCTCACAGGCCTTTTCACGACATGATGCCTTGCCTCTCAAGGGCAGCAGGGCACCTCATCCATTCTGATAAGGTAGAGTCCCATAAAACCTAATGTATACTCACAAGAGTAACTGTCCCCATCATCTTTGTGGCACTAGGAGTCGATAAAGATCACCCTGACTTGATGGACGTGCCTCTGTTTCTCCTCTGGAGCTATGTCAGAGGAGGCCTAGAAGCCAGTAGAGGAGATTCAGGGCTTCCATGATCATCCATCATGCTATGGACTAAATTGTGTCCCCACAAAATTCCTATGTTGAAGCCCTAACACCCAAAGTGACTGTATTTTCAGATGAGACCGATACAAAGGTAATTAGGGTTAAATGAGGTCATAATGGTGGGCCTCTGATATGATAGGATTAGTGTCCTTATAAAAAGGGACACCAAGCTGGGCGTGGTGGTTCACACCTGTAATCTCAGCAACTGGGAAGGCTGAGGCAGGAGGATCGCTGGAGCCCAGAAGTTTGAGACCAGCCTGGGAAACCTAGGGAGATACTGTCTCTATAAAAAGAACCTTTTTTTTTTTTTTTTTTTTAATTAGCTGGGTTTCGTGGCACACCAACCTGGTGGTACTAGCTACTTGGGAGACTGAGGTTGGAGGATCACTTTAAGCCTAGGAGGTCAAGGCTGCAGCCTGGGCAACAGATCAAGATGCTGTCTCAAGAAAAAAAGAAGGAGCATCAGAGAACTAGCACATGTGCATGTGTCCTGCCAAGTTTCAGGTTCCAGCCCCAGTGGGTGGATGGGCAGTGGACAGCTGAAAGAACACTCGGGGGCCATACGCAGGTGAAATACGGCTTTTACTATGTTCTATCTCTGCCAGCCTTTGTCTCGGCTGCGCAATCCAGCTGCAGCCCTTCTCAGCAGCTGGCTCTGCGGCTCCTGCCACCCCTACGGCTTTTCCTTACAAGGTTAGCAGCTTCACTCTCTCTCTCTGCATGTGAGCTGTAAGTACAGTGTCAGCATGGCAGTTATACTCTTTATAGACAACAGTGGCTCACAGTAAGTATGAGCTTACACAAACAGGTTATATAATGAGTGGAGTTGGGCGCCTGTGCTCCAAACTTGCTGAGTTACACTGGCCCAGATGTCTGCCTTGACCGGTTCTTGACTAAAGCACATCTATTTTTCTTACAGCATTCTCTCTCTCTCTCTGTATCTCCTTTACTCACGTATCTGACAAAGGACTAGTACCTAGAGTATATAAAGAACAGTCAGTTCTTTAAAAACTCAATGGTTCAAAACCAAACAACGGCAAAAAATCCAATTAGAAAGTAGACAAAGGACAATACATTTCACGCAAGAGGATATGTGAATGGTAATATGTACATAAAAAGACCGTCAACATCACTAGCTGTCAGGGAAATGGAAACTAAGACTACAATGTGCTATCACTATGTATCTATTAGACCAGCTAAAATGAAAAATAGTGACAACATCAAATGCTAACAAGGACACAGGGAAGATGGATCTTTCATACATTTACATTACTGATGGGAATGTAAAATAGGACAACCACTCTGGACAATACTTTAGCAGTTTCTTTAAAATCTAAATATACATTTTACTCAGTGTCTCAGCAATTGCACTCCTGAGCATTTATCTCAGAGAAATGAAAACTTATATCCACACAAAGACCTATACATGATTATTCATAGCAACTGGATGTTTTAATAGCCCCAAATTGGAAACAACCAAAATGTTCTACAATAGGTAAAGAGTTAAATAAATTGTCATACATCCATACCATGGCATACAATTCCACAATAAAAAGGAACAAAATATTAGCACATGTAACAACTTGGATAAATCTCAAAAGCATTATGCTGAGTGGGAAAAAAATAATCTCAAATGGAATACTTCATGATTCCATTCATGAAATGTTCTCAAAATGAAAAAATATTATAGCGATGAAGAACAAATTAATGGTTTACAGGGGTTACAGATAGTGGGGAGGCAGGGTGTGTGTGTGACTAGAAACCAGTAGCATAAAGGAGATCTTCATGGTGATGAAATAGATCTGTATCTTGATTGTGATGGTAGTTACATGAATCTACATATGTAATAAAATGACATAGAACTATACATGCCTGTATGACAGTGTCAATTTCCTGGTTTTGCTATGGTGCTATTGTCACATAAGATGTAACCAATGGGGAAAACTGGGTGATGAATACAGAGGACCCCTCTGAACCATCATTGCAATTTGCTGTCACTCTACAACTATTTCAAAAATAAAAAGTTTCAAAATTTGAAAATATATGTGTGTTTATATATGTATGTATGTATCTATTTACTGGTAAAATTACTATAATCTTTAGGTGCTTTGTTTTGTTTTAATGATTTTTGAAGCCACTAATTTAGGACAAGAATATTTCTGTACCTCTGCTATATTACCTAGTCTGTGTATTAGTGGGATGACCTTGAGTAAACTCTCTGAACTTCTGTGACTGTAGTTGTAAAATTGGGATAGTTATACTTTACATGCCCACTGAGTTTTTCTAAGGGTCAAACAAGGTATAATGTGAAAACCCCAACCCTCAACCTGACAAATGACAGACACGGAGTGAAAATTAATTTCTTTCCTTCCTTCTTGTTTTTCTTCCACTTTGTACTGCATTACGTGATGAATCCTTATTTTCACCTGGGTTTCAGGTACAATTCTGGCTCCATTATATCATGGTTTTCCCCTTTCTCTTTGATATAACACTTTTTTTTTGGTCAAGGTACAGTGGCTTTAACCGAGAGAGTTTCTACAATTATGAACCTTCTTGAAGAGGACTTGCTTAAGTTTTGGGGGTTTTGTAAAATTCCTTTTTTTTCCTTTTTGAAAATTTCAGTTGCCCCTTTTCCAATGCTTTGCTTAGGTTTTTAAAGGAAATTATTTAGCTGGGTGCAATGGCTTATGCTCCTGTAATCCCAATAGTTTGGGGGGCTGAGACAGGAGGATTGCTTATGGCCAGGAGTTCAAGACCAGCCTGGGCAGCACAGTGAGACTCCATCTGTACAAAAAGTTAAAAAAAAAAAAAAAAAAAAAAGCCAAGTATGATGGTGCATGCCCAGGAGCTTGAGGCTGTGGTGAGCTATGATTGCACTACTGCACTCAGGCCTGGGAGACAGAGCCAGACCCTGTACACCCCCAACCCAAAAACTAAAAATAAAAGAGAAAGATAATGATTCACAGCTGAGATAGATAAAGTAAAAGTCTGATGGGTAAAAGGAATGGAAGCTCTTTGTAGAAATGCTCATTCAAAGACTGGAGCAGGTGATGACGAAGATAAGCGTTTAGTGTCTTTTTGTGCCATAAAGTAAGAAAATTATCCAGAACTAAGGGGATCATGTCTAAAGGAAATAGAAGCCTAATCAAATGTATTTCCACAGGTTTAAAATGGTACAAATTGGGCATCAAAAAGAATTAGTAAGAAGGAGGCATCCAAGACAGTATCATCTCCTTAAATTCCCCGAAAAACATAAACAGCAACTAAAACAGCAAAACAGAAGACTCATGAGTGATCTCTAACAAGAAATCTAGGTGACAAGTATTTTTGGGGTCCCCCAAGTACACAACACCCTCACCTACAGGATGTGAGCAGTATCAATATTTGCACTGGAGGAAAAAAGTAATGACCAATGAGCTTCTAAATATTTGCACTGGAGGAAAAAAGTCATGACCAATGAGCTTCTAATGGTCTTGAGATCACAACAGCAAAAATCACCGTGTGGTACTCATTACAAAGTACAAGTTCATCTGAGAACAATGGCTGAAACTGAGAGGGCGGTCTGGAGGATAGAACTCATGGGCAAATTCACAGGAACCATGTTGTAATTAGGCCTAATGATAGAAAAGGTCGAATGGAGCAGTCTGGATCTCATAAACTCTCAAAATCAACAAAGTAAATCTCCTCTACAAACAAAATTCTGCACTGAAGGTAAACTACTGAAAAGAGAATCCAGATTAGGCAGGATTTGAACTACAAAGGCAAATAAAGAGAAGATCTAGTTAAAAACTGGAAAGCAAAGTAAGGAGAACAAGGAGACAAATCTCAGAAATTACTTTTGGTCACTTTGGAGGAAGGAAACCCCACACAGACTTTCCAGATCTATAGAGCAAGAAAATCCACACAGACTTTCTAGATCTATAGAGCAAGAAAATCCACACAGACTTTCTAGATCTATAGAGCAAGAAAATCCACACAGACTTTCTAGATCTATAGAGCAAGAAAATCCATTCTGCGCTTCTCCTAAAAGTATAGGAAAAAAGATTACAGTTAAATTTCATACAAAGTTATTATAAGCAAAAAAGAAAATAAGAGTAGAATAACATGTCTGTAGATAATAAAATCATACCACAAAAACAAGCCCATAAAAAACCACGAAAATTATAGTTTAATATTTTAAAACTAAAAAAAGCATAGTAAAAATTATTAGATGACAACACATATCAAAATTAGAAACATTGAAAAATCAGATAATTATTGAAAACAAATATTTAAGAAAACAGGTGACAGAGCTCAAGAAAGAATTAGAAAAAAATAATAATTTTAGAAATAAAAACAAAACCAGAAGGAACACACATATGCTTTAAGAGAAATAGAAAATGGAAACGCAGAAGTTTTAAAAAATAAAAAAAAAATTAAGGAAAAGATAAGAATTTGAAAGACAAATATAGAAGATAAAAGGCTAACCTTCATGTAATAGGAACCTGAAAGAGAAAATCAAAACAATAGAACAGAATAAATATTAAAAATTATAATTCAAGGCCCAGCACGGTGGCTCTTGTCTGTAATCCCAGCACTTTGGGAGGCCGAGGCAGGACTATCACCTGAGGTCAGGAGTTTGAGACCAGCCTGGCCAACATGGTGAAACCCCATCTCTACTAAAAATACAAAAATTAGCCAGTCATAGTGGTGGGCACCTGTAATCCCAGGTACTCAGGAGTCTGAGGCAGGAGAATTGCTTGAACCCAGGAGGTAGGTGGAGGTTGCAGTGAGCTGAAATTGCACCACTGCACTCCAGCCTGGACAACAAGAGCGAGACTGTCTCAAAAGAAAAAAACAAATAAATAAATAAAATAAAATAAATCCATACCTCAACAGAGGTGAAAACACTGAAGACAAAACAAGGGGAAAATGTGAATCATGCCTGTTATCAAATAGTTAAAATAATCCAAAAATGTGTATATATGCTGTATGCCTAACGTCAATTTCATGCAGAGATGCTGATTTTAATATACGGAATACTAAAAATACAAAAATTAGCCAGTCATAGTGGTGGGCACCTGTAATCCCAGGTACTCAGGAGTCTGAGGCAGGAGAATTGCTTGAACCCAGGAGGTAGGTGGAGGTTGCAGTGAGCTGAAATTGCACCACTGCACTCCAGCCTGGACAACAAGAGCGAGACTGTCTCAAAAGAAAAAAAAAAAAAAAAAAAAAAAAAAAAAAAAAAAAAAAAAAAACAGGTTTTCTTTAATTCAAGAAAACTTTTGAAATAAAAAATGACTTGAAACTATATCTTGAAAGGGTACACAGCTAGTAAAATGTTGGATTTTTTTGTAAAACAATGCTTCAGACATCAAACAAAAAAACTAAGGCTCTTGTAAGGAAGGATAAAAGGCAGATTGTCATCAGACTTTTCAACAGCAGAAAATGTAAATCATGGATTTAATATCCAGGAAAAATTAATTTCAAGTAGGAAGGTCACAGGTAAATTGCTACAAACAGGCAAGAACTCACATAATACTGTTCCCATAGGGACGCCCAGAAAAATCCACCTGAGCTTCAAAACACGAAAAAGACTAGAGAACCATCAAAACAAGAACTAATGCTGAGCCTTATGTAAGTAAATAGTCATAGAAGAACTGAGACTAAATGACAGGGTCTACAATCATGACCAAGAACTAATGTTGAGCCTTAGGTAAGTAAATAGTCATAGAAGAACTGAGACTAAATGACAGGGTCTACAATCATGACCTTACAAGGTCAAATCCAGAATAAAATAGCATTAAAATTATGTTAAAAGTACTTTATAGTGTTAAAGGCTATATTCACAATGAAGATATAATAGTTATTGATAGTTATATACCTAATAAAATAGCATGAATTTTCACAGAGCAGGAACACAGAAAAGGAAAGGAGAATCAACGAACATGCAAATAATAGAAAAATTTAGCAGAGTCTTCAAAGAAAGAGAAAGATATAGAAGATAGACAAAAGCCAACATACACACAATAGGAACCCAAAAGAAGAAACCAAAGCAATAGAAAAGAGCAGAAAAGGTGAATTAAGAAACATACAAATAACAGAAAATTTTAACATAGTTCTCAAACCAAGACAGATCACAGGGATGACAATTTTAGTGAAGCCACCAAAAACCTGAATACACAAATCAGTGAGGCAGATGTACAGGCATATATTGAGCTCTCAAGTCCATTACTAGAAACTACCTACTTCTTAAATTTTCATCAATGCTCATGAAAAATGATCATATCAGGCCATAAAGAAAACCTCAACAAATTCCAAAGAATTGTCTGACAATAATGCAATCCAACTAAAAAATAATGAAATTTAAAAAAAAAAAAACAGAAAGCTCTTTCCTCCAGAAAAATTCAGTTAACAACATTTGATTCAAAGAAGAAATACAGGCTGGACACGGTGGCTCACGCCTGTAATCCCAGCACTTTGGAAGGCTGAGGCAGGTGGAGCACTTGAGGTCAAGAGTTCAAGACCAGCCTGGCCAACATATTGAAACCCTGTCTCTACAAAAAATATAAAAAATTAGCTGGGCATGGTGGCAGAAGCCTGTAATCCCAGCTACTCGGGAGGCTGAGGCACAAGAATCACTTGAACCCGGGAAGCAGAGGTTTCCGTGAGCCAAGGTTACGCCACTGCACTCCACCCTGGGTGACAGAGTCTGAGACTCCATCTCAAAAGATAAAAATAAATAAATTAATCAAATAAAATAACACAACACAAACAACATACTTTTGGACAAATAACTATATTTTCAAAACAAAAATATTTAGGGAGAATAACAACATCGTTTTACATTTTTGCAAACTTCTTTAACGTCTGGCTTAATGTAAGATAACTGGATACTCCTGTCTGCTTCTGCATTCAATTTGTTACAATATGTTGTTTTGGTTGAGGTATGTGAAGATAATCTGGTTTCACACAGTTATGTAGGTGGGAAAAGAGAAATATGTTAGTATCTTTTTTTGTGTACATGTGGATATTCATCTTCGATTTGATACTATACTAAAATTTGGCAAGGGGTGGTTGCTTAAAGGTTAGTTACAATGTGGGAAATGAAATCAGATCCATTGAACTTCTCATTGTTAAGTACATTAAAATCCATTTGTCTATCTAGCAATTTGGATGGTTCTTTTACCCACATGGCATCATGCATTCATCATTTGGAAAGTATTGGCTCACTGAGTTTTGTAGATCTTCAAAATGTTGACGTATTACAACATAAAACACTGAAAAATATACTTGTTCATATTATTACTGATCTCATCTATTGTAAGCTGTCAAGTTCACGGTGACAAGTACAATTTTCCAAACTTCTAATTTTACTTGAGAGCTCCAATGTTACCATTGGCAAAAAATACAGCAGTAATTTTGTTTAAGTGTCAGGATCACTACATTGATTTTGAGAAAATCGCTGCCATATATCCAAGTTTGAATTACCATCTTTTGTTAATTGTTCTTTTAAGTAAAAGTGGTGTTCCATTTAAACGTTTAAAAAGTGGCTAGTTCAGCTTGCAACTAAAATAATCCCACAAATGCTTTTACTAGGATGTTATACTTCAATATGCAGCAGAAGTGCCTTATGTGTATTTCCAACTCAATAAATAGAATATTTAAGTGACATGTATTCAATAAAATTAATATTTTCTCCTTGATCCAGAAGATTTTAAGTGAAATTTTATTTTTTTTTTTTTTTTTTTGGCAAGTATGTGTTAAATGGCACTGGCTACACTGTAATTTGTTGTGAAAGCCTTGATTTATGCTAAGGCAGTTTTCTCCACCATCACTTTTACACAATTAGTGCAAATGTCCCTACATGAACAAGGAAAATAACCTTCTACTATTATCATGGAGATGGTTTTCATCTCACAAACACCCCTGAAAGGCCTTTGGATACTTCTGGGAGTCCATAGACTACACATTAATGAGCACTGGTCTAACTCTCCAATTACAAGGCAGAGGTTATCATACAGGGATTAAAAAAAAAAAGCAAGATCAAACTATATGCTTTCTACAAGAAAGACACTTTAAATATAAAACACAAATTGGTTAAGTAGATGAATAATAAAATATACCATGCAAACACTGATCCTGAAGCAGCTGGAATGTTTATACTAATATCAGATGTAGTAGACATCATGAAAAAGTATATGCCCATTAGTAAAAAGGGACATTTCATAATGATAAAGGATCAATTTGTTAAGAAGATATTATAATCCTGAATGTGTATGCACCCAATAACAATGATACTAAAGACATGAAGAAAATATAGCATAACTAAAAGGAGAAATGGTCAAATCCCCAATTATACTTGGAAATTTCAACACCCCTCTTTCAGCAATTGATAAAGCAAGTAGATAAAAAATTTGTAAGGATATAGAAGCCTCAAATAACATGAACCACAAACCTGACCTAGCTGACATTTGCAAAACGATATATCCAAAAACAGAAAATATTCTTTCTTTTGGCCAGGCGCCATGGCTCATGTCTGTAATCCCAGCACTTTGGGAGGCTGAGGCAGGTGGATCACTTGAGGTTAGGACCCACCAGGTCTCTCCCACAACACATGGGAATTAAGGGAGTACAATTCAAGATGAGATTTGGGTAAGGACACAGAGCCAAACCATGGCAGCTCCCATCTCAACAAACTAAAACAAATTAAACTCAAAGCAATTGGAAAGAAGAAAATAACGAAGACAAGACCAGAAATCAATAAAAATAGAAAATAGAAACGCAATAGAGAAAATGAAGTCAAAAGATGGTTCTATGGTTCTATGAAAATATTTAAAATATTTTTCTTTTTCTCTTTTAAAAGCCATAATATTTGTATTATAATTAATAAACTTCATCTTGAATGAATAAAACATAAATAAGATTCAAATTACCAATATCAGGAATGAAAGAAGGGCTATCACTATAAACATACTGATTTTAGGAGGAGTGTAAAAGAATGTTATGATTAACTTCATGCCAATAAATCCAACAATTTACCTGAAATAGAAAAATTTACTAAAAGACATGAAATGCCAAAACTGACACAAGATGAAACAGAAAATCTGAATACCTCCATATCCATTAAATACACTGAATTTTTCAATGCCTTCCCAGAGAAAAAACTCCATGCCTACAGAGCTTTACTGGTGAATTCCATTAAATATTTGAGGTAGAAATAATGCCATTTATACACAAGCTCTTTCAGAAAATAGAGTAAAAGAAACACTTTGCAATTCATTTTATGAGGACAAAATAACCCTGAAAACAAGACCTTGCAAGAAAAGAATACTATAGACCAATATCTTTTATGAATAGAGATGCAAAATTCTTTTAAAGAATAGCAACTCAAAATCAGCAATATATAGAAAGGATAATACATTGTGACCAAATGGGATTTATCCAGGGAAGGCAAAGTTGGTTTAACGTTCAAAAATCAACTAACATCATTTACCATCTTAACAGAACAAAAGTAAAAACTAAATAAGTATCCCAATCGATGCAAAAAAATGCTTTGAACAAAATTCAACATAAATTTTAATAAAACTCTTAGCAAATTAGGAATAGAAGGAATTTTCTCAACCTTATAAAAGACCCCAGTGAAAAAACTACAACTAACATTTTACTTAATGGTGAAAACCCCCACCTCCCCTCACCATTTCTATTCAGCATGATACTGGAGATTCTAACCAGAATAATGAGGTAAAGAAAAGACATAAAAATGATACGTATTTGAAAGAAAAAAAAATCAAATTGCTGATGTTTGCAGATGACAAGATCGTATACATAAGGAGCTTACATAAAGGCTTTAGAAATTAATAAGTCAATTTAGCAAAGTCCTAAGATATAAGACCAATATACAAGTATCAATTCTATTTCTATATGCTGGCAACAAATTACCTGAAATTTTTTACTTTGCTAAAAAAGTACCATTTATAATAGCTTCAAAGACCATGGAATACTTAAGAATAAAATTAACAAGTATATGTAAGACCTGTAAATTGAAAACTGAAAAAAAAAATGTTAAGGAAAAATTTAAACTGCCTATATCAGTGAGATAAGCCATCATTATGAAGTGGAAATTCAATTCCTTTTTTTTCTAGAAATTTGATTTCTTTTTTGCTTTTTTTTGTTGTTGTTGTCTGTTTGTTTGTTTTTTTCAAGACAGGATCTCACTCTGTCACCTGGGCTAGAGTGCAGTGGTGCCATCTTGCCTCACTGCAACCTCCACCTCCCAAGCTCAAGTGATCTTCCCACCTCAACCTCCTGAGTAGCTAGGACTACAGGTGTGCACCACTATGCCCAGTTAATTTTTTTGTTTGTTTGTAGAAACCAATCTGGCTACCAGGGCAACATGGTGAAACCCTGGCTCTACAAAAAATACAAAAATTAACTGGGTGTGGTAAAGCAACCTGTAGTCCCAGCTACTCTGGAGGCTGAGGTGGGAGAATCACTTGAGCCCAGGAAGTTAAGGTTGCAGTGAGCCGTGATTGTGCCACTGTACTCCAACCTGGGCGACAGAATAAAGTTAAGCAAATGGCCCATATAGTCCAGCTATTGCACTCCTAGGTATTTACCAAAGAGAAATGAAAACATACTTCTACCCAAAGACCTGTATGGGAATATGCATAGCAGTTTTATTCATCATAACCAAAATCTGGGAATAACTACAATGTCCATCAATAGATGAATAAACACATTTTGGGATATCCACACCATGACTCCCAGCAGTATTATGGAATAAATAACTGACACACACAACATGGTTGACTCTCAAAAACAGTATGCTCCACAAAGCCAGATACAAAAGAGTACATATTGCATGATTCCCTTTATATGAAATTCCAGAAACGACAAAACAAAGCTATAGTTACTGAAAGCAGATAAATAGTTCCCTGGGACCAGTTTCCCGGTGAGAGGTTGACTGCAAAAAGGCACAAGGGAGCCTTGCTCGGTGGGTGGAAATGCTCTTTATTTTGACTATGGTCATTGTTATAAAGGTCTATACATTTGTATAAATCTCTTGGGACTGTACATTTAAAATAGCCAGACATGGTGGCGCTCACCTGTAGTCCCAACTACTTGGGAGGCTGAGGTGGGAGGAGGATCACTGTAGTCCAGGAGTTGGAGGCTGCAGGAGCTATGACTGCGCCACTTCACTCCGGGCTGGACAACAGAGTGAGACCCTGTCTTAAATAAATAAATAAATAAGATGTTGTACCTTACGTAAATAATCCTTGAATAAAGTTGATTTTTTAAAAAAGAAGCTAGAAATTCAAATTTTTAAACTGTGACATTTGCTGGGTGTGGTGGCTCACACCTGTCCTCCCAGCACTTTGGGAGGCTGAGGCAGGAGGCTTGTGGCCAGGAGTTTGAGACCAGTCTGGGCAACATAACAAGATGTCCTCTCTACAGAAAAAAAAATTAAAAATAAAATTAAAAGTTTAAAAAAGTGACACCTAATTAAAACTTAAAAAAAACCTTTTAGACTAAGGTCATATATCTGTGACCCAGAATTCTGCTCTACAGTTTACCAAGTGTAGTAGCCAAGGTTTTCCAGAGAAACAGAACCAATAGGAGATATAAATATAAATATATATGTTATGTATAATTATATATGTAAGATGTATAATGTACGTGTTTGTGTGTGTGTATATATATATATGGAGATTTATTATGAGGCATTGGTCCATATGATTATGGAGGCCAAGAAGTCCCACAATCTGCTATCTGCAAGCTAGAGACCCAGGGAAGCCAGTCGTGTAATTTAGTCCAAATCCATGATCCTGAGAACCAGGGGAGTGGATGATGTAACTCCCAGTCAAGTCTAAAAGTGTGAGAAAGGGGTTTCGGGGCTGGGGAAGCAGAGAGTGGGGGATAGGAGCACTGGTGTAAGTTCTGGAGTCTGAAGGCCTGAGAACCAAGTGCTCTGATGTCCCAGGGCAAGAGATGATGGATGACCCAGCTCAAGAAGAGTGAATTTGTCCTTCTTCCACCTTTTTTGTTCTATCGAGTTTTCAACAGATTAAATGATGCTCTCCCACATTGATGAGGGCAATTTTCTTTATTCAGTCTTCCAGAAACATCCTCACAGACACACCCAGAAACAATGTGTTACTGGCTCTCTGGGCCTTCTTGAGTCCAGTTGTGACCCAGAAAATTAATAATCACACCAAGTTTTCTGACACATCTCTTATGTTAACTTTACAACAACTATTGATTTAAGTACTATTATTATCTCAATTTTATGATGAAGTCTCATTACATATTTTTCCCAATTTCACATAACTCTTATTTATTTATTTATTTATTTATTTATTTATTTTTATTATACTTCAAGTTCTAGGGTACATGTGCATAACGTGCAGGTTTGTTACATATGTATACTTGTGCCATGTTGGTGTGCTGCACCCATCAACTCGTCAGCACCCATCAATTCATCATTTATATCATGTATAACTCCCCAATGCAATCCCTCCCCCCGCGCCACATAACTCTTATATAGCAAATCTGGGACTCAAACCAGGATCTCAACTTTTCAAATCCTTTGTCTGATCCATTCCATTTTATAGTTATCAACAGGTTTTTCTAAAAAGAAAAAATTAATAATCCTAAGTCTCTCCTTCCTTAACACAATGATGAAATTAAAGAGCAAGTTATCTCGAGCTACATCTAATTTCCTTTTTTCCTATTGTTCAACAGGAATAGTCTTGTACTTAGCATCAGCATAGAACCCTCGAGTCCTTAACTTATTTAATACATTTTTAATGCATTAAGTCTCTCCCCAGTTCAAGTTTCTCTTCTTAGGAATCTCTTATGACTTCCCTCATTTTGTGCTCACAGGATTAGAGTCTCTTTTACATGCATACTGTTAACAAGTGTAACATGGCAGCCCAGCTCCTAAACTCCATGATCTAACTAAAGAATAGAGAAACAGAAAATATTATGTAATTAACATATTTAGAGAATAACACTGTTCCTCCATAGTATACCAATGTAAGGTGGGCTACTGAAAAAGTGGTTGTTATCAAATGGCAAAATAATATTTATTAATAAGACAAATATAACAATGTATCTATAAATTGTTATGCTTATAAATATGTATACACACATGTGCTTCAGAGTTCCTATACTCAAAACAAATTTGGAACTTAATAAAATTTATATTACAGTTCTGAATGTATTTCTAAGCAGGAATTCTTAATCAACCTGGAAAAACAGACCCTCCTATGAAATACAAAGTAATAATAATTCCTGTTTCCAGTAGTTGTGATACAAAACAACACCAACTGTTTTTTCCTAGTCTTTCACTCAACAATCAACACAGAATATTTCTGTGACCTCAGTCACCAAAATCTGTGGAGATTTCTCCCTACCAAGCAATCTTCATAACTTCTCCTGTGGGCACCAGCTGGGTGTCTTCTAATTCAATTCAATTCTGACACTATCTACCTGGAGATAGCATTACATCCTCTAGGTTGAGGGTTCGGTCCTACAAGACTTCCCCCAACTTCAGATGCCAATCATAAGTAGTAGGTTGTCACTTACTCTTCTAACCGGCTATAAATTGGGATTCTTACAGCCCCCTCCTGCGTTCTGAATTTGCTGGAGCGGTTCACAGAACTCGGGAAACTTTTCATTAAGGAAAATATTAAGCAGTGCTCCTCAAAGTCAGGTCCATGGATTAACATCAGCCTGTGAGTGTTTGCTTTCGGTCCAGAAGACAGAAGTTCAGGAAGTGAAAGGAAGCATTCTGAAAACTTTACAACAGTTTGACAGAGTACTTTTACGTCTGTCGAATCCAAAAATAAACATTTGGGGTTTGTATTTTGTATGTCTTTTTTCATTTAATTTTTTCCCCTAGTATTTCATGTTATTGTACTTTTCAAAAATACTGGGCTGTGATGATTAAAAGAAAAAAAAAGACAGGTCTTTCACCACAGATAATTTAAGAAGCACTCTATTAAAGGAGGTACTTCCGGAAGGATGATCCAAGATGCATGAAATAATGGAGAGGAAAGAAAATGGTAACTATTTGGATAAACAAAACAATTAGTGACTGTGTCAACATTAATAATAATATCTTATGGGGATTTTAAAAAACGATATTTAAAGATACACTGTTGCAAAAATATATTCATTTGGTAGGTGTGGAGATAATAGGGTTCGAACATTATGATTATGGAGACCAAAAAATATTTTTTTTGTTGTTGGTTTTTATCCCTTCCATCACTCTGGGAAGAGGGTAAAGGTACTGATTACCTTTAGGCTTCAAAACTGTAATTGTGTATGTTGTGATTTCTAAAGTCATTACTAAAATAATAGACAATGAGATTAGTTGCCAAATTGATAGAGGAAAGAAAATGACGAGAAGAAATCAGTCAAAAGAAAGGTAAGAACAGCATCAGGCTAAGGGTCATACGCACATGCACCACTAACAGGCCAGGACACAAATGCAAAGTCAGGTATATTAGGGAAACTTGAAGGCAGAGAGCAGCTGAAAACACCACCCAAGCTCTCACTTCTCAGTATTCACACAGAGAGGCACACCTGAGGAGCAGAGCTCCAGCAGAAGGATCCTGTCCTCTGTGATTCTGTGTATTCACGAGGGACATGGAAGGAGGCAGGGGTCACCAATGAGGCCCTCTAATAGTCAAGATTTCCTGGTCAAGAAAATGATCTTAGGTTAGGGGGTTCTGGAACTCAGCTAATAGTATTTTCTGGAAACTTGATGTGCTTTTATTGAGCTAGTTTCTTCCAAATGAGCTGCTTGTCAAGCTACAGAAAGTGAAGGTGAAAATTAGGACCATTTCTTTTAACAGGAGAGGAAAAGAAGTCTAGAATAGGCAGAGCTAATATAAACTATCAAATAGGATAGTGATTTTTTAAAAACATAGTTTTGTCAATTGTTATTTTAAATGTAAATGAACTAAATCCTGTGGTTAAAAGACAAAATTTTCAGACTTCACTTTAAAAATCCATATAAGGCCGGGCGCGGTGGCTCAAGCCTGTAATCCCAGCACTTTGGGAGGCCGAGACGGGCGGATCACGAGGTCAGGAGATCGAGACCATCCTGGCTAACACGGTGAAACCCCGTCTCTACTAAAAAATAAAAAAATCTAGCCGGGCGTGGTGGCGGGCGCCTGTAGTCCCAGCTACTCAGGAGGCTGAGGCAGGAGAATGGCGTGAACCCGGGAGGCCGAGCTTGCAGTGAGCCGAGATCCGGCCACTGCACTCCAGCCTGGACGACAGAGCGAAACTCCGTCTCAAAAAAAAAATAAATAAATAAATAAAAAATAAAAATCCATATAAAGCATAAGTATACAAAAAAGTTTAAAATAAAAGGACAAAAAAGGGTGCTCTATGTAAATACTAGCCAGATGAAAGCTGATACAGTCACACATACATACACACACACTCGGATATATATGTATATTACGTGTATATAGATATATGTATATTACGTGTATATACATATATGTATATACGTGTGTGTATATACACTTATAACCATATATGTGTGTATAGTTCTGTTGTGCTCTCTCTTCTCTGTCTCTCTTTATGCACACACACACACGTGTGCACACATAAACACACAGGAACATATACAGTCATGCATTGTTTAATGACAGGGATATATTTTGAGAAATCTTTCATTAGGCAATTTTGTCATTGTGCAAACATGATGGAATGTACTTACACAAACCTAGATGGTATGGCCTGCTACATACCTAGGCCTACTACACATCTACTGCTCCTATGCTGCAAACCTGTACAGCATGTTACTGTGCTGAATATCATAGGCTTACTGGCTAGTATAACATAATGGTAAGTGTTTGTGTATCTAAACATAGAAAAGGTATAGTAAAAATACAGTATTATAATCTTATGGGACAACTGTCATATCTGTGGTCCATTATTGACCAAAATGTTATTATGTGGCACATGACTGTGTGTCTGTGTGTGTGCGTGTATGTGTGTGCAGTTTTTAACATGAAATGAAAATAGATATTATGGTCAAAAGCATTATTAAAGAGGGTCCCTTCATAATAATAAAAGGTTCAATTCATCAGGAAGCCATAAGAATTCAAAATTTGTGTGTTTCTAACAACACTGCCTTAAAATACATAAATTAAAAATTGACAAAATGTCAAGAAAAAGATTTTAACATTCTTCTCTCAGTAATTGATAGATTATGGAGACCAAGAAAGATCAGTAAACATATAAAATATTTTAACAATATGATTATGATTTTTTAAAAATGTTATAATGGACATATGTAGAACACAACACCCAATGGCTGCAGAATGCATAGGATTTTCAAGCACACATGTAGAATATTCACAAAAGTTTACAAAAAGCTGGGGCTGGGACACAAAGCAAGCCTCAATGAATTTTAGGATTGAAATCGTGCAAAGCATAGTCTCATATTTTGGATAATTGAGAAATAAAATTCTAAGGAGAAATCATCACACAAAAATGTTTTTGAACTAAAAGATAATTAAAATATGACATCTCAAACATATAAGACATCACTAAATAAGTCATTAGAGAAAAATGTATAGATGTACATCCATATGTTGAAAAAGAAAGCGGGCACAGTAGCTTACACTTGTAATCCCAGCACTTTGGGAGGCCAAGGCTGGAGGATTGTTTCAGAAGAAAGGCTGAAAGTGAGTAAGCTATTCATCTATCTCAAGAAGTTAGAAAAAGAACAGCAAAATGAAACAAAGAAAGTAGAAGACAATAATAAAGACAGCAGCAATTAATGAATTACAAAACAAGTATAAAATAAAGATAGTCAACTAACCCCACATTTGCATTTTTTAAAACATTGGTAAAATTGACAAACCTCTGGTGAGAATCAACCAGAAGAAGGAGAAGGGAAAAGAGAGAGAGCGCACTAACAACCAACATCAGGAATGACAGAGAGGATATTACAGATTCCCAGACATTAAAAAGAAAATAAGGAAGTATTATAAAACCTTTGTCAATAAATTTGAGTTTAAATGAAATAGAGAAATTCCTAAAATAATCATGATATATTCATCCAATATCATGTAGCAGTAAAATGAAAAAATACAGCCCCTCACAATATAGATGAAACTTAAATACATATTATTGAGAACAAGGAGAAAGTTAAACATAAACTTACATATGAACTGATACATTAGAGGAAACGCCATGATGAAAACTAAAGAAATGATTCTCCCAAAGATGGGGGAGCGAGTAGTGGTTACTCTTGAGGGAAGAGGGTCTATGACTGGAGAAGAGCACAGTGCATCCTGGAGTTCTGCTTATGCTGCTTTCTGGACCTGGGTGGTGTTAAGAATTACATAGGTGTTTGCTTTAAAATGATTGGATTGGGCGGATCACAAGGTCAAGAGATGGAGACCATCC
The DNA here is from genome assembly GCF_001698545.2 of Rhinopithecus bieti. Lineage (NCBI taxonomy): Eukaryota > Metazoa > Chordata > Mammalia > Primates > Cercopithecidae > Rhinopithecus > Rhinopithecus bieti. The sequence continues at coordinate 226,629 of NW_016804791.1, read as the reverse complement.
TGGCCAACATGGTGAAACCCTGTCTCTACTAAAAATAAAAAAAAAGGAAAAATACAAAAAACTGGCAAGGCGCGGTGGCTCACGCCTGTAATCCCAGCACTTTGGGAGGCTCAGGCAGGCGGATCATGAGGTCAGGAGATCGAGACCATCCTGGCTAACACGGTGAAACCCCATCTCTATTAAAAATACAAAAAATTAGCTGGGTGTGGTGGCGGGCGCCTGTAGTCCCAGCTATTTGGGAGGCTGAGGCAGGAGAATGGAGTGAACCCAGGAGGTGGAGCTTGCAGTGAGCCGAGATTGTGCCACTGCACTCCAGCCTGGGCAACAGAGCAAGGCTC
>NW_016804791.1:211444-226053 GCF_001698545.2 Rhinopithecus bieti | reverse complement strand
AAAAAAAAAAAAAAAAAAAAAAAAAAAAAAAGAGTGTCATGTGGGTACATTATTTCACTCATGAGTTCTTTCTCTCATTCGAACACAGTATGTTGCACATTCTAACAAAAGCATTTTTTTCTAAGTTATTAACACATGATTATGGAGGCTGAGACACCCCATGATTTGCCCTCTGCAAGCTGAAGACCGAGGAATGTCAGCAGGACAGTTGGAAGGTCTGAGAACAGAGAGTCAATGGTGTAGATTAAGCTTGTCCAACCCGTGGCCTGAGGGCGGAATGTGGCCCAGGATGGCTTTGAAAGCATCTGAACACAAATTTGTAAACTTTCTTAAAGCATTATGAGATTTTTGTTTTGTTTTGTTTTAGCTCATCAGCTATCGTTAGTGTTCGTGTGTTTTATGTGTGTGTGGCCCAAGACAATTCTTCTTCCAATGTGGCCCAGGGAAGTCAGAAGATTGGACACCCCTGTAGATTCTAGTCCTAGTCCGAAGTTCTGGGAACCAGGAGCACCAAGGGCAGTTCCAGCTCATCAGGCAGAGTGAGAGATTCCTCCCTTCCTCCACTTCTTGTTCCATTCAGGCCTTCTATGGGAGGAACTATGATCAGCCACACCCAGGGAGGGCAAGTGCTTTACTCAGTCTACTGATTGACATGCTAATCCCTTCCAGAAACCCCTTTACAGACACACCCAGAAAGAATGCTCACTAGATGTCTGGGCATCCTCTTAAACATAATTAGCTGAGGGTGGTGGTGCACACCTGTAGTCCAAGCTACTCAGGAGACTGAGGTGGGAGGATCACCTGAGCTCAGGAGTTTGAGGTTGCAAGTGAGCTATGATCATGCCACAGCACTCCAGCCTGGGCAACAAAGCCAGATGCTGTCTCTAAAAACCTTGAAAATTTAAAAAAAAAGAAAACTCTTAGCCAGTAGGGCTAAAATATAATCTCTTTTTGGAGTCCAGTTTAACTCTTCTCTTTTTGTCAAAGTTCTGCTGATGCTCTTCTAGTATCTCACACTTTTACTTTTATTGGTCTACGCTTCTCTGCCACTTCCTCATGTTTGGTTCTTTATTATTTGTGAGAAATGTTCCTTGTTTCTGTGACTGCTCAAAGATCACTTCCTTTAAAAATCTTTTTGGAAGGAAAAAATAGCTTCTAACTGGAAAGTTAGGTAATGAATATGCTTTTCAACTGGATATAAATGTTGTCACCTGGTGCATCATTATCCAGCCTTTCTAGGGTTCCTATTTAATCTTTTCATTTCTACCATGTTGTAGTCTCGACCACAGCACACTTAACTAACAATTTGGGGCTTGTTTTTACATGCATTAGTTAGATATTAAGTATCGGGTGAATTGGAGAACAGCATCAGGTTAATTACGAAATAAAAGGAGAGAAAATGTAAATGGATCTAGAAAGAATTTTTGAATTTGAATATGTTGTATTGTTGAGATATGTCCTTTAAGTCTGAATTGAAGGATGTGGCAAATAGGGGTGTGTTTTTTTATTTCAAAGTCAGGACATGAATCATGTAATTGGTAAATGGATTTAAAAAGCACTCTGGCATCAGGATTTAGGAAAGGCTTCTGGTGAACATAGAAACAAAGGAAGATCAAGTGAGGGAAAACCCAGTTCCATCTTAAAATCTGATGTTTTGGAAAAGAGCTGGGGGTAGCTGCAGTCATTGGACAGTCAGGGGTGGGAGTCTGAAGGCATGATTTGAAAATTTTAAAAGTAATTCTGGAATAAAGTATTTAATGGGAAACAGGCTTGCTTCCTGTTGTTTCCCATGGCACAGGCATATTCATTTAAGAATAATTGGCAATAGAATAATTGTTATTTAATTTATAATGATTTTCTTACAGTGAATTGGATTGATCAATAACTTGTATATTTAAAAATTTACCTCTTCCTCTTTCTGAAGTCATGGTATTACGATTTGAAAAGACATTGACTAAATTTGGGACGGTCTTCAAATACAACTAGATTCAAAAGCTGAATAGATGGGTTGACAAATGAGGACACTGTTACCAGTTTAATCCCCATATGGGCCAATTAGTTTCACATAGAGAAGAACTCTGTTCCAAAGCCACAGATTGCACCATTAACCCCAGTCAGCCGTCTCCAAATTGAGTGTCATTGATCACAAGAGGCCCAGGTATGAGTGTCGATAGCTCAGCACAAACCCATCATCACCTCCGAGAGCAGAACCCTCCTGTTCTCTGATACATCCTTCATCCCAGACATGCCAGAGAATGCTACAGTAGGATGGAGAAGTTGAAGGCCCCTCTGTGCCTCCACTTCCTGCACCCCACAATGTTATTATAAAAGGTGAAAAATTGTAGTTACGTAGCTTCCATTTTTGTATGAAATCTACATGCTTTAGAGGAAATTGATAATAGCATTATTGATAAGCAATATGACTGACAAGCAACAAATGATTTATGAATTCATTTTATTAACACTTCAGGGTACCTCAGAAATTCTACCATTGCCTCAAACAGATGAGAAAAGCCAAACACATGTTTTATAGCTCTTAGAACCTTATTACTTTTGGCTAGTTTGTAGAGTAATAAAATTTAATATCAGGAGTAGAATTATATTAAATGTGAAATCTGTACAAGACAACATCTAAAGTACTTGGCTGGTCCAAAATGTAACTTTTTCTTAATCTTGTTTATTCTCAAAACAAACGAAATCATACCTAACTTCTTGCTACAGAAAAATTTCAGAGCCATCCTTAATTTGGGACTCAGCCTGCAAAATCATCTCAAGGAGCAATTTGGGGTAAAATGAGGTCAAATTAAGGTAATTTAAAAATAGACATTAATAACAATAGTGCCATCCCTACCATCACTTCTACAAACCTATAATAGATGTTGTGATATGTGGATTCATTTAGCATACGTATCTTTTGGTAATAAAATGTCATTAACTTCATGATAAAACTGATTTTAGCAAAAAGCTGATGCATTTTTTCTGTGTAACAGAGCCAACACGCTTGGTTTTTTTATGAACCTCTTGAACGAAGCCAAACATTTGGAGAATAAAGCAACAATGATTTAACTCCAATGACTGGGAGACTGGGTAGATTTGCGATCCACTCCTTCTCAGACAGGAATTACCTGCTTACAGGACTAGAGTTCATGGATATTTTCTAAATGTTGAAACGACTGTATTTTTCTTTATCTTCTGTCTGTATGATGTTTCTTTATAGTAAAGGTTTCAGAGAATTAAATAGCTAACCCTTTCTCCCCCTTGTAAATGTGGATCCCAACTGAGAAATACAAAAAAAAAAAAAAAAAGGAACCGGGAAAAAAAAATAGCAGCTTGACATTCGTAAAAATTGGATGGGAGGATGTGTATTAGGCCTACAGACAAATGGGCTTGCAAACACTTTCCCCTAGAACCAGAACAGTACATGCCACACCCACAGGACAGGCCTCTTTTGGTAGGAGGGAGCATTTGGGCCAACCTGTCTTCCAAATAGGGGGCCCTAGAATGGGCTCAGGGCCCAGTACTTTCCCCCGGACTCCTCCATCAGGTAAGTCTCTGGTGAGGCGGAAGTCAGGGATGACACAGGCCAGGAATGTAACTTTCATCCACATGGAAATAAGAGGGCAGAAGGAAAGGAGGTTGTCCTACCGCAGAGCTGTCTGTTCTTTAAACCTGGATTTTCCCAAGGCATGCTGGAGTTCCTTCCTACAGTACTGACTGTGATTCTGAGGGGCCGGTGCTGTCACAAGGTTGATGTGTTTGGATTCCCAGTGAGACAGACTGTGGGATGGAGACAGTGCTGCAGGAAGTTGGTGGGGTGTGCTCTCACAATCAGTGCCTGTCAGGGGTGAAGAAGGCAGGCTGGGCAGGGGGGAAGTGCTGTGCAGTCACAACAAAGACCCCAGCTGATCTCCTGGTCGGGGCTGGGGGGATGGGAGAGTCATGCCCAGTATGCCCATCTATACAGGCCAGCAGACTCCTCCTGAACTGAGGCAAGGGGGCTGGACTTTCCACCTTCAGACTGCACGGTCACTGAGAAGGGGGTGTAATTTGTGGTAGAGTGGTTCTCTCAGTAGATGGCAATTCCTAGAAAAGGGACTTACGTGTCAGTGGCCAACAGTTCCAGCAACTGGTGAAGTGGCTGCTTCCACCTTGAAAGGAGGGGGCTGTGGATCCGGGTAGTGACTGCGGCATCCACTACTTCATTGAAGGAAGCCGAACACAAGACATATACCACCTAACGCTCAAGGAACTCAACTGTGTTATGGTTCTGTCTTCATCCTACGTTATTTCCAACAGGCATCCAACAAGCATTGCCACGTGACCCTTCCTCCTTCATGCCATGAAGCATGAAACCTGTTACATTTCTCCCAGCTCTCTACAGAACTCTATGCACATCCTTTTCGCATTCACTCTTGTCTTCCAGAGGTGTACGCCTTCCCTTCAAGGTGCATCCCTTTCTGTTGATTTTCCTTCCATACCATACCCCTCAGAATCATTCCTTAGTACGTGATCCATTTTTTCCTTCATTTTCAAGCTTTCCCTCTCAACTAGTTCTTTCCTTTCCCCCATTTATATTATCTAGTTTCTCTCATTCTTTTTTAAAATTTGTTTATAATTTTTTTAAAGAGATGGGGTCTCACTGTGTTGCCCAGGTTGGCCTCAAACTTATGGTCTCAAAGGATCCTCTCACCTCAGCCTCCCGAGTAGCTGGAACACCATGCCTAGCTCTTCATTCTTAATTTTTTTAAAAAAGAAGTTTCATCACCTTGGATCCCCTTCTGGCTATCATTCATTTCCCAAATTCAGGTGTGTAGGAAATGTAACATTATTTCTAGAACTCAACTCCATTTCTATTTTGAGCCTCCGGTTGGCTGCGTGGTTGGAAAGTGCCTATCTGCCTGGGATTGTGATGGTGCTCTGGAGGCAAGGCAGTGGGGAGAGTGACTTGCATGCGAGCAATTCATCTGGACAGAGAAGGGCTACTTGTCTTGGTTGTCTGTTCATACTGTTGTCCTCCGAGATATTGGTCATCTTGATTGTCCCTTGATTGTCAGTCCTCAAAGTTACTTCTGATACGTTCCTCTGTCCCCTCATTTCCATTTGCTGGTGTGCTGGAACCATGATGCTGATCCTGCACCATTGTAGGGCATGGAATCTCAGAAATTGTCCTAAAGCCTGTGCAAACTCAGAAATCCTGATCACACCGGGATTACTGTGTTGCTGCCCAGGTTACACTGGCTCCAGGATGCCCTGAGGGGCATGACTGCCTTCATTCACCATCAGGACATGTCTACGTCTGGTCCTTCCTTCCATCCAGGCTCCCTTAGGGAAAGGAAGCACAACTTCCCTCTTCTTTGGAAATCCTGAAGCCTGTCAGGTTGTTGACTCATCCTCTTTCTTGTGCTGTCCCCATGGGGCAGGTAATAGAACCAACCCTTCCCCAGAGAAGGATTCACCCATCTACTCCTGTCCTCTCTTCCTCCTGCTAGACTGACATTCTTTCTAGTGGTGGTGATGTGCATGAAACCTTGTTCTTACAGCATCACATCTTCTCCCTCATCCACTGTTTTAAGCCCCTGAGTCATTTCTATTTCCCACTGAGGGCTAGGCTTCTGAAACTAAAAAGCCAGAAAAGGTCCTTTCCTCATCTCTCTGCTCTGTCATCTGCTTCCTGAGCCAAGGATCTTCTACTTCACTCAACAGCCAGTAAGGCCCATGGGGAGTCAGAAACTAGGGAACAACAGTTAACATCCCGGACTACTGTAACGTGCGGCTACATGTAAGCAAAGTGCAGGCACGGAACTTGGCTTCCAGTAGGTTTCCCTAAATAATCAGTTTCTCCCCTCGTCTCTCCTTGTTTCCCTCTTCCTCAGTTTGCCATTTTCTGTTCAACGAAGCTTTCGGTCCCATTACACCACGAAATTACTTCAACCAAGGTAAGCGATGACTTCCCAATTGTAAAATTCAGTAGGCGCTTATCAGAGTTGATCTTTTATTTTACCTCTGTGCAACATTCCCACTGCCAAACGCTACCCTTTCTTGACATTCTGTCCCACCTTGGCTTTCATAACTCATTTTATTCCTCTTCCTACCTATTTGACTTGTTTTCCTCCATCTCCTTTTGCCCTCCAGTGTTAGTGCTTCCTAAAGTTTGGCTCTTAGATCACATTGCTGCTCAGAGACACTTACCCCATGCTCTGATGCAAGCCTACATCCAGACCAGGTCTTTTAGTCAGACCCCTCAATTTCCATATTCAAAAATGAACCTGATATTAAATCAATAGAATGCCCAGTGGAGCACTTGGCACAAAGTAAGAACTCAACCGTGTTAGCTATTGTGTGGATTGCTCTATCTACCAGGAAGTCTCACAGGTGTATTTGCATGTTAACATGTCCAAAACGACTCATCTTCTTTTCTCTTTATAACCCGGCCTCTTGCCAGCCTTATTCTCCAAAATTAGCAACAATAACCATAGTGTGTGCATGTTCATCCATACACACACAGTCCATTCCTCCTCCCAGTGCCAGGGAGGGGAGAATTCTGGGCATCATCCTTCACTCCTTCTTCTATTTACCACCCCTCTGCCCACCATCTGACTGCCTCTTCCTGTTGATTCTATATCACAAGTTATTCAAGAGTCTTCCTTCTCCCTCTCCACTGCTCCTGTATTCATCTAGACAGCTCAAACTGGACTTGAATTATCATATCGCTCATGTCACTGAGACCTTCCCTGCACCCATTTTATTTTCTTGGAGTCCCCAGTGTTACTCTCTTGTGCTTTTTGGGGTGCTCTTTTCACTGCAGAAATGTCCTCCTCCCTCCACCTGATCGATTTCAGACCTCATTTTAATGCTTAGCTAAAATACCAATAACCTCTCTTTAGGTTGACCTGACCTACTCTCTCTCATTTCACTATTAGTTGCTCCCAATGGTGTGTTCTCATATCCCTTTATACATATTTCTCTCATAGCACTTATTTGTTTTATAGTCACTTATTCATGTTGGTCTCCCTGATAGCTGGAGCTCCTTGGAAGGAGACTCTGTGTTGAACTTAAATCTATCTCTAGACTTTCACCTATAGAGAGAGTCAAGAAGTTTATGGAATTAAGTTGAAGTGAATGCCAAAATAAGAACTGTACGATCTAAGGCTTAAAGCATTTTATCAGGGAAGACAATGGGACTAGGTAAATACGCAAATAAGTTTTATGATACCCTGAGTGGAGATTTAAGAAAAAGAGGGTTATCATAACCATCATCAAGGAGAGAGTGCATAAAGAGTAATGAAATTTGGAGATTGTCTTTTTCCTCACTCTTCACAAATTTTCCCTTATGGATTATATGAAGAAACTTCTGCTCATAAATATGATTTCTAGATGTCACGTAACTCAAAGACTTTCTCAGATATTTGGAAGAAGAAGACAGCTATAAGGAAGTAACTTTTCAAAGATGAGGGGTGGAAAGAGACAAGGTAGGCAAGCATGACATGCGTATTTAGCAAATTGTTATTCTCTGAACATTGTATACTCAAGGATCCCAACAGCACTTTGAATGAAGAAAGAAAAAGTTAAGGAGTTTAAAGTAGGCCCCAAAGTCCACTATTTTCTCAATTTTTAATACCTTGATAAAGAACAAAGGAAGGTACACCTCTCTTTGGTAATCATAGACATTAAAGGGAAATCAAGGCAGTCTTACATTATTTTTTAAAAATTTGGCCAGGCGTGATGGCTCGTGCCTATAATCCCAGCACTTTGGGAGGCCAAGGTGGGCGGATCACCTGAGGTCAGGAGTTCGAGACCACCCTGGCCAACATGGCAAAACCTCGTCTCTACTAGAGATTAAAAAAAAAAAAAAATTAGCCAGGCATGGTGGCACACACCTGTAGTCCCAGCTACTCAGGAGGCTGAGGCAGGCGAATCACTCGAACCTGGGAGGCGGAGGGTGCAGTGAGCCAAGAACGTGCCACTCCACTCCAGCCTGGGCAATAGAGCAAGACTCCATCTCACACACACACAAAAAAGTATGTAAAAATCCATCATTTATGATTCATGCCTGTATGTAGAGGTTTTCATAGCTCAGCATGACGTTTGTGCAAGTGACTGACTCTCATACAAATTGCACATTCAACCTTTCATTCTTGATTTTGTGGCATCTATATCACAGCATCTTCCGAGATAAAATTTCAAAGTGTCCAACTTTAAATTGCTTAATAAAAAATTTGAGAAATTACCTAAGGGCAAGAGTCTCTAAAAATATTTAATAGTAATGTAGGTAATAATGTATGAAAAAGGCAATTTATTGGAACATATTTATCAACCAGAAATACAAACATGTAGAGAAGATACTATTTTAATTAATTTTGTGCCTTGAACACCTGTTAAATATCTTATTCTGTAACAGCTGATAATTTTTTTTTTTTTTGAGACGGAGTCTCACTCTGTCGCCCAGGCTGGAGTGCAGTGGCCGGATCTCAGTTCACTGCCAGCTCCGCCTCCCGGGTTCATGCCATTCTCCTGCCTCAGCCTCCCAAGTAGCTGGGACTACAGGCGCCCGCCACCTCGCCCAGCTAATTTTTTGTATTTTTAGTAGAGATGGGGTTTCACCGTGTTAGCCAGGATGGTCTCGATCTCCTGACCTTGTCATCTGCCTGCCTCAGCCTCCCAAAGTGCTGGGATTACAGGCGTGAGCCACTGCACCCGGCCAACAGCTGATAATTTTTTAATACATGTGAGCACACATCTAAATAAGCAACAGAGAAAATAGTTATAGCACAGAGAAGTGTTTTTTTTTTTTTTTTTTTTTTTTTGAGATAGAGACGCTCTCTGTCACGCAGGCTGCGGTGCAGTGGTGCAATCATAGCTCACTGCAGCCTCAACCACCCAGGCTCAAGTTATCCTCTCACCTCAACCCCTTCAACCACCAATAGCTGGGACTATAGGCGTGAACCACCATGCCTGGCTAATTAAAAAAAAAATAACTTTAGCAGAGACAAGGTCTTGCTATGTTGCCCAGGGTAGTCTTGAACTCCTGAGCTCAATTGATTCTCCTGCCTTGGCCTCCCAAAATGCTGGGATTACTGCATTTTGAGCCACTGCACCTGGCAGAGAATATGCTTTTTAATAGGAATTTTAAATTGAAGTTTCAACTGAGATCTCAAGATACAAAAGTATGAAACTTCAAGCTTGGTCACTATTATGAAGGAAAGAATTCAAAATCGAATCTATGACTCACACACTCTCATCCACTTAAAACATATAAAATAGTTGAGAAAATTTGAGATAGAAGAGGTTTGTGAAGGGGAGACTTGCGCTCATCACCTTCTGTGCAGAGAAAATGGAGGACGCTTCTTCGGCTTAGGCCGGGGGCTTCCATGGGTTTCCACGGATTGTGTGGAGAGCTTGGAATGTGTTTCCTACAATGGGGGCTGGACACAGAGCAGGGGCATTTTGTGGACCGGGATCTGACTCCCATTCAGAAAATTGGGAAGTAGCCTGCCCAACTGCTTGGAAGAGAATCGCCTGCTAGGCAAAGGATGTTTCAATGGTTTCTGTGGCCCAGACAGAGTCCTGTGGGAGGGATAGAACTTGCCTGGAGCCATCTGGAGTTGCGCCTAAGAGACTTTCTCCCAGAGGGGTGAGAAGACTCCAAAGCTGAGGGGACATTAGGAGCGGTGTCTGAAGGTAAGGGTGCATTACCCACATCACAGAGACTGCAGTTAGAGTAGCCCAGAAGCAACTCTCCGAAAAGCCCCTGGACAGCTAGCGTTAAGCACATGCCAGCAGCCTCATGGGTGTGCTACCTCTACGGAATACAGGCTTGTGTACTTGGCTTAACACTCTGCTCTCAAAGTTTTAAAATTCTTAACTCTTCTCCAGCAAGGGGCCCAGCATTTTCATTATGCACTGGGCCTTGCAAATCATGTAGCTGGTTCTGTGTGCTAGGCTGAGAGAGAGCAAAGCTGGCTGACAATGGTACCAGCTGGGTAAGAACTGTTTTGTCCTTCACCCAGAGACTGACTTGTGGAGTGGAAGGGGAAAATAAGATAGGGAAATAGAGAAGCTGAGCCTGCCTGCTTTCCCCACTACAAAGTTTGATTCTAAATCAAATTCGGAGCTTTGATTCAAATCCAATTACTGAATCGAGATAGTGTTTGCAATTTAAAATGGTCATAGTTCTGTCTAGTCAACAGAAAAATTCTGAGACTGATTTTCTCCTCCTATAAAAAGCCAGTATTATTTAATGAAATAGCACAGAATCAACAATTGAAGGACTTCATGGAGGGTTAAAATAGTGAGATGTAGATTTGAAACTTTTCAGTCAATTGTGGAAGTATTTTCATTAGCAGAAGAAACTGTGTTTTAAAATGGATGGGGAAACCTTCTGGAACAGGACAGTATTTACATGAGATAACCAAGGAAGAAGTTGAGGTAATTATCCAGGTGAAGGTTGGAAATCTACTGTTGTTATTTCACTGCTGGCTGTTGCATTGGGAAGTCCAATCCCCATAGAGCCGATTCAGAAACAACTAGAAATGCACACCACCTCAGGAAGTTAAAATTACATACTAAAATGAGGCTGTAGTATTAGAACATGTATTAATTTATTGCATACTACGATTCTCCTGCACAGCCAGAAATAATAATTGTGTATGCTTGTTGCTTTGGAATTAGAACATGAATTCTAGCTCGATGCTCCACAAGCAGTTATTTATTCGCGGTCAGTAACTTTCTGTGACCCAAGTGTCCTGAAATATTAAATGTAATGTCCAAAGATTGCTTTAGTTGCTAACAGATTTAGCTGTCTGACAGTGAGAATATGAACGAAAAAAATTCATTCATACTCTAATAACATAGCAGAAAAATAAAACCCGAGGACAAAATAAGAAGGAGGTTTCCACAGGGCTTTAAATATCCCACAGCACCAGATTAGTGATATATCTGGCCCTTGGCTATGCTCATATGTTCTTGTACAGGCACTGTACCTTAAAAAAGACATCAGGACTTTGGGAGGCTGAGGCAGGCAGATCACAAGGTCAGGAGATCAAGACCATCCTGGCCAACATGGTGAAACCCCATCTCTACTGAAAATACAAAAAGGAGCTGGGCATGGTGGCGTGTGCCTGTAATCTCAGCTACTCAGGAGGCTGAGGCAGGAGAATCAATTGAACCCAGGAGGTGCAGGTTGCAGTGAGCCGAGATCATGCCACTGTACTCTAGCCTGGTGACAGAGCAAGACTCTGTCTCAAAAAAAACAAAAACAAAAACAAAAAAGAAAGAAAGAAAGACATCAATCAGGGAAAGGGAGAAAAAGACAATTAGTACTGATAACTATTGTAATGAACTGTACGCCTTAGTCAGTTCGGGATGCTATAAGAAAAATATAACAGACTGGGAGGCTTAACCAACAGAAATTTTAGCTATACTCTTTTAGAAATTGTTCTATTAATCATCTAGGATATATTCACTAATTACAGCTGTAGACTTAACGTGGTTATTTCAGAACCAACTGTGGCAGAGAGTGCCAATACAGATTTTTGTATTTGTTTGTAGCAGCTATTGTTAGATTAACATATTCACATTTATGGTAAAGGAATCTTAGCTTGCTGACCACTCACTGTGTTTTAGATACTAGTATTTCATAGAATTTAATTCACATAAGTTGTTGAAGTAGTTGTAACTGCCATTTCACAAATAAGGAAATTAAGGCTTAGAAAAATTAAGCAACTTGCCTGAGATGAGACAAACTATGCAGAGAGAGGATTTGAACTCTGGTCTGCAAGTCTCCAAAGCACTTCTATGTTCTTTCCAATAAATCACTTTACATCCCAAGAGGAAAATACTATATACACTGTACATAGTACACAGATTTATTAGAGCCTTCCTTAGAACATTAGAACATGTATTTCTTCCACCAACACGTATTCTGTGCCTGCTTTGTTCCATGCCCTCTTCTAGGACAACACACCATTTCTATTATGACAGAAGAGCAGTAACTTAATTTTTGTTATGTGATGCCCTGGTCTGAATTTTTGTGTTTCCCCAAATTCATAGATTGAAATCCTGACTTCCAAAGTGTATTAGTAGATGAGGCCTTTGGGAGGTGATTAAGTCATGAGGGTTTGAACCCTCAAGAATGGGATTATTGCCCGTATAAAAGAGGCTCAAGAAGCCTGGGAACATTAACTCATGCCTGTAGTCTCAGCTATTCAAGTATTCAAGAGGCTGAGGCAGGAGGGTTGCCTGAGTCTAGGAGTTCCAGCCTACAGTGAGCTATGATCATGCCACTGCACTCCATCCTGGGTGACAGAATGAGACTCTGTCTCCAAAAAAAAAAAAAAAAAAAAAGAAAAAGAGGTTCAAGACAGCTCCCTCACTCTTTCTAAAATGTGAGGACACAGCAAGAAGTCACCAGCTACAAACCAGGAAACGGAACCCTCTTTACACACCAAATCTGCCGGTGCCTTGATCTTGGACTTCCCAGCCTCCAGAACTGTGAGAAATACATTTCTGTTCTTTATATGCTACCTAGTTGATGGTATTTTGTTATAGCAGCCTGAATGGACTAAGACATTAGATGCTCTGAAATTCTAAATAGCCTTCCAGTTTTAGTTACTCCCAAGAAATGGGGGAAGTACCAAGAAACAGCTCAGTATCAAACTTAGTCATTGGTAGTAAGGAAGAATGAACATTTTTCTTAAAATGCATAAATAACTACTATTGAGAAATGTTAATCTTAAGAATATTTGGTGTAATAAAGAATGAAGGTTTACTTTGCAAAATTTAGGAGGGACATTCCCATGGATGAATATGCTGGCTGCACTCCATATTATTGGATGCGATGACAAAATAGGGAAGAAATCCAGCACACACTCTGTACGGAGTACTGACACACCACAATCGGCAGATTCTGCCAAATTCATATCGGCATAGTCTAACAGAAAGAACAATGTTATTTAAATAATAGTCCTAAATAATAGTAATTCGATAATAAAATCAAACATGCTTTTATTTTGGAAACTTATGAAACTACTATAGTCCACAAGCAAAATAGAGCAGAAATAAAACTTATAATTCTTCAAATTCATGAAGCCGAGAGTATATAAACCATTCTCATATACTGAATTTTAGGGTTTAATCCATCTAAGATTTAATGCTATCTGACCAGACTGGGAGAAATATTTTGAGGTAGTATGGCTCATATGACACATTCAGTTCTTGTAAATATATTGACGCTAAATTTGGGAACAAAAGAACATCTCGCTGATAAGAGGTATCTAGTAATTCAGTAATTCTGGATACCCCGACTCTCAAAAGTTAAGTATTTAAAGTTTCAGACACTCTTTTTAGTGCTGGTGTCATAACGGACTACTTTCTTAAAATAAAAGCAAGTTGGGGTACTATGGAATAAAATATGACCTATTTTTGTGTTTTACAGCAAGAAACCTGTAACCCAGTAATTTTACCAATAGTGACTGTGAGAAGTCTGATAATTATGGAAACACATTATGTATATTTTATAGATAAAACGAAAATAGGATGAAGTCTGTTTATTCATCAGCTCATAGCATGCTGGGAAATACGGGAAAAAGGGAAAGGCATGGTGGAGGACTTTCAGATGGACTGTGTTATCTCCAAACGGCAAATTTTGCTCCAGGGTGGTCAGGGAAACAAGCTTCCCTTACAAACAGATAAAATTAATTTTTTTTAAACCCTTTTATTTGGTTTCCTACTCCTGTCCACAATCCCAACAGATGCACAGTTCATAAAAGACGTGAACCTGGAAGTATATTAACACCACACAGTACATAAATACCAGGGGGGCTATAGTATAAAAAAATGACTACCATCAGAGAGTTGTCATGACATAGAAAACAGAATGAAGTGCATGTCAGCAGGAGGAACTCTTCTGCAGAAAGAAGCCACAGACATTAACAAAGATGTTGCAATGGGGGAAAATAACAGGTCCGTCAACAAGGCTAGAGCCACGTGGCGCGATAATAGGGATGCTAGCCAGGTGTTTCCAGAAGCGACAAAACTGGTAAACTTTTATAACTTTCTGAAGTGCGCTGCATGGTAAAATATGGTCATTCTGCAAAAAAGTGTCCCCAATGCAGTCTCAGGAGTCACTGACTTCAAAATAAAGAAACGGCCTCTTCGTACTGAATGTAGTACCTCGTGGCTTTCCCAAAGTCACTGAAAACGAATATCCCTAAAAAGGGTGTGATTTTAAGAGTGAATTACCATCCGCCCGCTATCTGTGTACCGTGTGTGGACGAATGCTTGCAGCGAGCGGTGCGGAAGGCTGTTCGGAGAGGTGTTCTTGGTCTGCAGTGGTCTCCTGGGATAGTCAGGAATGGTTTGTGCTACGGACTGACCCGGGCTCCCTCTTCCCCGAGGTGCAGTGGGTGGGGTCGGCTCCTGGACCGCTCCGCGCTCTACGGTTCCTTCCTCATTGGGCACCGCCCACCTCGTGGGCTTCCAGGTGCGAGCCCTAGCGCCGGGCCCATCTCCCCGAGGGGCCGCGGCGGGCCGGAGGAGACGCCCCGGGCCTGGCGCGCGCGCGCGTCCGCGGCCAGGGCGGGTGGGTGGCTGCGCCGAGGAAACGGCGGGGC
>NW_016804791.1:180657-208626 GCF_001698545.2 Rhinopithecus bieti | reverse complement strand
CGCCCCCTCTCCTCCCCCCGCCCCCCCACGGCTCCATCCTCCGCCGCCGCCCGAGCAGCTGCGGGGCCGCCACCGCCGCCGCCGCCTTTGCAGGTAACAGCCACCGCCCCCCACCTCGCCCCCTCCCCGCCTGGCCTCCACTCCCTCCGGGCCCCGGGCCCCGGTCCTCCCTCCCTGCCTCCCTCAGGCGGGGATGGCGGCGGGGTGGGGTGAGGCGGGGCTTCTGGGTTGTCACCGCGCCGGGGCGTGGGCGGGGCTGGGTCACCGGAGGCTTCGGGCGTGGGTGTGGGTGTGGAGGCCGGGGATGCCCAGCGCGGTTGACACCGACACCCCAGCTTTCCGGGGAAGGTGGGGGGCGGCGGTGCGCAGCGGGCCGGGGGAGGGGTGTTCCCGGCCTAGCGGTACCGTCTGTGTCTGGGCTGCCCCGGCTCGGCGCCTCCAGTCTCTGCGCAACTCTCGCTCCTTCCCCTCTCCCCTCCCCGCCCGGGCCGCGCGGCGTGGGGAGGGGGCGCCCGCCTGGACCAGGGGCGGCGGCGAGGTTATATAACGCGTGGAGCGCCGGTGTCAGTGTGTTTGGGTTGGGGGGAGGGAGCCGTCTGCCGCGCGCCCTGGCGCTGAGGCTGTCTGCGCGTGGGGTGGGGTGAAGGCGAGGATGCACAGGCGTCCCTGGGGTCTCCTTCCTTTCCCCACCCTTCCCCGCCACTGTCGCGCAGGAAAAGACGGCACCGGTGGGGTGGGGTGTGTGTGTGTGTGTGGGAGCTGGGTAACGTGCTTCTCTGTGTTTTTAATAGTAGTGGGGTTTTGATCCGCTTGGGAGTTGTGTGCTAAGAATAGAAATGTGCGGAAGATGCTGGGTTTGGCTGATCCAGTGATGCTGTCGCTGCTGGCGGCGGCGGCAGAGCTGGCTGCAAGTAAACAAACCAGCCTCTTCCTTGTCCACCTCCTCCGGCGCATCGGTCTGCATCAGCCATGATGCCGGTGGGGCCCTTCAGAGCCCAAAGTTGAAGTCTAGCTGGTTGCTGTGTTGACCCTGACGCCGAGGCGGGGTCGCCCCTTGTTTGGGATTTCCCGGGAATCTGTAGTTAGCCTAGAGATAAAGAATCTCGTTGGGGCCAGGTTTTTCCAATACCGGTATTTACTGTTTATGTTCTGAAAGCAGAGGAAATGCTTACCCATAAGTCAAAGCTGGGATGCTCACATTTCTTCCATCAAAATAATGTTGTTATGAAAATAAAACCAACTCATTTCACCAGTGTGGCATTTTGGTTGAAAGCCTCGTAGTTTGCAATTGATGAAGTTTCCAAATAGAAAGTCAACAGTGAAACCTATGTATCTGTATTGGGTAATTTCTAGCTCTAATAAAATGTTCACACTTTGATTTTAGTTGAGGCTGAAGATATAATGGCTTTTTGTAGTTAATACATTGACAGTTGTCTCAAGTCAACAGTTTAGACGTGTTCCATATTTGGTAAAGCATGGTCGTATATATCTTTTAGTACTATAAATCACTAGGCAACCACTGGGTTTTGTCAGAGGTTGAAACTGACAAATAAGTGAAACTCATTGGTTTAGCTTATATATTTACTTAGGAAACCGAAGGTGGAAGAGTCTAATAAAGATGGTGTAGGAAATGAAGACTAGTCTTCAGAACTCGAGTATCACTTGCAAAATATGTATAAACGAATACAAACATTCCAGGAGGTGGTTGTCTAAAATATGAAAATATTTTATAATTAAAATAGCAACTTACTACTAAATTACTAGTTTTCCAAGGTTTATGATTTAATGCACAATCACTTTTGCAAGATATATATCCGGACTGTAATTGTTTTCGTACATTATCTTGACTTGGAAAGTTTACCAAGGAGATTGTACTTGAAAGTTTACAGGGAGATAGTACTTGAAGATCTTTTTGTTTTCCTTACTGGGGTTGACCCCAATATCTCTGATTGGCTTGAGGTTCCAATTTTAAAGTGAGGGAGGACAAATATTACATGAATGAGACAATGTTGAAATTTAGATGAATGTAGGGTTTTAGTTTCCAGATGTGTGTTTGTATTGTGGATTTGCAGCATATTTTCTTAGCATTTTAAAAATAGTCCAAAGTAATCCTGCAAAATTATGAAATTATTATTTGTATTCATTTGGTTTTCTTTCCATAATTATTACTTGAATGAATTGTTTTCCAATTTAAAATTAATTTTTGGCTTGATAATCTTGACATTGACTCTAAGTTGTATATATCATAGTACTTTTAAGGTTCTGCTTTGGACTTTTTAAAAATTTTAAAGATGTAAAATATTTTAAATAAGATATTTAACAAACACTGGAGTGTGAACTGTGCTGGTTTAATTAAAAACTTTTAATATTTACATTTCATTCAGAAAATCGCTGTCAGAAGGAATTTGTTTTCAGAATCATTGCAAATCTAAATAAACGTGTTGATTAAACTTACTAGGGAACAAATGAACTTAGGGTAGAGTCTTGTGGAAAGGAAGGACTTATTTTTTAAACTGTAGCTTTTGATGTAAACATGTGAGAAATTTTCTCATAAAAATTCAGTGGAAATTTCCAGCTGTCTGGGTTTCTTTAAAATGAGGAACCTGTTTTACAAATTTATATTGTGGAAGTTTAGCTTTTACTTAAACTTTGTGTATTTTCGTGAAAAGATAGCCATGCTTTTGTTACTACATCTTTTAGTTCAAGAATTTGTCCTTGGGAAGATAAGGCAATCACTGTTAACCACTGTTAATTGGATGTTTAGCATGATTTGATAGGAGCTTGTTTTTATAGTGTGATTAAGTTTTAAAGTGTTGAAAAATTTAAGACTATCTTAGATTTGAGCAACAAAATGCAAGAACTGCAAAACCATTTTCATTTTGTTTTGAGCAAATCAGTCTTGTAATCTGACTTGCATTTTTATTTTTAAGTTAATATGCATTAATAATACACACAATTTTTGTTAGAAGGTTTGTGTTCCTCCAGATTTCAGCGTCTGCGTCAGTATTTTAAATCCTGGTCACACAGCATACCTTCTTTTGGAAAGATAGTCCTGAATCTTCTGACAACAAATACTTTGTCCTGATCTTTTACATGTGATAGGATTAGATTCAGTTTAGAGTTATTGCTAACCAATGCCTGGTGAGCAGTTGCCATGTGCCAGGCACTGTGATATGTGCTTTACCTGTATTCATTTAATCTTTCAAACAACCCCTGCTACGCTTTTGAAAGTGATTTTCACGTAAGAAAACTTATTGTGGCATTCTAAAATACCTGTTATTTAAACTTTCCTAATTCTGCAACACTTTTAGTATTTTTCTTGTTTTTTTTCCTATTATTAGACTTAACAGTGACAATTCTAAATTTGCATAATTTGGTACAATAATTTCCATAGTATCAAGTTAATAAAGTGTATTGACTGGCCCATTAACATCCTCTTTCGTTTGTTTAAAATGCCAAATTAGATACCTCAAATGTTTACATACTTTATTATAGCATCATAGTCTTTCATCAAATTAGATGTAAACTCATTTTCTTTGCCAAGTAATCCTTGAATACTAATGGGTAGATAAAATTAATATATGCTTCTTGACTTGTTGATGTGTTTTTTTAGTTCTGTTTCTTTTCATTACCCTATCACCAACTACAGATATTTCTCATTTCTAAATATTATGAGGGGAAAGTAAAAGATTTACTAGAAGAAAACACTAGAATTTCAAATGAGAATTCTTCTTCCCTATATTAGATAATTCCTATATATCTGGATGAATTTAAAAAATTTATAATTAGGGAAATTGCCAAGACAGATTTTAGGAGGATTTTACATGTATATTGGAATCTATATTAGATAAGAAAGCCTCTGACTATATTTGGGGGACTAAAAGATGGGAGGGGAAGGAGGATAGTATTTTTCCAATAATGGAGCTTAGCCCAAATTTTGTCTTAGTTGAAATGCTGTTTGAATGTTTTATCTTCTAATTATAAAACTTTTGAGGACATGAACTATGTATGTATAATCACGTCTTTCACTTATGATGCCATCTATATATGACGTAGATACTCCGCAGATTTTAACTTGCAGAGTCATAAATATTAGCTCTGGAAGAGCTATAAAGCTATTCCGAGTTCATCTAATGCTACACTTTTATTTTTATGGCTCAGGAAACTGAGGCACAGATAATTAAAGTGACCTTATACAGCATCACTCTGGGTGGGGCAGAGACCGAAGTTTCTTGGTCTTTCTGGTGCTCTTCCTAATGCACCATTGTGATGAACCTTGTTATAGGATTCCATACCTATTGATTAGCTCAGTTTAATCTGGGGGTAAATTCTGTCAAGCTGATTCTTGGTATTTAATGGACCACATATCAATTGCATTTTATATGTATGTATGGATTTTAAAAAATTTATAATTAGTCTCCCAAGACAAATTTTAAAATTGTTTTATATGTATATTAGAAAAATATGACCAACTGTGCAACCAAATTCTTTTTTTTTTTTGAGACAGGTTCTCACTGTGCTGTGTCACCCAGGCACGGTCACCACTCAGCACAGCCTAGATTTCCTGGGTTCAGATGATCCTCCCACCTCAACCTCCTGAGTAGCTGGGACTGCAGGTGCTTGCCACCACTTCCAGCTAATTTTTGTATTTTTGGTAGAGATGGGGTTTTGCCATGTTGCCCAGGCTGGTTGTGAACTCCTGGGCTCAAGTGATCTGCCCACCTCAGTCTCCCAAAGTGCTAGGATTACAGACGTGTGCCACCATGCCTGGCCACCTGAAGTTCTTTTAGTGGCAGTCCCCAACCTGTTTGTGGTATTATAGATGCCTTTACATAGAGGCAGCCTCCACTTTACATGAGAAATGGAGGGAATAATTTATCAATAGCTTGTTCAGTGATTTAGGTGAAACAGGAATCTAATAAGCATTTTTCTATTAGTTTCAAATTAAAATATTAAGTATATCACGCAGTACAAGTTGCTTTTTTATTTTTAATAATCGTGTTGATTGAAATGGCACTCAGATGCCCTAAACAGGAGTAGGGAAACGGCCAGGAAAATGCTTCATGTTTTGTAGAAATGTTTTAAAGTTAATAAAATCGATTTTTCAGAATTGGCAGTTTGGAAGAACTGATATGTTGTTTGAAAGTTGGAAATTTTGCCTATTCAGGTATTTTGCCATATTCTGAACCTCAGGGATATTATCTATAGAAAGAGCTTTAAGAAAATCCCACAAAGTGCTCTTTAGAAAAGATACCCAAAGTATATTGTTTATGTGGCTCACTTTCTGTATATGATATGTTTTTTTTTTTAACAGGATAACAACTCTGAAAATAGGGACAGACTGCCTTGGAATTATTTGAAGTACAGAGCAAATTACCTTGAATTTCCTTTACATTTCAGAATGTTTCTTGTCCCTCAGATCCTTCTAAAAGTTTGATATAGCCCTATGTATTTATTATGGTATATATTAGTTTCACTTACTTCTTGAAATCAGAAAATACCATAGAATTATATTGTGGTTACCCTTGACCATCATTTGTTTTTCAAGCTAGCAACATTCTGTTGTATTTGAACTTCAGATGTCCATTACTAATTCAGTTTGGCTGTCATACATAAATAATATTAAAAAATTGTAGGAAGCAAATATATTCCACATAGTATTAATTACAAAGAGTTTAGAGAAAGTTGTATTATTGAATTGTATTCTGGCTTTTAACTTAGAAATTCACTTATAGGAAATTATTAACCTATGAATTTGTCCTTATTCGTAAAAAAAAGAGTTGGGAGCCTTTTAACTTTATGTAAACCTACTTTTAGTCTTCTGTTATTTCATTTGTGATGCCTTAGTTATATTTAATTTTTAATTTATTTAAAATGTTTTGCTTTTGGACTTTTGAAAATCTGATACAGAAAAAATGTTCAGAACTATTTGCAAATATTAATTACATGTTTTTGAGAGTTCATATTGTGTTACTTGGTAGAAAACATAGCAAATTGATGGAAGACTTGCAGGTAGTCCCTCCTTTTATTGCTAACTTGTTGTAACTAGGGGAAGTAATGTTACTGGTTGGTCACAGGTTCAAAATTGTGGCTGTAATAGCTACAGCACAGATTTGTTTTTTAGAGTCAAATGAATTGATATATGTGAAAGCTCTTTGATAAGTTACAAGTTTGGACAAGATTTTTAAAGAAACCAGTTAGTTTTTCTTACCAACCTGTAATAGTCCTTGTCATGGAGTAGACAATCAATACATAATTTATTGACTGAATAAGTATATGTATGTTACATATTTTTTTGAGTTAATATTTTCGAAAGATATTTGAAGAAATTTACTTTTTGCTTAAAATTGAATGGCTGGTAACTACAAGCAAACGTGTCTTTTACAAATTCTTAAAAGTATCATTAAAAAAATATGCCATTCTTTCCCATTTTTCTTCCCATAATTGATCATTTTGGTTAGCTTAATGCTATAATATTTATCGATACATTGATAATATATCGATATGTATTTATAGTATTGGTGGTGGTTTTGTTTGAAGTTGAAACTTGATCTCAACAAAAATGGTGAAAAGCTATCAGGAAAAAAAGGATATGTTTATTGTGTTCTAGTCCTTGTAATTAATGGAGGTCTATAGGAAACATACCTTAAGGATAGGGCAGAGTATTATAATTTTAATTATAATTTATATATAGGTGCTTCTTTAATGTTTAAATTCAGTTTCATTTCTAAGATGGCTTAAGACCATTCTCTCTACTGATTTATATTTGTTTGCATAGACTGTTCTTTGTTAGTTATCTAAGGCGGCATCTTCATCATTCATCCACTCATTCATTTATTCCGTATTTGCCAGCATTGGGTAAGTGCTAGGCAGTGTCAGATTGCTTTACTAAATTATAATGTGATTGAATGAAGTAAAATATGCAAAATGTTTTGTAAATTATAAAATGACATTCAAATGCTATTACTATTATCAAACTCTCAAGCAGTCAGTTCTGAATGAAGATACCTTTTGTGTAACTGTTTTAGGAGTAAAATCTAAATGGAATCTGTCAAGAATTTTGTGTGAAACTTTATAAGAATGGGAAAAATTAGCAATGAAATGTTTAATGCAATAAGCTTAAAAGAAAAATAAACCCAATTTTGTTATAGTTTGTTGGATGGAACACACTTGTAGAACAGTTAGGAATATAGAAGGAGGTGAACTTTTGTCTGCCCTAGGAAACACGACAAAGTTCCAGCTTGTCTTGTGGATTAGTGTTTTTAGTTAATATGGAATACTGAATGGGACAGTGTATATGCTGTTGTGCAGGAGTGTTGCCGCTATAGGAAAATTAAAGAACATGGTTTGCTGCTTACTAGTCAATAGAACTGTTTATTTCTAACTTACCATAATTCCAGAGTAGTGTACCTGTGACATCTTTTAAGTTATTTTCAAAGAATGTATCATTTTAGCCAGTAAAGACCCAGGGACAATTTTTAAAGCTGAAAATTATGGGTAATATTTGATAATAGTTTTAAGTGAAAATGGGTAAAGCCATTCTATAATGTATGCTTGGGTTCACTGCCTCTGATGAAGATTATAAATTCTGTCCTGTTGATTTAACATACATTTTCACAGTTTAATCTTATACATATGAGCACTGATAAAAACATTTATCTGAAACACTAATTTTTAGAAACAGTTTCGTTACAAAACAAAATTCATTGATTTTTGGGTTGGTCTGGATATTTCAGTGTCCTGTTTAATACTGAAGAAGTAATGTGAGTGGAAAGAGCATGTGCCTGATTGTCTGGTCCTGGTTGGCCATTTGGTGACTGTTTCATTTTGGGCAAGTTACTTCATCTGTCTTGGTCTCTGTTTCTTCAACTATAAAATGAGGGTCGCTCCAGCTTTAACATTCTGATAATAAAATGTTCACTTCGAAATACAGAATCAATTTTGTAAATTTTTTTTAGTGTTCTTTAAAAAGATACCATAATACAAGCCATTTTGATAGGAAATTATGTATTTTATATATGTTTATTGGCTATATATTATTTTTTGTTATTACTAATTATT
Source organism: Rhinopithecus bieti (assembly GCF_001698545.2). Classification (NCBI taxonomy): domain Eukaryota; kingdom Metazoa; phylum Chordata; class Mammalia; order Primates; family Cercopithecidae; genus Rhinopithecus; species Rhinopithecus bieti. Next base: position 200,565 of record NW_016804791.1, on the reverse strand, counting down.
ACCCTGATCTCTCTCTCATTTCCACTCTAAGAATAGTAAGATCTGAATTGTTTTTTACTCATATGATATAGTTGTATAGTAAAAAACCAGGAATGGCCTTAATAGATGTTGAGCCCCTTGCTACAAGTATTACCAAAGAGAAGGGCTACAGTGCAGCTCTTCTAGAGATATCATGCACCAGTGTGTGCTGGCATTTGACTTATAATTCTTTATGCAGTGTAAGTAGTTAACCCTTTCAGTTATGTAGCTCTATATTATGTAGGCAGTTGGCCATGTTGGATTCTTTAGGATGTTACATCACATTAAAATGATGTTTAGATTCTTTATTGAAGGTTTTTTGGCTTTTTTTTTTTTTAACGTGTGTGGTGAAATAAGTCTTATTATGTGGCCATTTTCTATGACAGTAATAAATTTAGGCTTTGCTGAGATAAAGTTATACATATTGCTTTTAGAACCTTTAATATGCCAATAGTGACGTTTCAAGAGAATATGATTTGTGGAATTTCCCACTTACTAGCCCACAGGATTTCTCTTTTTCATCTTTATTTTCATTATTTTTCTAGAATTTCTCTAATTTAGTATTCTGTCAAACAAATGTATTTTGGGAAAATACTGCCATATTCTAATATCCCCCCCCTTTTTTTTTTTAAAGAGACAGGGTCTTGCTCTATTGCCCAGGCTGGAGTGTGGTGGTGCAGTCATAGCTCACTGCAGCCTTAAACTTCTGGGCTCAAGTGATTTCTCCCACCTCAGCCTCCCCAGCAGCGGGGACTGCAGGTGCGTGCCTTGATGCCCAGCTCATTTTAAATTTTTCTTTTTTTTTTTTTTGTATGGACATAGTCTCACTTTGTTGCCCAGGTTTGCCTTGAACTCCTGGATGTAAGTAATCCTCCTGCCTTGGCCTCCCAAAGTGCTGGGATTACAAGCTAATATCCCTTTTTGACTCTCTACAGCAACAGACTCATGGTGATTTTGAGGAGTCTCAGCCTTACCTATAGGTTCTGCCTGTGACCTCATAATACGTGAGGCCGGTGGTCTTGCTTTCAGCTACATAGCTTTTGTCAGTTTATTTAGTCAGGCTATATAGAGAATGTTTAGTCTTGATTCCTGACTGCTAAATGGTTAGGCTCCACACTTAATTTGCATTGAAGAAAGACCTGTAATCTAATTTAGCACTAGATTGGGAGTCTAACACTGAACTGAACTGCTGTATATCATTTGTCACAACCCAAGTTGAGAGAGTATGTTTGTGTAGTCCATCTATCCATTTTTCTAGTTATCTAAAATTTGTGCATATGATTCTTGACCACATAACACTGGTGTACCTGGACCACATTTTTTGGTCCCCTTTGGTGCAAATGGATTTACTAGTGTTACGTTGGCATTTTCCTTTTTAGTTTGAGAGCGACAATAAGCAGTGACCCTGTAAAACTCATTGGTGTATATGGGAGGATGTTTTTGAGGACTTTCCTGCATACATCTTATGAAGAAGACCTGTGGGATAAATTTGATTTTGTCCCAGGAAAAGTTGTATTTCTTCTGAGGAACTTTTCCTTTTTTAAAACATTTGTGTAGCGTGGACAATATAGGGGACCCTATCTCTACAAAATTTTTTAAAACAATTAGCCAGGCATGGTGATGCCTGCCTGTAGTTCAGCTACTCAGGAGGCTGAGGTGGGAGGATTGCTGGAGCCCCAGTGGAGGCTGCAGTGAGCTATGATTGTGCCACTGTACTCTAGCCTGGATGATGGGGGGAAATCCCATCTCAAAAAAATTTTTTTTTGGATACTGTAAATAGGAAAACCTGTTGTATTATTTGCATTGTCTTCCCAAGAACTCCATGCCAGATTTGTGACTTATCTTTCCCCAATATGTATGCCTTTACTCTGACTTCTTTTTATCTTAAGGCAATGTAGTTTTGGAATGCAGGCTCCGGAGTCAGATAGCCTGGCTTCAGATCTTGGCTCCACAATTACTAGGTGTGTTGAAATGGAGCAAGTTGCTTTATCTGTGTGAGCCTCAGTTTCCTTATCTGTGAAATGGAGTTAATAGTATCATCATAAGGTTATCAAGATCACATAAGAGTAATAGATGTAAGCACCTGTAATGGTTCTTGGCACATCTTGAATACTCAATATTTTTTTCTACTTTCATATTCCCTTTGTTTCACTTTACTTTATAAGTACATAGTATGAAATCAATTATTTTTTAATCTCCCTAAAATATTTCTTGGAACAGGCAGAGTAAGAATACATAAATGATGATTGAGCATTTTGTATCAATTAAAGTATTCACGACCAGGTGTGGTGGCTCACGCCTGTAATACCAGCATTTTGGGAGGCTGAGGTGGGTGGATCCTGAGGTCAGGAGTTTGAGACTAGCCTGGCCAATATGGTGAAACCCCATTTCTACTAAAAATACAAAAATTAGCCAGGTGTTGTGGCACACACCTATAGTCCCAGCTGCTTAGGAGGCTGAGGCAGAAGAATCGCTTGAACCTGGGAGGTGGAGGTTGCAGTGAGCAGATATTGTGCCACTGCACTCCAGCCTGGGACAGAGTAAGACTCCGTTTCAAAAAAAAAAAAAAAAAAAAAAAAACAACAACAAGAAGTATTCACAATTAGGGCTATTAACTTTTATTCTCTTCCCTCTTTACCCCAAATACACATCACCAAACAAATTTTCTATATTATTTGGGTAGGCGTGACTGGTTTTCTTAAGACTTTTGTTGCACCCTCGTAGGTTAAAAGTTTCACTATCATTTGAAATTGGTCACAAGACTAGGGAAGTGCATTCATTATAGAACTATTTAACAAATAAGTTCCCCAGTTTGAAGAGCTAGACTTTTATGTGAGGTCAGGCCAGTTGAAGACATTTACAAAGAATTAGTTGTTTGTTATTGCTCTGTGAGTTGCAAGAATGGAAAAAAAAGAAATTCTTTCTTCAATACTTCCTTCCAGGCTGAGTCATCACTAGAGAGTGGGAAGGGCAGCAGCAGCAGAGAATCCAAACCCTAAAGCTGATATCACAAAGTACCATTTCTCCAAGTTGGGGGCTCAGAGGGGAGTCATCATGAGCGATGTTACCATTGTGAAAGAAGGTTGGGTTCAGAAGAGGGGTAAGTGCTCCATAAACCAAAAATACTACGGTTGGTAAGAGTGCCAGCAGTGAGTGACGTCTTAGAAGTTGATCTTTTTTCTGATGCTGTTAACCTATGACATGCTATGTCTAGTAAGAGAGAAATGATATGTTTAACATGTGTGTTAGGAATTTGCTTGTTATTAAGGGATTTCTTTGTAATTCTTGATTTTGAACATTTATAATCTAGTTAAGTTAGGTTTGAGTTTCTGGTATGTTGTGTGTATGCATGTTACAGAAGGTATTGTATTTTTCTGTGGTGTCTACAGGTTCTATAATCTGGAGAGATACCTTTAGAATCATTTAATATATGTAAAAGTACTATCCTGTATGCATTTAATCACATGTAAATAAGAGAATTAAGCCAGTTTGAATGGCTGTATGGGAGTGGCTTAAAGTAGAAAAGGGGAAAGGATTCACCCACAAATTCATGGATTAATCCCATAAATTAGGTAAGTAAAGTCCTGACGTAAAAGGCCAAACGAGGACAAGGATTTTGTGTGTGTGTATGTTTATGTTTAATTTCATATTTTTATTTTTCATTATCTAGGTTTAGTATACCTTGTTTACTCCTACTTTAGATAAATAACTTAAGCACATTATTATTTTTTATTATTAAAGGAAGAACCCTTCTATGTAAAGCTTGGTTTATCATCTGTGAGATCACCTGCTTATGTGGTCAATGTATTTATTAGAAATTTAGAGTTTACATTAGTTGCTAGGCAACTACTGTTTACCCACATGGCCAAGTTGAGTAGGATGAGGACTGTTCCATTCTCAGAACTTTTTAGTTCCTGTATATCTACTGCATGGTTAAAAGTTCCCTCCTAAATATTGATTTTAATATTCTTTGATGGTCTGTAGTAAATACCTATGCTGAAAAGCTGTTGTCATAGTTAAATGTGATTATGAATTATTTTTTAAATGAACCTTATTGAGTTGTAACTTCTGTAATAAAATTAAGCAATGTAAAGTTATAATTTGATCAGTTTTGCCGGATATATACAGTAGTGTAACAAACACTCTGATCGTGATATAGTGGTTATTTTCATTACCCCAAGAAGTTCTTTGTTCTCCCTTTGCAGCCCAGTCCTCATCCCTTAACCCTGGCAACTACTTTATCTGCTGTTACTATAATTGCTTTTCTAGAATTTCATATAAATGGACTCATGCAATACATAGTTATTTTGTGGCTGATTTCTTTTACATAGCATAATACTTTTAATATTCATCCATGTCTTGTATATCATTAGTTTTTTTTTTATGGTTGAGTAGTAGTTATGGTCTGGATATATCACAGTTTATCTGTTAATCACTTGTGGACATTTGGGCTGCTTCTAGCTTTTGGTTAGTATGAATAGAGTCTGGACATTTGAGTTCATGTCTTTGTGTACTGTGTTTTCATTTATCTTGGGTAATAACCTAGGAATGATATTGCTGGGTCATATGGTAAGTGTATTTTTAACTTTATAAGAAGTATATGTTTAACAAACTGCCCAGCTGTTTTCCGATGTGCCTGACCATTTGTATTGTCAAGTGTAATTTCTTTCAATGTCATTCTCCTGTTATAAATTAGGAAAGCATTTTCAGATTTTAGTGCTCTGTAAAGGCTTTTCTGGTTTACTTTTTAATCATATTTATATTATTTTCCTACCTTTTTTGGAGGGGATGGCAAATCACTTGAACCTTTTGAGTTTTACTTATCTCTAAAATCTGCTTTCACAAGATTGTTTTGAGGGTTAAATGAGATAATGGATGTGGATGTATTCTGACAGTTCTAACAGTGTAAGCTGTTGCTATCTCCACATGTTTATCAAGGATTTAGGATGATTCTTGAGTCTCTTTAATTAATTATATCTTTGAAATACCATAATAGAAAGTATTTAGTCCATGGATTATGGAAAAAAAATGAATAAGAATTTCCCATCATTTTTCCTGTAGTAATCAGGAAAAGGGGTTCTAATAATGTGTATGTGTTTATTTTGAGATGAATAGTTGCATAAACATAAGAATTTGATTAATACACAAAGGTATAAAATGAAAAATAAAAATCTACTTCCTATCTGTTCTACCTCCTTTGTCAGAGATAATAATTTTAGAATGATTTTTTCCTATTTTTAATCTTACCATTATGCCAATTTTAATATAGTAAACTTTAACCTTCAGTAACCTAATATCTCCCCATTGTGAAAAATAGAAGGATTTAACTTTTAATACTGATTCTACCATCTTCCTTTTATTTATTTTTTGGTTGCCTTTATGATTAAACTTACAGCTGTTTGACAGTTAACTTTAGAGTGTTCAGACATTGTCTCTAAACTTGTCACTTCATAATTTGTAAAAAAAAAATTAGCTTTCCTCCTTATCTTTCTGTTGAATTCCTCACATTCCCTTTCTGGTTTGTCAACTATAACATTTGTTTTATATGTCAAGATTTATAAGTTATACTTGCTGATTCTGAAAAGCAGTTAAAATATTACATTATATAAATAATACGGTTAAACAAAGTGGTATGATGAGATTCTTAGAGAGCAAATGGATTTATTTTATTTTATTTTACTTTAAGTTCTGGGATACATGTGCAGAATGTGCAGGTTTACCACATAGGTATACATGTGCCATTTGCTGCACCTATCAACCTATCACCTAGGTTTTCAGCCCCCCATGCATTAGGTATTTGTCCTAATGCGCTCCCTTACCTTGCCCCCCACCCCCGACAGGCCCTGGTGTGTGATGTTCCCCTCCTTGTGTCCATGTGTTCTCATTGGAGAACAAATGAATTTCTTACACTCTTTTTGTACTCCAGAGCTGCCATACTTTAATTTGGTTTCTAGTTTGGACTGTGGCTATTTTTCCTGGATTTTCTTTATTTTTATTTTATTTTTTTTGAGACAGAGTCTCGTTTTGTCGCCCAGGCTGGAATGCAGTGGGGTGATCTCGGCTCACTGCAAACTCCACCTCCTGGGTTCAAGTGATTCTCCTGCCTCAGCCTCCCAAGTAGCTGGGATTACAGGCACCTGCCACCATGCCTGGCTAATTTTTTGTATTTTCAGTAGAGACGAGGTTTCACTGAGTTAGCCAGGATGGTCTCGATTTCCTGACCTCGTGATCTGCCTGCCTTGGCCTCCCAAAGTGCTGGGATTACAGGCGTGAGCCACTGCACCAGGTCCTTTTTCTGTATTTTCTGTGTTTTTTGTTTTTTTTTTTAAGATGGAGTCTTGCTGTGTCACCCAGGCTGGAGTGCATTGGTGCAATCTCAGCTCACATCCTGTATTTTCTAATTGCCACATTTGCCTTCTGTTGGTAGAAGAGTTCATGCCTTCATTATGTCACCTGGTTGTCCAGCTTTTTAATTGTTCTGTTTGTTGAAATTCTAGTATGAAGTTACTTCTTTTTGGATATGATGCTCATCTAACATCATGCTATTTGATTTAATTCTTGGACAAATTCTATACTTTCTTAGATCTTACATCTTTCCATTTTCGATTTGTTTTACCATTCTCTAGAGTACTTCCTGAAGTAACTTTTTCGGGAGGAATGTGTGTGGGTGCTTGTCAATATAATGTTTGAAAATGTCTTTTTCACTTTCACACCTGATACATACATTGGCTGGATACAGAATTCAAGTTTAAAATAATTCTTTAGAATTTTGAAGGTTGCATTCATTCTGCTCCCTTTTAGTAATCAGTTTTACTGATAAGGGATTTGATGCTAATATGAACCATTTCTTTGTATGTAACTTGATTTTATTCTCTAGAAGCTTTTTGTGTTGATGACTCCTCCTTGGAATTATAAAATTTAAGGAGGATGAGTTACAATTCTTTTAAAATTGTTATTTATTTTGAAATTAAAATTTATTTTTTTAGAGATAGTCTTGCTGTGTTGCCCAGACTGGATTTGAACCCCTGTACGCAAGATCCTCCTGCCTCAGCCTCTCCGAGGTAGGACTACAGGCTGTAGTCCTTTTTATATTCATCCTGTAAATGTTGGTGAACCCTTTGAATATGAAAGTTTAGGTTTTTCTTCCATTCTGGGAAATCTTCTATAATTCTTTGATTACTTCTTTCCTTGTATCTTTTCTGTTTTATTTTCTGGAGCTTCGGTATAATTTTCTTTCATTTTCCATGTCTTTTCCTTTTCTCTCTCTCTTTTTTTAAATGGGAGATTTCCTTTACTTTTTCTTCCAGCCCTTTACTGATTTGTTTATTTCAGCTGTTACTTTATATTTCTGGGAACTTTTTCTAGTTCATAGTTATCTGCTTTTATCTTATAGATGTAAGCTTTAATATTGGGATACTACATAGATTTCACATTTTTTTCTCCTCTTTGAATAACTTTTCAATTTGTTACAGTTCTCTTTTGGGTGGTGTTTTCTTCACATGTCTGGTAATCTGTTTGCCTGTACATTTATGAAAAGTACTAGATTCACTAGTAGTACCCTCTATTTTTTTATTTTTCCCTGTATTTATAACAAGTTAGATTCACTGAATGAGGATTTGTGATGGTAGTAATTAACCGTACTCTTGAAAGCATTCATTGAAATACTAGAGGAAACTAAATTTGACATTTTTTTCCTCCACTATTTTTAATTTATTCCTTTAGAGATTTTCAGTATTATTTTAACAATAATTTTGTATTTTAGTCAGTTAAACTTGATTATATAGTTCATTGTAATTTGGCTGAATTTTGGTTCAAAGAATTTCTTTCAGAATAGCATTTTTATTTCCTGCTAATTTATCCTGGGCAGAATATTATCACTTGAACTTTGGTGTACTCATCTGAAAATAAATGTGATAAGATATGCCTTCTTTACTTCACAGTGTGGTTTTAAGCTTTATGAGATAATGTGCATAGAGGAGTGTTTTAAAATTATGTGCTCAATAAAAGATATTGATATAGGCCAGGCGCGGTGGCTCATGCCTGTAATCCCAGCACTTTGGGAGGCCGAGGTGGGCGGATCACCAGGTCGGGAGATCGAGACCATTCTGGCTAACGCGGTGAAACCCTGTCTCTGCTAAAAATACAGAAAAATTAGCTGGGCATGGTGGTGGGCGCCTGTAGTCCCAGCTACTGGGGAGGCTGAGGCAGGAGAATGGCGGGAACCCAGGAGGCGGAGCTTGCAGTGAGCCGAGATTGTGCCGCTGCACTCCAGCCTGGGGGACAGAGCAAGATTCTGTCTCCAAAAAAAAAAAAAAAAATTGATGTAATAAAGTTATACTATAGTTATTACTTTGAATATTAGTCTTTTTTTCTTGACTATATTTATGCATCAATTCTTGTTATCTCCTTTCCAGATATAATCTGATTTGTACTTTTAATGTGAATAAGTTGCTTTTCAGTAAGTATCTTCTTAGAAAATAAAAAAACGGGCTGAATGGTAAATATTCATTATTATGTAGGGTAAATGCTTTCCTAACCTTGGTTATTAGTGATATATTAATAGTGAAATCCTTTTTTTTACACTTTTCTGGACAGTGGAAAATGATAAGTACTAATTGAGATAACACATGACCATAGTATTGTTAGTGTTATAAATGGCAGTAAAAGAAACATCATGGAGCAAACATCAAGTAAAGTATTGTCTGTGTTTTCCTCCTTGATGGATCCAGGACAGTTCCTTACAACTTAGTTGCACATCAACATAGGAGGCGTCTGTGTGTATATTAAATACTTATCAAATTATCTTGCTCAAAGACGAGCCTGTACGTATGTTCTAGTGACTCTAAATCTCTAAATTCGATTTCAGCACTTCTCTTAATTTTTTCCCTTATAGCTAGTGGTAATATTTGCTATGAAGGTGTTAAGTGTATTAATAAAGTAGGAAATTTAACCAGTTTTAAAGGTCTAAATTATAGAATTAAATAAATTGCAATGGTATTAATTAAGGGCTTATTATAATTTATTAACTTTCATTTGCTTAATAAAACTTTCATAGAAACCTAAGTAGTCTTTTATAAATGTGGAAAGCTAGTTTCTTGATAATAAGTTAAAATATAACATAACTAGTCAATTCATAATGTTACTGTTTTGAGATTGGCATAAATCTAAGAGGTGGTTTTTGTCATTAAAAGCATTTTGATGAAAATGCTGCATGCAAGTGTTATTTTATTCTACTTTTTGTATTAGTATCTAACAGATTGAACTTTCATATTGTATTCTCTATGTATAACCAGTTTTGGCTTTCAAATAACTTTTTCCCTTAGTTTTCCTTGTACTGACTTTGTCCTTTGAATAATATTTTTCCTATATTCCATGAAATGGTTTCTTTAGATGAACTACAGTGTTGGTATCTGGTAATTCCAGGGTAAAAATTTTATGTCTGTGAGTTGTCTCACAAGATAGCTTAATTCCACTGCACAAAATATACTTCAGCAACATAAAGATTGTGAGCTTGGTTATGTGATTGTTGTTATCTAGTCAAATTTAACAAGTTGTTACAGAAAGCAAAATTTACATTTTTGAGTGTTTATCTAAATCCAGGGGCCTTTTCTTCTCCTTTATTTTGTACATGCATGTGTTTTTTTTGTTTGTTTTTATTCACAAAATGACTTTAGAAATAAATTATAAAATGATTAGTAGAAAGAAAATGACAGTGTGATTTCCTGTTTACTACCCAGCAGCAAGCTTTTTCCATAGAGAGTAAAGAGCTGTGGTAGTGACTGTGTAAACCACATGGTACATTAGAGAAGCTCACTTTGACTGTTGAGGATATACATAGAGAGTAAACATAAGAAAATTAAATTTATTTTCTAATGGTATTGAAACTCTGAGATTTAACTAATGTGTTTACAATACTGTGAAATTAGCTTTTCTTAGAGTTTCAATATATTATTTTTGAAAGTTTCAACCAATAGAATCACATGGAACAAACCGTCAAATAAGCTTTCATATACATTTTAGAGTTTATATAGAATTGTAAAGTTGCTGTTAACACACTCACTTGCTCCTCAATCAACAATCAAGTTTTATGTATTGATTTTGTAAGTTGAAGTCTCATGAAATTCACTTATTAAAGTTAAAGATTTTCTACATAGATGGTCAAGTTATCTGTAGACATCCACAGTTCTGCTTTTTCCTTTCCAATCTTTATGCCTCTAATTTCTTTTTCTAATCATATTTCATTGGATAGGACCTCTAGTACATTGTTGAATAAAAGTGGTAAGAGTGGATATTTTGTTTTATTGCTCATGTTATTGGGAAAGCATTTATTTTACCACTTAAGTGTCACATTAGCTGTTCCTTTTCTATTGCTGCCCTTTATCAGGTTGAAAAAATTCTTTACTATTCCTAGTTCGGATAGTTTTTATCATGAGTGGGTGGTCAGTTTTTCTAAAGATTTTACTGCTTCTATTGAAATGGTCATTTGATTTTTTCCCTTTTATTCTGTTAATATGGTACTTACTTTCATTTCGTTGCTGGAATAAATTCCATTTGGTCATGATGTATTTAAAAAATATATTACCAATTTGGACTTACATTTTGCTAAGGGTTTTTTGCATTTACAAGAGTATTGATCTGTAAATTTCTTTTCAGTTTTGATGTAATGGTTATGCTGGATTCATATAATAGGTTGGGAAGCACTTGTTTCTCATAAGGTGGATTGTATTTTTTCTTCAGTGTTTGACAAAATGTATCAGTGAAGCCATGTGGGTTGGAGCTTTCTTTGTGGGAAGATTTTTGATAATAAATGAGATTTCTTTAGATACAAGGTTATCCATATTTTCTATTTCCTCTTGTGTCATTTTGGCAAATTGTACTTTTAAGGATTTCCTTTTCATCCAAGATGTTCCTCTAAGTTACTGGGTGTAAAGGTTTTAATATTCCCTTATCCTTATTTTTATTTTTTTAGTAGAGCAAAGATTTGCTCCATTGCCCAGGCTGACCTTGACGTCCCTGGCACAAGTGATCCTCCCACGTTGGCCTCCCAGAGTGCTGGGATTACAGGTTCCCTTATCTTTTGAATGTCTGTAGGATCTTAGTGATATCTCCTTATTAAATCCTGATATTGGTAAATTATGTACTTGCTCTCTTTTTTCCTTTGATAATCTTGCTAGGAGTTTATGCATTTTATGAAACTTTTTTTTTTTTTTTGAGATGGAGTCTCGCTCTGTCACCAAGCTGGAGTGCAGTGGCGCAATCTCAGCTCACTTCAACCTCAGCCTCCTGGATTCAAGCCGATTCTCCTGCCTCAGCCTCCTGCGTAGCTGGGATTTACAGGCATGCGCCACTATGCCCGGCTAATTTTCCCTTTTTAGTAGAGACAGGGTTTCTCCATTTTGGTCAGGCTGGTCTTGAACTCCTGACCACAGGTGATCCACCCACCTCGGCCTCCCAAAGTGCTGGGATTACAGGCGTGAGCCACTGCGTCTGGCCAACTTTTTAATGATTTTTAAAAATGATCCATTATGTGGTCTATCATTTGGTCTTTTATTTTTTGGGGGTATAGTGTTATAAATATCTAGTCCAGATGATTGGTAATGGGTCATAGTCTTCTATGTTTTTACTGACTGGTTTTTTTTTTTCTCTCTAGTTCTGTCACTTAGTGTTATAGTCTCCAACTATGATTGTGAAATGTATTCATTTCTCTCTTTAGTCTACGTTTTACATTTTATATATTTGGAAGCTCTATTATTATTGTTTGAAGCTCCTTTATTGTTGTTATATCTTCTTGATGTATTGCTGCTTTTATCCTTACGAAATGTTCACCTTTTTCTCAAGTGATACTCTATCTTGGAATTCAGTTTGTGTGCTATTAATATAATCACTCCTGATTTTTTATGATTAGTGTTTGCATCTTATATCTTTTCAAATATCCTATTATATTTAGTCTTTGTTTTGTATTTAAATTGTTTATCTCATAGACAACATATGTTTAGGTGTTGCCTTTTTTAAAAAATCTGATTTGACAATCTTTAGCTTTTAAATGGGAATTTTAGGACAGTCATATTTAATGTAATTATTGATATGATTGAGTTTTCTGTTTGTGTCATGTGTTCTTTGTATCTTTTTCCTATTTTTTTGCCTTTGTTAGGATTTAGTATCTTTTCAGTATCCTATTTTATCTCCCCTATTGGCTTGTTATTTATGTGTCTTATTTTAAAGCAATTTAAAAATTTATAGTTAATGTTATTGTTGGTGTGGTTGAACTTAGGCGTATTGTTATTTTTTAAAAAAATTCCTCTGTTCATACTTTCTTGTCTTCTTTTGAGTTAATTGAATATTTTTCAGTATATTCCACTAACAGTATGCATTTTCAACAGGAGTGGTAACTCTCCTATAGGGCAATCATTGGTTCTTGGAAGAGGGTACAGAATATCCTTTTATACTACAATTATTTGTGGCTCTCCAATCACATTGTATAAACAGATATATCTGTGGTATTAACATTTCTTGGTGGGGAACAGAATGATTTAGAGGGAGTTTTCTAAAGAGGCTCCTTAGGTGAGCCAAGGAAAAAGCTTTGATAAACAATTCTGTTGTCATTTTAGCTTGCATTGCTTTTTTAGATATGGTTCTAAGGTAGTGGAATACAGAATACATGTGCAGGTTTGTTATATGGGTAAATTACATGTTGTAAGGGTTTGGTGTACAGATTATTTCGTCATTCAGGTAATAAGCATAGTACCCTATAGGTAGTTTTAAGATCCTTACTTGTCTCCCACCCTCTACCCTCAAAATACATCCTTAGTGTGTACTCTCTAAAGAACAACCAGGGTGATTTTGGTCCCCAGAGGACATTTGGCAATATCTGGAGATGCGGGGGGGGTGGGTTTGCGGGGGTGGGATTGCTACTGGCTAGAGGCCAGATATGCTGCTGAATGTTCTATAATGGATGGAACAGTATCCAACGACAAAAAATTTTCCAGTTCAAAATGTTAGTAGTGCTAAGGTTTAGGAACTCTGTTCTTGATATTACAATATTCATTCTTAATTTATTACAGTCTGTATAGGGTTAGTATTTTACTGCTCCATATAAAATATAAGACTCTTGCAATACTATGTTTATATTTGCCCCCACTTTTGAGAGTGCCTTGTGCTGTTGTTCTCCTGTATAGTATATCAACATGTTATAAACTCTGTGTTATAATGTTACATATTTTTTGCTTTATTCATACGTCTTTTGAAGAAGAGCAGGAAAAGTATGGTCTTTCACACTTAATATACCTATTTGCAGTTAAAAAGTTTTTTTCCTGTAGATTTCATTTTCTGTCTGATATTTTTTTTTCACCTGAAAAACTTTTCCTTAGCATTTTTTTTAAACTTTTAGTTTCCAGAATACACGATGGGTTATATGTTATATGGGTAAATTGAGTGTTGAAGGGGTTTGGTATACTGATTATTTCATCATCCAGGTGATAAGCATAGTACCCTATAGATAATTTTAAGATCCTCACTCTTCTCTCACCCTCCACCCTCAAAATACACCCTCAGTGTATATTCTCTAAAGGACAGTGTGTACTCAAATGTGTACTCAGTGTGTACTCAAAACAATGAGTATACATTGTCCATGTATACTCAGTGTTTAGCTCCCATTTACAAGTGAGAACATGTAGTATTTGGTTTTCTGCTCCTTCATTAATTTGCTTAGGTAATAGCCTCCAGCTCCATCCATGTTGCTGCAAAGGACATGGTCTCATTCTTTTTTATGGCTGTGTAATATTCCATGGTGTGTATGTACCACATTTTCATCTACTGTTGATGGGCATTTAGGTTGATTCTGTGTCTTTTCTGTTGTCAATAGTGCTGTGATGAACATATGTGTACATGTGTCTTTATGATACATGTATGATTTATATTCCTTTGGTCATATTTTTGATAAAGGAATTGCTGGGTCAAATGGCAGTTCTGTTTTAAGTTCTTTGAGAAATTGCCGAACTGCTTTCCACAGCAGCTGAACTAATTTACATTCCCACCCGCTATCAAATTAGAATCCTATATACAATTTTAAAAATCCTTCAAAAATGAAGATGAGCTCAGCCAGAGGGGCTCAAATTAGAATCCACACTATCAAATTGGAATCCTATATACAATTTAAAAAATCATGTATGTGTCTGGCTAATTTTTTAAATTATTTTTTATGGAGATGGAGTCTCAATATCTTGTCCAGACTGGTCTCAAACTCCTGGCCCCAAGCGATCCTCCCACCTTTTCCTCCTAAAGTGTTAGGATTGTAGGTGTGAGCCACTGTGGTTGGGCTCATCTTCATTTTTGAAGGACTTTTTAAATTGTATATAGAATTCTAATTTGATAATTATTTTTTTTCATCATTTTAAAGATGTCGTTTCATTTTCTTCTGGCTGCCATTGTTTCTGATGAAAAGTCACCTGTTGTTATTTTGACTTACTGTTTCTTTATATAGTCATGTGCCATTGATATGATTAGGCTTTGTGTCGCCACCCAAATCTCATCTTAAAAATTGTAATCCCTACGTGTCAAGGGAGAGATCAGGTGGAGGTAATTGAATCATGGGGTTGGTTTCTCCCATGCTGTTCTCGTGATACTGACTTGAGTTCTTATGAGATATGATGGTTTTATAAGGGGTTCTTCCCCTTTCACTCGGCACTTCTCCCTTCTGCCGCCTTGTGGAGAAGGTGCTTTCTTCCCCTTCACCTTCTGCCATGATTGTAAGTTTCCTGAGGCCTCCCTAAGCATGCTGAACTGTGAGTCAATTAAACTTCTTTCCTTTGTTAATTACTCAGTCTCCGGCAGGTTTTTTTTTTTAAATGTAGAGTCTTGCTCTATCACCCAGGCTGAAGTGCAGTGGTGCCATCTTGGCTCACTGCAACCTCTGCCTTTCAGGTTCAAGCAATTCTCCTGCCTCAGCCTCCCAAGTAGCTGGGACTACAGGTGTGTACCACTGTGCCTGGCTAATTTTTGTATTTTCATTAGCGATGGGGTTTCACCATGTTGGCCAGGATGGTCTCAAACTCCCGACCTCAGGTGATCCGCCCGCCTCAGCCTCCCAAAGTGCTGGGTTTACAGGTGTGAGCCACTGGCCCCAGCCTCGGCCAGTTCTTCATAGCAGTATGAAAATGAACTAATATAGCCATATAATGATGTTTTGGTCCATAACAGATTGCTAATGACGGTGGTCCCATGAGATTATAATACCCTATTTTTACTGTACCTTTTCTATGTTTAGATATGTTTAGATACACTAATACTTACCATTATGTTACAGTTGCCTACAGTATTGAGTACAGTAACATGCTGTACTGAGATCTCCCTCTCACTTTCCAGCTATTTTGGCAGCTCTGAACTCCGTCTCTTCAAACTAGTAAGACTGTGGCTTTCTGAATTCTAGCCATTCCACTCTAGTTCCAAGGAATGGGAGAGCGCCTTGAGCAAAAAGCTGTATCAGTGCGAATCTCATTTGGAACTCCCTTCTTTATAGTCAGTTTCCTTTGATTTCTGCTTGCTTTTGCAGCTTTTCTACTGCCTTCAAATTGTCATTCTTTGTATTTTATACAGTTTATAATTTTATATGTAGGAGGGTTAGTCTGATACAAGTTACCATACTACTGCTGGAAGTGAAATTTTGCTAGGTATGTGTTTTGATGTATAGATATACACATTTATTTAAGCTTCATGATTCACATACTGTTGTATTCCAATTTAATGCTTAAATTATGAGGAGAAGAAGTTTATGAGAAGTAGGAATGCAGGTTATAAAAATATATCAAATTATGAGGACTACAAGTTATAAGGAGTATGAAACCAATAGTTTAAACCAACTGAGTTCAAATCACTTACCTAGAAAGATAGCTTTTTCTTAAGCTCATATGTAGAATTTCAAGCTAGAAGAGACTTTAAAAGTTATCTAGCCTTTTTTTTTTTTTTTTTTTTTAATAGAGATGAGTCTTTTTATGTTGCTCAGGCTGGTCTCAGACTCCTGGCCTTCAGAAGTCCTCATGCCTCGGCCTCGCAAAATGTTGGGATTACAGGCAGGAGCCACTGTTGGTGGCCGCTGTAGTCTTACATCCATTCATTTGACAGATTTCAAACCTGAGGCCGTATTTCAAGGTAGGTATAGAGCCAGGACTAGTTACCTGAGATTTCTTTATTGCTGATCTTAGGTACTTCGTATTTTGTTTCTTTCTTGACATTTAGAAATAGATTGGATTTCTTCAAAAAATATTTTGTATCTTGTTGGGGAGGGGCTCAGAAGTTTTGGGTGGAAAGATTTAAAATCCTCTGAGTAAGGAAAAGGGGGAGTATCTTCCACCTTGTGGAATCCTCGTACTGTTTCAGTAATATTGTTCAGTGCTCTGCTTCCCAGTGGAGAATGCAGAGAAGCTGTACCTCTTGAACGTGTGTTTTCTCTCTTTGAGTAAGTGTTTCCGTAGTTACTATATCCTTTGACATAGAGAAACTTTCCTTAGTTTGTGTTGGCATTTTATAATCAGTCACATTACCTTTTGATGTGTGATAGCCCTGCACCTACCACCAATTTTCTGTTTTTGGTTATGCTAGTTTTTCTGCTTGGCATGTTTTTTCCCCTCTGTCTTTTTAAGTGAAAATCTCCTATGTCCTTCAGAGCCAAATTATTTACCCAGATCATGGTCTTACAAAATTAGAATGATTTCTTTTGTCTGTATAATATTGCAACAATTTCCTGTCTTGACCTCCTTATGACTTTTTATTGCCTTGTTATTGCATAGATCTGTTATTTCTCCTTTCTGTTGTAAACTCCTTGACAGCACTGTGTCTAATACAACTTTATATTTTATACAGTTTATACTTTTCTTTCTGAAATACAGTTCATTATCTTGAGCACAGTAGTCTCTTAATCAGTATGTGATGCAAGAATGGGGAAGAAAATAACAATTCTAGAAGTTCAGATACCAGTATGCCACAGATATTAGGGCAAGGAACTAGAATTGGGACAGCTGAGGCAAGGTAGGAAACACAGACTAGATCACAGTTATGAAAGCAGCCTAATGTTCAGGAGAGGATTTTGGTACGGGCAGCACTGGAATTCTAGAACCATGTTGTATATTTGTCAAGTTTTTGTGTGTAGCAAAACAGAACTGACAGGGTAGGAATTGGTAGATTTGACTGAATGGTTATTCCTGACAAAGATGGTGGGCTGTACCCTGATTGTCCCAGAATGGACTAGTAAATAAGGTGTCTAAATTAGGTAAGTAGAATAAAAGATTGGGAATATTGTAGTGTTTATAGTTTGGAAGAGTAATGCATATTTTAAGGGTAATTTTTGCTTTACTCTTAGAACTGTAAAGTACCTCTGATTTCATGAAACTGAACTTTCTAAGCCTATAAGAAGAATCTTTTCTACTATGTTTCTAATGGACCACTTAGATATTGTGGGCAACTAAAGTTGCACTGTATCTGTTCCATTATTTAATAGCTCTGAGCACTGGTGATCTTTGTTTGCTCTCCTGAGCAGTATTAAAACAAGTTGTTTTCCATTTTACAGGCCTTCGGATTTTTTGAGATTGCTATCATGTCTTCCCTAAAATCTCTTTTTCTAAGCAAAGTGTTCTCAATTCTTTATTATGTTTATTATTATAAGACAGAGTTTGCAGCCCTCTCATACATAGTACAGTTTGTCCCCCAGTATCCATGGGTGGTTGGGTCCAGGACTTCCTGGAGATACCAAAATCTGCCAATGCTCAAATCCCTTAACATAAAATAGTGTAGTATTTACCTACAACCTGCACACACCCTCCTGTATGCTTTAAATCATCTTTAAATTACTTACAATACCTAATCCACTGTAAATGCTATGTAAAGATTCTATGTAAGTAGTTGTTACACTGTACTGTTTAGGGAATAATGGCAAGAAAAAAAGTCTGTAGGTGTTCAGTACAGATGATTTCTTTTTCCTGAATATTTTTGATCTGTGGTTGGTTGAATCCACAGATGGGGAACCCACAGATGTGGAGGGCTGACTGTATTGGTGTCTTACTGTGGAAATAGCTCAGTTTGTCAATGTTTCTCTTACAGTGTAGTGCCCAGAAGTGAATGTGTTACTGCAGATGTGGTCGGTGCAGGGAAAAAGCGCAGTGAGACTGTTAGCCTCTTCTCATAGTCTGTCACTGTAGGAGACTTCAGTGCAGTTAAAGGCTGCAGCCACTTTTTTTCAGTTTTACTCATTAAGGGAACTTTTATTATATTTTGATTATATAAATCATTTACAAAGTCAGTTTATTGTCCAGACACTGCCAGTTTACATTCCTAGCACTAATATGTGAAGGTTTCTACTTTCTTATACCGTAGCCATTGCTGGGTGTTACTCTTTCTAGTTTTTGCCATTATATTGCTGTTTTATTTTACATTTCTTTGTTACTGAGGTTTAACGTTGCTTAAATGAATGATGATTATTCTTGTTCTTTAAGTTTTAAATATGAGTCCTATCCTTAAACAGGTTTATAAATTTTATGTTCTTATTTATTTGTTAGAGCTTTTTGTGTATTGAGAATACCTTTATTTGATTAATCTTTTTTGTTGTGAATACTTTTCTAGTTTGAATATAACTTTTAATATTATAGTATATTTTTGCCTTGTAGAATTTTTTAGTTGTTAAGTAGTTTAATATGTCACACTTTTCCCACTCAAGGAGACCATTGAGGTCATACTTACAAACTCTTCACCTTTTTCCTTTGAGCATCATTATGATGAAAACATTTTGTATTATCTAAGTAATGTGTTCTCCTTTAAAAGAGCCAAGCAGTAAATATATAGGGTATGGTGTAATTCCTTTACTTCCACATTCTTTCTCAGAAATAACCACTGCCAAGTATGTCATGCCAATATAAAGCTAAAATTTTTAAAAAGTACTTAAGAACTAGAAGAAAATGCCAAACTATAGGTAGTATTACCCCTTGTCAAGAGATTCGGATTGAAGAGATTAGGCAGGGACAGGAAGGGGAATAATTAAGGAAATGAGACTTTCACACTTTATTCGGCATAAACGTTGCATCTTTGTGTTTTGCCTCACATTACATAAATGATACTGTAATCACTATGTCTTAGAGATTTATCCATGCCATTGGAACCTGGAACTCGAAAAAGAAAAAAGTGACTAGTTTGACTTAACCTGCTCTTAGTGAATCTATTCTTACTTCTTGTCCATCTACAATTTCAAAGTACATCTGATGCTTGAAACAGCACGGGAGTTAGGGGCACAGACAACCTGCACAGTCAAAAATGCGCATATCACTTTTGACTCCCTCACAGCTTCACTACTAATAGGTTACTGTTGACTGGAAGCCTCACTGATAACATAGTCTGTTAACACACATTTTATATGTTTTATGTGTAATGTACTGTTTCTTTACAGTGAGGTAAGAGAAAAAATGTTATTAAGAAAATGTATTTATGTTTCATCAAGGGGAAGTGGATCTCTTCATCCTTGATGTCTTCAAGTCAAGTAGGCTGAGTAGGAAGAGAAAGGGTTGATATTGCTATCTCAGGAGTGGCTGAGGCAGAAGCAAATCCAGGTACAAGTGGAGTCATTCAGTTAAACCCATGTTATTAAGGGTCAGCGGTACCTATATATGTCATTTGAGTGTAATGGTTAAGAGGATGGGACTGAATTTCAAATCCTGGCTTTGCCATTTATTAGTGTCTGTGGGCAAAGTCCTTCATCTGTCTTAAATTTCTCATCTGTAAAATGGAGATGATGAAAGTGCCTACTTTATATAGGTATAAGAATCAAAGCTCATAATGTGCGATTAGCTCTTATCTAACTGCATGGTACATATTAAATAGTAAATAATTTTTTTTTTTTTTTTTTTTTTTTTTTTT
>NW_016804791.1:124076-180468 GCF_001698545.2 Rhinopithecus bieti | reverse complement strand
TTTTTTTTTTTTTTTTTTGAGACGGAGTCTCGCTCTGTCACCCGGGCTGGAGTGCAGTGGCCAGATCTCAGCTCACTGTAAGCTCCACCTCCTGGGTTTACGCCATTCTCCTGCCTCAGCCTCCCGAGTGGTTGGGACTACAGGCGCCACCACCTCGCCTGGCTAGTTTTTTTTTGTATTTTTTAGTAGAGATGGGGTTTCACCGTTTTAGCCAAGATGGTCTCGATCTCCTGACCTCATGATCCGCCCATCTCGGCCTCCCAAGTGCTGGGATTACAGGCTTGAGCCACCGCGCCCGGCATAAATAATTATTTAATAATCTGTAGAATATTACTAGTTTGACATCAACTTTACTAATGTTTAGTATTTAACTCACCCATTCTTTACTTCTATATAGACACTCAGGATACTTGCCCTTTTAAGTTTTTTTTTTTTTTTAAAACATCCTTCAGATGCTTTACATTGCTCAAAAAGCACTGATGCTGACTGGAACTCAAAGTGATAAGCTGCATGCTAACTATCAATATCAGTGTTTTCATTATGATATTTCTCTTTGGAGAAGACCACTGTAAAGGAGGAGTTAATCAGTATTCTTTTCCTGTCAGCTGGACTTCATGGTGTACTTGCGTCCTCAGGCTTCATCTTTGATATTTTAAAATTCATGTTTGTCTATAGTAATTAGAAAATTCATTATAGGATTTCCAAGTTCTAATAGTTGTTTTCTAGATTTGGTCTTCATTATGGTACTGCTCCTATATTTTCAACACTTTTGTTGAATAGTACTAAAGCAATAAGTAATACATACATCTTTTCCTCTCATTCAGGATTGGGTAAGGCCAAATAGTCATATTTTAATTCTTTGGTTAAACTTTATGATTAAAATGCTTGCTGTGTAAGAACACTAATTTCCATATCTTACACAGTTGGGAGCTAAGACATTCCATCTAAAATTTCTGGGTCAAGAAATAGAGGCTTAAGTGTATTTTTTTAATGTAGAATGCAAGCCAGTAGAAAAGCTAAAATGAAAATGAAAGTAACAAAATTGGGAAGAAAGTGCAGAGGGTATCTTAATTTCTCAATCTTTATAGACACCAACATGGCACAAATATACATATGTAACAAACCTGCACGTTATGCACATGTACCCTAGAACTTAAAGTATAATAATAATAAAAAAAAGAAAAAAAAGAAAAGAAAAAAAAAAAAAAAAAAAAAAAAAAAGTCAGTTGATGTGGTTAATAGGTGATAAATCAAGAAATATCCACAATGCCAAAAGTATTGAAAGTGGCTGTTTTGAGAAGTGGAATGGAGAAGGAGGGCTTGTGTATATGTGGTCCTGTGTATATGGAAATGGTGGAAGAGATACTTTTATTTTGAGTCTTACATGCTTTTATGTACTACTGAGTTACCACTTTCTACATGTATTAGTTAATAAAACATCCTACATGATTACAGTTTATAAACAAAAAAGCATACTTTTATATATTGGTATATGAATGCAAGTGGATTGGATGGAAAATACCAAAATATTATAAGTGGTTATTTCTGGGTATTGAGTTTTTTTCCTTCCTTATATTATTTTGTATTTTGTAAAATTTCTAAAATGCATGTATTTTATTAATTTATATAAAATTATTAAGAGAAGTTTTTTAGGACTTCCTAACATTTAATTTAATTTGTCACAGGTTTAATTTGTCACACTTATTTGGCACCAGAATGTTTGCTTTTATTGTGCAATTACTAGAACTTTTTTAAATTAAAGGAATTGTACATCATAGTCTTTGCATGCTTGGTAAGGTTGGCATTCTGCTGAAAATAACAGAAAACCTAGCCAATGGTAACAACAAAGGTATAGGTGGGCAGTTATAGTTAGCAGATCAGGATAGAATCATCAAAGATTGAAGCTATCTCTGGTTCATCACCGTTAGCTTGTTTGCTTTTCATATACTGGTTGCTTCAAGGTTTCAAGATGGCTGTAGTAATAATGGGCATTACATCTCTGTTCAAGGCAGTCAAATGGGAGATGGCTGGCGTCAGCCACACTGTCCCTTGTTAGGAATGCAGAAGCTTTCTCAGAAGCTTGCTGTCAGACTTACTTTTCCAGAACTGGGTTATGTGCCACTCCTAGCTGTTAGAAAGTGAATATTTGGCTTTCAATTTCTGTAGTGGGAAATGGCAAGAGTAAAGGGGTTTGGTAATTGATGTTGTGTTAGATAACCAGCAGTCTGCTACAGAAAGTTTTGGTAAATATAACTAACGTTTGTACTTCAGCTCTCAATCCGATATTCAGGAGAGACAGTAGTCTTTCCAGAGGTCAGATTGAGATTTTGGCACACCAGCATTCTCTAAAATTTACTCTTGTTGGGGTTATTCTGAAATGTAGCCATTTTGTTAGGTCCTAGGAGTACTAGGTTTATGCTCCCTTCTTTTTTTTATTTATTTTGTTTGTTTGTTTTGCGATGAAGTCTCGCTCTGTCGCCCAGGCTGGAGATGCAGTGGTGCGATCTTGGCTCACTGCAACCTCTGTTTCCTGGGTTTAAGTGATGCTCCTGCCTCAGCCTCCCAAGTAGCTGAGATTATAGGCACCCGCCACAACACCTGGCTAATTTTGTATTTTAGTAGAGATGGGGTTTCGCCATGTTGGCCAGGCTGACCTCGAACTTCTGACCTCAGGCCTGCCTTGGGCTCCCAAAGTGCTGGGATTACAAGCATGAGCCACTGTGCCCGGCTATGCTCCCTTCATAAAAAAAAGATAGTTTTGGTATCCTGAGGTGATAATGAATTATGGGGTACGTTTGTTAAATTATTTCAATTAGTTTTATTCCACTTGTAGAATCCAAATTCCTGTTTCTAGCCAGTAATCTGAGGATTATGAATTTTAATGTCACAAGTCAATTATGTAAGGGTTTTCATTTTGTTTTAAGTTACAGTATGCAATGAAATGGATAGTCACATGTTTTATAGCTTATGACTCCACCTCTACCAACCCAAATAATGGTCAGCCAAAATATCCAAATTACATAGTTTGAAGTATTAGGTGTTACAGTTACTTGGATTTTCTTAAATCCACATATTTTAATGGTTATTATCCCTTATTTTCTTATTCCTCTGTCACTCCTTTCAAAATACTTTATGATGCAGATTTGAATAGTTGTCATTGTGATTTTTTTTTTTAAGTTCTGGGATACATGTGCAGGACATGCAGTTTTGTTTCATAGGTCAATGTGTGCCGTGGTGGTTTGCTGCACCTATCAACCCATCATCTAGGTATTAAGCCCAACATGCATTAGCTATTTATCCGGATGCTCTCTCTCCCCTCATCCCTGACAGGCTGCAGTGTGTGTTGTTCCCCTCCCTGTGTCCATGTGTTTTCATTGTTCAACTCCCACTTGGAAGTGAGAACATGCGTTATTTGGTTTTCTGTTCCTGTGTTAGTTTGCTGAGGATNCAGCTGGACTTCATGGTGTACTTGCGTCCTCAGGCTTCATCTTTGATATTTTAAAAATTCATGTTTGTCTATAGTAATTAGAAAAATTCATTATAGGATTTCCAAGTTCTAATAGTTGTTTTCTAGATTTGGTCTTCATTATGGTACTGCTCCTATATTTTTCAACACTTTTTGTTGAATAGTACTAAAGCAATAAGTAATACATACATCTTTTTCCTCTCATTCAGGATTGGGTAAGGCCAAATAGTCATATTTTAATTCTTTGGTTAAACTTTATGATTAAAAATGCTTGCTGTGTAAGAACACTAATTTCCATATCTTACACAGTTGGGAGCTAAGACATTCCATCTAAAATTTCTGGGTCAAGAAATAGAGGCTTAAGTGTATTTTTTTAATGTAGAATGCAAGCCAGTAGAAAAGCTAAAAATGAAAATGAAAGTAACAAAAATTGGGAAGAAAGTGCAGAGGGTATCTTAATTTCTCAATCTTTATAGACACCAACATGGCACAAATATACATATGTAACAAACCTGCACGTTATGCACATGTACCCTAGAACTTAAAGTATAATAATAATAAAAAAAAGAAAAAAAAGAAAAAAAAAAAAAAAAAAAAAGTCAGTTGATGTGGTTAATAGGTGATAAATCAAGAAATATCCACAATGCCAAAAGTATTGAAAGTGGCTGTTTTTGAGAAGTGGAATGGAGAAGGAGGGCTTGTGTATATGTGGTCCTGTGTATATGGAAATGGTGGAAGAGATACTTTTATTTTTGAGTCTTACATGCTTTTATGTACTACTGAGTTACCACTTTCTACATGTATTAGTTAATAAAACATCCTACATGATTACAGTTTATAAACAAAAAAGCATACTTTTATATATTGGTATATGAATGCAAGTGGATTGGATGGAAAAATACCAAAATATTATAAGTGGTTATTTCTGGGTATTGAGTTTTTTTCCTTCCTTATATTATTTTGTATTTTGTAAAATTTCTAAAATGCATGTATTTTATTAATTTATATAAAAATTATTAAGAGAAGTTTTTTAGGACTTCCTAACATTTAATTTAATTTGTCACAGGTTTAATTTGTCACACTTATTTGGCACCAGAATGTTTGCTTTTTATTGTGCAATTACTAGAACTTTTTTAAATTAAAGGAATTGTACATCATAGTCTTTGCATGCTTGGTAAGGTTGGCATTCTGCTGAAAATAACAGAAAACCTAGCCAATGGTAACAACAAAGGTATAGGTGGGCAGTTATAGTTAGCAGATCAGGATAGAATCATCAAAGATTGAAGCTATCTCTGGTTCATCACCGTTAGCTTGTTTGCTTTTCATATACTGGTTGCTTCAAGGTTTCAAGATGGCTGTAGTAATAATGGGCATTACATCTCTGTTCAAGGCAGTCAAATGGGAGATGGCTGGCGTCAGCCACACTGTCCCTTGTTAGGAATGCAGAAGCTTTCTCAGAAGCTTGCTGTCAGACTTACTTTTCCAGAACTGGGTTATGTGCCACTCCTAGCTGTTAGAAAGTGAATATTTGGCTTTCAATTTCTGTAGTGGGAAATGGCAAGAGTAAAGGGGTTTGGTAATTGATGTTGTGTTAGATAACCAGCAGTCTGCTACAGAAAGTTTTGGTAAATATAACTAACGTTTGTACTTCAGCTCTCAATCCGATATTCAGGAGAGACAGTAGTCTTTCCAGAGGTCAGATTGAGATTTTGGCACACCAGCATTCTCTAAAATTTACTCTTGTTGGGGGTTATTCTGAAATGTAGCCATTTTGTTAGGTCCTAGGAGTACTAGGTTTATGCTCCCTTCTTTTTTTTATTTATTTTTGTTTGTTTGTTTTGCGATGAAGTCTCGCTCTGTCGCCCAGGCTGGAGATGCAGTGGTGCGATCTTGGCTCACTGCAACCTCTGTTTCCTGGGTTTAAGTGATGCTCCTGCCTCAGCCTCCCAAGTAGCTGAGATTATAGGCACCCGCCACAACACCTGGCTAATTTTTGTATTTTTAGTAGAGATGGGGTTTCGCCATGTTGGCCAGGCTGACCTCGAACTTCTGACCTCAGGCCTGCCTTGGGCTCCCAAAGTGCTGGGATTACAAGCATGAGCCAC
The DNA here is from genome assembly GCF_001698545.2 of Rhinopithecus bieti. Classification (NCBI taxonomy): domain Eukaryota; kingdom Metazoa; phylum Chordata; class Mammalia; order Primates; family Cercopithecidae; genus Rhinopithecus; species Rhinopithecus bieti. Next base: position 174,897 of record NW_016804791.1, on the reverse strand, counting down.
TGTGCCCGGCTATGCTCCCTTCATAAAAAAAAGATAGTTTTGGTATCCTGAGGTGATAATGAATTATGGGGTACGTTTGTTAAATTATTTCAATTAGTTTTATTCCACTTGTAGAATCCAAATTCCTGTTTCTAGCCAGTAATCTGAGGATTATGAATTTTTAATGTCACAAGTCAATTATGTAAGGGTTTTCATTTTTGTTTTTAAGTTACAGTATGCAATGAAATGGATAGTCACATGTTTTATAGCTTATGACTCCACCTCTACCAACCCAAATAATGGTCAGCCAAAAATATCCAAATTACATAGTTTGAAGTATTAGGTGTTACAGTTACTTGGATTTTCTTAAATCCACATATTTTAATGGTTATTATCCCTTATTTTCTTATTCCTCTGTCACTCCTTTCAAAATACTTTATGATGCAGATTTGAATAGTTGTCATTGTGATTTTTTTTTTTAAGTTCTGGGATACATGTGCAGGACATGCAGTTTTGTTTCATAGGTCAATGTGTGCCGTGGTGGTTTGCTGCACCTATCAACCCATCATCTAGGTATTAAGCCCAACATGCATTAGCTATTTATCCGGATGCTCTCTCTCCCCTCATCCCTGACAGGCTGCAGTGTGTGTTGTTCCCCTCCCTGTGTCCATGTGTTTTCATTGTTCAACTCCCACTTGGAAGTGAGAACATGCGTTATTTGGTTTTCTGTTCCTGTGTTAGTTTGCTGAGGATAATGGCTTCCAGCTCCATCCATGTCCCTGCAAAGGACATGATCTTGTTCCTTTTTACGGCTATATAGTATTCCATGGTGTATATGTACCACATTTTCTTTATCCAGTCTGTCACTGATGGTCATTTGGGTTGATTCCACATCTTTGCTATCGGGAATAGTGCTGCAATGAACATACACCTGCATGTATCTTTATAATAGATTGATTTATATTCCTTTGGATATATACCTAGTAATGAGATTGCTGGGTCAAATGGTATTTCTGGTTCTAGGTCTGGTCTTTGAGGAATAGCCACACTGTCTTCCACAGTGGTTGAACTAATTTGCTTTCCCACCAGTGGTGTAAAAGTGTTCCTCTTTCTCCACAGCCTCGCTAGCATCTGTTGTTTCTTGACTTCTTAATACTTGCCATTCTGACTGGCATGTGATGGTATCTCCTTGTGATTTTGAGTTGAATTTCTCGAATGATCAGTGATGTTGAGCTTTTTTTTTTTTTTCATATTTGTTGGCTGCATGTGTGCCTTCTTTTGAAAAGTGTCTGTTTATGTTCTTTGCCCACTTTCGAATGGGGCTTTTTTTTTTTGTAAATTTGTTTAAGGTCTTTGTAGATTCTGAATATTAGCCCTTTGTCACATGGATAGATTGCAAAAATTTTCTCTGTGTAGGTTGTCTGTTCACTCTGATGATAGTTTATTTTGCTATGCAGAAGCTCTTTAGTTTAGTTAGATCCCATTCATCAATTTTTGCTTCTATTGCAATTGGTTTTGATGTTTTCGTCATGAAAATTTTGCCCATGCCTATGTCCTAAATAGAATTACTTAGATTTTCTTCTAGAGTTTTTATAGTTTTGGGTTTGACATTTAAGTCTTTGATCTGTATTGAGTTAATTTTTGTATATGATGTAAGGAAGGGGCCCAGTTTCAATTTTCTGCGTGTGGCTAGCCAGTTCTCCTAGCACCATTTGTTAGATAGGGAATCCTTTCCCCTTTGCTTGTTTTTGTCAGTATGTCAAAGATCAGATGGTTGTAGACCTGTGGTCTTATTTCTGAGATTTCTTTTTTGTTCCATTGGTCTATGTGTCTGTTTTAGTGCCAGTACCATGCTGTTTTGGTTTCTGTAGCCATGTAGTATAGTTTGAAGTCAGGTAGTGTGATGCCTCTAGCTTTGTTCTTTTTCCTTAGGATTGTCTTGGCTATTCAGGCTCTTTTTTGGTTCCATAGGCATTTTAAAGTAGTTTTTTATTATTCTGTGAAGAAAGTCAATGGTAGTTCAATGGGAGTAGTATTGAATATTTAAATTATTTTGAGTAGTATGGCCATTTTCATGATACTGACTCTTCCTGTTCATGAGCATGGGATGTTTTTCCATTTGTTTGTGTCCTCTCTGATTTCCTTGAGCAGTGGTTTGTAGTTCTCCTTGAAAAGGTCCTTCACTTCCCTTGTTAACTCTATTCCTATGTATTTTATTTTCTTTGTAGCAATTATGAATGAGAGTTCATTCATGATTTGGCTCTCTGCTTGTCTGTTGTTGGTGTATAGAAATGCTTGTGATTTTTACACATGGATTTTGTATCCTGAGACTTTGCTGAAGTTGCTTATTAGCTTAAGAAGCTTTTGGGCTGAGATGATGGAGTTTTCCAGATATAGGATCATGTCATCTGCAAACAGAGGCAGTTTGACTTCCTCTCTTCCTATTTGAATACACTTAATTTCTCTCTCTTGCATGATTGCCTTGGCCAGAACTTCCAATACTGTGTTAAATAGGATTGGTGGGAGAGGGCATCCTTGTCTTGTGCCAGTTTTCAAGGGGAATGCTTCCAACTTTTGCCCATTCAGTAAGATACTGGCTGTCGTTTTATCATGAATGGCTTGTATTATTTTGAGCTATGTTCCATAAATACCTAATTTATTGAGAGTTTTTGACATTAAGGGATGTTGAATTTTATTAAAGGCCTTTTCTGAGTCTTTTGAGATAATCATGTGGCATTGTTTTTAGTTCTGTTTATGTAATAAATTATGTTTATTAATTTGCATATGTTGAACCAGCATTGCATCCTGGGAATGAAACTGACTTGATCATGGTGAATAAGCTTTTTGATGTGCTGCTGGATTCACTTTGCCAGTGTTTTATTGAGGATTTTTGCATTGGTATTCATCAGGGATATTGGCTGAAATTTTCTTTTTTTGTTTTCTCTCTCCTGGGTTTTGGTATCAGGTTGTTGCTGGCCTCATAAAATGAGTTAGGGAGAAGTCCCTCTTTTTCAGTTATTTGGAATAGTTTCAGAAGAAATGGTACTGGCTCCTCTTTGTACCTCTGGTAGAATTCAGCTGTAAATCCATCTAGTCCTGGGCTTTTTTTGGTTAGTATGCCATTTATTACTGCCTCAATTTCAGAACTTATATTGGTCTATTCCTGGATTCAACTTCTTCCTGGTTCAGTTTTGGGAGGGTGTATGTGTCCAGGAATTTATCAATTTCTTCTAGATTTTCTAGTTTTATTTGCATGGAGGTGTTTATAGTATTCTCTGATGGTAGTTTGTATTTCTGTGGGGTCAGTGGTGATGTGGTGATATCCCCTTTATCATTTTTTATTGAATCTACTTGATTCTTCTCTCTTTTCTTCTTTACTAATCTAGCTGGCGTTCTATTCTTTATTAATTTTTCCAAAAAACCAGCTCCTGGATTAGTTTTTTTTTTTTTTTTTTGAAGAGTTTGTAGTATCTCTGTCTCCTTCAGCTCTGCTCTGATCTTGGTTATTTCTTGTCTTCTGCTAGCTTTGTGGTTTGTTTACTCATGGTTCTCTAGTTCTTTTAGTTGTGATGTTAGGTTGTCAACTTGAGATCTTTCTAATGTTTTGATGTAGGCATTTAGTGCTATAAATTGCCTTCTTCACACTGCTTTAGCTGCATCCCAGAGATTATGGTACATTGTCTCTTTGTTCTCCTTGATTTCAAGGAACTTCTTGATTTCTGCCTTAATTTCATTATTTACCCAGGAGTCATTCAGGAGCAAGTTACTCAATTTCCATGTGGTCATGTGGTTTTGAGAGAGTTTCTTAATCTTGAGCTCTGATTTGATGGCGCTGTTGTCTGAGAGACTGTTATGATTTCAGTTTTCCTGCATTTGCTTAGGAGTGTTTTACTTCCAATTATGTGATTGATTTTAGAGTATGTGCCATGTGGCACCAAGAAGAATGTATATTCTGTTGTCTTTGGGTGGAGAGTTCTATAGATACCTTTCAGGTCCAGTTGATCCAGAACTGAGTTCAAGTCCTGAATATCCTTGATAGTTTTCTATCTTGATGATCTATCTAATATTGATGGTGGGGTGTTAAAGTCTCCCACTGTTATTGTATGGGAGTCTAAGTCTCTTTGTAGGTCTCTGAGAACTTGTTTTATGAATCTTGATGCTTGTATATTGGGTGCATATATATTTAGGATAGTTAGCTCTTGTTGATTTAATCCCTTTACCATTATGTAATGCCCTTCTTTGTCTTTTTTGATGTTTGTTGGTTTAAAATCTGTTTTGTCAGAAACTAGGATTGCAACCCCTGCTTTTTACTGCTTTCCATTTGCTTGGTAAATTTTCCTCCACTCCTTTATTTTGAGCTTATGTGTGTCTTTGCCCATGAGATGGGTCTCTTTTATACAGCACACCAATGGGTCTTGACTGTTTATGCAGGTGGCCATTCTGTGTCTTTTAATTGGGACATTTGGCCCATTTACATTTAAGGTTAATATTGTTATGTGTGAATTTGATTCTGTCATCAAGATGTTAGCTGGTGGTTTTGCAGACGTGTTGATGTAGCTGCTTCATAGTGTCATTGGTCTTTGTATTTCAGTGTATTTTTGCAGTGGCTGGTAATGGTTTTTCCTTATTTAGCCTATGAAGCTTAGTTTGGCTGGACATGAAATTCTGGTTTGGAAATTTTTTTCTTTAAGGATATTGAATATTGGTCCCCAATCTCTTTTAGCTTGTAGGGTTTCTGCTGAGAGGTCTGCTGTTTGTCTGATGGGCTTCCCTTTGTAGGTGACCTGGCCTTTCTCTCTGACTGCCTTTAACATTTTTTCTTTCATTTTGACCTTGGAGAATCTGATGATTATGTGTCTTGGGGTTGATCTTCTCATGGAATATCTTACTGGGGTTCTCTGGATTTCCGGAATTTGAGTGTTGGCCTGTCTTACTAGGTTGGGGAAGTTCTCCTGGATGACATCCTGAAGTATATATTCCAACTTGGTTCCATTTTCCCCATCTCTTTCAGGCACCCTAATCAGTCATAGGTTCGGTCTTCTTACATAATCCCATAGTTTTCGGAAGTTTCCTATGTTCCTTTTCATTCCTTTTTCTCTAATCTTGGGAAGATAGTCTTCAAGCTCTGAAATTCTTTCCTTCACTTGGTCTCTTAGGCTATTTATACTTGTGGTTGCATTGTGAAGTTCTCCTATTGTATTTTCAGCTCTATTGGGTCATTACATTTCTCTCTAAACTGGTTATTCTGGTTAACAGCTCCTGTCATGTTTTATCGTGGTTCATAGCTTCTTTGCACTGGGTTAGAACGTGCTCCTTTAGCTCAGTGAAGTTTGTTATTACCCATCTTCTGAAGCCTACTTCTCTCAGTTCATCTCAGCATTCATCTAGTTGTGTGCCCTTGCTAGAGAGGTGTTGTGATCATTTGGAGGACTAGAGGCAGTCTGGCTTTTTGGGTTCTCAATGTTGTTTTCATTGATTCTTTCTTATCTTTGTGAGTTTATCCAGCTTCCATCTTTGAGGCTGCTGACCTTCAGGTGAAGTTTTGTGGGGACTTTTTTGTTGATGCTGCTGTTGTTGTTTTGTGTTTGTTTCTCTTTTAACAGTTAGGGCCGGGCGCGGTGGCTCATGCCTGTAACCCCAGCACTTGGGGAGGCCGAGACGGGCGGATCATGAGGTCGGATGTATAAGGTATCTGGCGACCCCTGTTGGGCGGTTCTCCCTCAGTCAGGAGGCACAAGATCCTGGACCTGATTAATGAAATCGTCCGGCTGCCCCTTGGCGGAGGGGATGCACTGTGCTAGGGATTATTGCACTCCTCTGGACTACCTGGATTCCTCAGAGCCAGCAGGGGGAAAGACTAAGTCTGCTGATCCATAGAGACAGCGGAGACAGCGGCTGCCTCTCCCCGCAGGGGCTGAGTCCCAGGGAGAGCAGAGTTCTGTTCCTAAACCCCTGTTGGAGTTGCTAAAATTCCTGCAGGGAGGCCCTGCCCAGTGAGGAGGGATGGGTCAGGATCCGGCCTAAAGAGGCAGGCCATGATCTGCCACAGCCACTGTGCTTTGCTGTGGGGAATTTCTCCTGGCTCCAAACCGTCTAGTCTCCCTGGCACCAGCAGGGAAAAAACGGCAAACTGGAGCTACAGTGTTGGCTGCTGCCCCTCTGGAGCTCAGTCATCTTAGACAGCGGGCAGCTGCAGTAATGGCTGCTCTCCCTTCCCTGGGGAGCTTAGTTGTCTTGGACAGCAGGCAGCCGCAGTGATGACGATGGCCCCTTTCCCTGGGAATTTGGTAGTCTTAGGCATTCTCCAGTTGAGTGGCCGCCAAGCATCTGCACAGCTCTGTGCTTGGGACACAAGGCCCTGGTGGCATCGGCTCATGAGGGGGATATTCTGATCCATGGGTTGCACAGATCTGTGGAAAAAAACATGGATTCCCAGGCAGGGTAGCACAGTCACTCACTGCCTCCCTTGACTGGGGGTGGGAGCTCCCCTTGCTCCATTGTGGCTCCCATGTGGGCCACTGCACCACCCTTCTTTTCCTCACTCTCCGTGGGTTGCGCCAACTGCCTAGTCAGTCCCGGTGAGAGAACCTGGATACCTCAGTTGCTAGTGCAGAATTCACTTGCTGTTTTTGTTCTTGGTGGGAGCCTCTGGCCGCAGCTGTTTCTAGTTGGCCATCTTGTCCCCTGTCATTGTGTTTTTTATGGACTTCTGCATAACATATTGCTGAATAAAATTATCAAATTAGACTTGTTTAAAAAATTTAAGTCTTAATTGTTTTCATCAATTGTTGGGTAAACTTTATGTTAATCTTTCTTACCAGTTAGAGATACTGTATTTACTCAACACCAAGCCATTTTTTCTTAGTCCAAAAAAGTGTTATTGCCTTATACTTTTGAGGAGTAAACAATTGTTCTTGTAAAGTAAATGAGCATATTTGTATCCAGTTTTTGGACAAACTGATTTCTTTGTTTACTTCTAGCGAAATACGTGCCAGAAACTGGGATGTGTGAGATACTGAGATGAAGAAACACTTGCCCTCATGGAGTCTAGAGTCTAGTGGGGAAAAAAGACTTCAAGATGAGTCAGTTTCCTCATTGGTAAAATGGGGGTAATAGTACCTGTCTATCTCATGAAGTTATTGTGAGGAGTAACTGAGTTAAATTATGTAATAATGACTTAGAATTTTGCCAGGTACATAGTAAGTGTTGCATAAATGTTGGCTGCTGTTACTATTTCTACAAAATCGAGATTTGTATGAAGTGCTGTGGAAGTGCAAACTAAGCAGCGGTTGACTTTCTAGAAAGTTAGGGAAGTGATCCAGTTTTAATCTGCTCTCAATCCTACTTCATAGTTTCCTTGTGCATAGTAAGTCCTCACAAACTGTTGAATGAATGAATGAAGCAAAGAATGAGAATATACTTAACCTAAGTGGGGTTGTTAAGACAGCTTCTTTAAACATCTTAAAATAGGTGTCAATAAAATTGGAAGATGTAATGTTACAATTTAGCATTTATCTTCCATGCCTGAGTTAATTCATGGATAGAATTTAGAATAGTTTTTCAAGTAAGTAAATAATGGAAGATAGTTTAAGAAATGAAAAGCTGTTACTTTCAGCTAGGTTTTGAAACAAGCTGGGTTTTCAAACTGTTTGTTTGCTTATTTTTTTATTTGAGACAGAGTCTCGCTCTGTTACCCATTCTGGAGTGCAGTGGAGCGATCTTGGCTCACTGCAACCTCTGCCTTCCGGGTTGAAGCGATTCTCCTGCCTCAGCCTCCTCAGTAGCTAGGACTGCAGGCATGCGCCACCACACCTGGCTAAGTTGTGCATTTTTAGTAGAGGTGGGGTTTCACCATGTTGGCCAAATTGGTCACAAACTCCTGACCTCAAGTGATTCGCCTGCTTCACCTTCCCAAACTGTTGGGATTACAGGTGTGAACCACCATGCCTCACCTCAAACAGTTTAAAATATTATTTTCTGGCAGGGTCTTGAAATACAAGTATCTTATACTACAGACTACAGATATTATTCATATATTTTGGCAGTGTTGTGTTGTTGTAGATCATTGTAGCTGCATCGATTACCAGTGCTGTGTAATGGACTGCCCCAATGTTTATTGCCTTAAAACTATAATTTTTTTTTTTTTTCATGATTCTGTGGTTTGAGTCCATGGTTCTCTTGGAGATGTGACCTAGAGTCATTCCTGTGGTTGCACTTAGAAGGTAGCTGGACTGAACTGAAAGATGCTAGAGTGGTTTATTCCCAGATTTGGTGCTTGAATGTTGGCTCAGAGTGCCTCAGTTCTCCTCCATGTTACCTCTCTCTAGCAGGACAGCCTGGATTACTTGAGAGCATGTTACTAACTTCTAAGAATAGAAGCCACCAGCTCTTCTAAAGACTAGTTGCAGAAGTGGCAGATCATTGTTCCAATACATTTTATTTGTGCAACAAATTACAAGATTCATTAGCTCAGATTCAAGAGGAGGAAAAATGGAGCCCACTCCTCATAGGAAGAATGATAAGGAATGTGTGGCCTCCTTAAATCCACCATGAGAGCATAGCACCTTGTTATCTTTGGTTAGATATCTGTAGCCTATCCTCCTTATCTGCCCTTTCTCCCCTTATAAGTTTTATTTTTTATCTTTTTTCCTTAATTTTCCATGAATATTTGTAGTTTGTTTTCTGTTTCACTGGCTCAGATTTCTATTCTCTTGATACAAACTGTTTCTTTCAACAGTGGATTTTTGTTCTGCCTTTGTGTTGTTTTACTTTGCCTATGTGTTTTTCTTATCTTTTCTAGTGTACTAGTCATGTATCCTACATTTTAGATGCCTTTTCTTGATATCATTTAATTTTAACTTTATGTAATGCATTTACAATTTTTTCTCAGAATATAAATAATAGGTACAGCAGTAGAACTAAAGGTAGTGTCGGAAACAGTAGAGTGGCGCCTACCATGTGATGTTGGTGACATTAAGACTTTGTGTCTTTGATTTAGGGATCTAGTGGAACATGACCAGATATCCCCTTTTGCCTGAGATACCCTCAGCTTTTGATCATCACTACTGAGTTTTTACGTGTTTTAGTGAAAGTATGAATTACTCAAATGTGATTTAAAACGTGGAAGATAAGCTGTTGATATACTAGTTCAAAAAGCAATTCAAACTACTGTGTGACCTAGAAAAACACCATCTTGACCTATGTAAAGGTGGAATGGCCATTAAGCTCCTATTCCCACCAGAAATGGAATTATAAGCCAAAAGCTATTGCGAACTTTTCCATCATGTGAGCAAGCCATAGTAGAAACCAAATAGGGTCTTCTGATGATTGACTGCATCCCTGGCTAACATATTGCCTGCAGTTTCATGACAGACCCTGGGGCAGAACCATCTAGCTAAGCCACTTCTTTCCCACAGAAACTGTGTAATAAAACCTTGTTATATTGAAAATACTAATTTTGGGGGGTAATTATAGCAATAGATAATAGAGATTTTGAGCAGGGCACAGTGGCACACAGCTGTAATCCCAGCACTTTGGGAGGCTGAGGTGGGTGGATCACTTGAGCTCAGGAGCTTGAGATCAGCCTGGGCAAGATGGTGAAACCCCATCTCTATTAAAAAAAAATACAAAAATTAGCTAGGCGTGGTGGTGCATACCTGTGGTCCTAACTACTTGGGAGACTGAGGTGGGAGGATCGCTATCTCTAAGTTCTTGAGCCTGGGAGGTGGAGGTTGCAGTGAGCTAAGATTGTGCTACTGCGCTCCATCCTGAGTGACAGAATAAGATCCCCCCCCCCCAAAAAAAAGATATTATATAGATTTTGGTATCAGAGTGGTTTTGTTTTGTTGTAACGAAAATGGAGTACTGTCTTTTGAATTTGGAAGTGGCTACAAGCTTGAAGGATTTTGAAGCATTAGTGAAAGCATGTAGAACCTTGAGTTGACTGTTAGTAGAAGTTTGATGTAGAAATAGAAGCCTTTGAGAAGGCTTTGCTTGAGGGCTTAAAGGAAAGTGAGAAAAATATTAACAGAAACAACTCAAGGAAAGGGAATCCTTGTTCTGTGGTGGCAGAACGTTTAGCAACTCTGTCATGTGCAATAAGATGGAAAATAGAAAAATGTAAGCTATGAATAAGTGATCTAGCTAAGGAGATTTCTTATCAGAACGTTGAAGAAGCTACCTGGTTTCTTCTTGCTGCTTATATATAAAATGTAAAAGGAGAGAGAGAAGCGAAATGAAATACTGTTAAAGAAAAAAGAGCAAGGAACTGTAGGGCTGGAAAATTCCCAGCCTCTTCATATGATCATTGATACTAGAATTAAGAAATGGATTCTGGAAAAGATCCAATCTAGGACACTCATGGGGAAAACATGATCTACAGATCAAGCTGAAGATGTGACTTTAATGTCCTTTACGACCTTAGAAATATCCAGGTGTTTTGAAGCTGTGACTTTAAAGTCCTTTAAGATCTTAGGAAGATCCGAGGTGTTGCCTCAGAACACCTGCTGGATTTCAGAATTGCTATGGATCAGTGACTCCCACACACCTCCTAATTGTCCTTTGTTTGAACAGGAGTGCTGAGCGGAGTTTTCCTATGCCTTTTGCATCACTGGTCTTGAATTCCTGACTCAACAGAAACTGTGAGATAGTAAAGGCTTATTGTTATTTTAAAGCACTAAATTTTGTGGTAATCTGTTGATAGATAGCTAATGGAGTGACAGTTAAGTTGAATTTGGGAGGCTGATAAGATGGCAGCCTTGCAACAGAGGCAGGTAGTGGGGTTGCGGGAGAACATTTGATGCAGAGTAAAAATAAGATCTCTGATTCCAAAGGTCATGATTTGTTAGAATCATGGGATGACTGTGTATCATTGGAAGATGTAAACACAAGAATATTTATGAATGTATGTTCTATTAAAAACATTGGTAAGAAGAGTTTTATGATTATGTTTCTGACCAATAATTATTTCTAAGAGCTACAAAATTTTATGTGTAGAATGAGGAAGAATTTTTTTCTACTTGTTTTATACTTAGATTGTGAAGTTATGTTTACATAGCTTATATTCTCAAGTTAGTTTATTTATTTTGTAAAAATATTTAAAATAAATGTTAGATATAGTAGGGTTCTATACTTAATCTGAACTAAATCTCTTCAAGATGAGCCCCTCTATCAATTTACTAATATTTACAGTGATTAGAAAGAGAAAATTACCTTCACTTTTAACTTTTTATTTTGAAGATTTAAAAATATATAGAAAAGCTTAATGTATTGTGTTCATGAGCACAAAAACACCCTTAACATTTTGTCACACTTGCTTTACATATATTTAAAATTTTTGTGTTATTTTGTGACTGAGTCTCACTCTGTTGCTCAGGCTGGAGTGGACCAAAGCTCTGTGCAGCCTCTAACTCCTGGGCTCAAGTGACCCTCCTGTATGAGCCTCCCAAGTATCTGGGACTACAGGTGTGCACCACCACCTGGCTAATGTTTTAATTTTTAAGAGATGGGGTCTTACTAGATTGTCCGGGCTAATCCTGACCTCCTGGGCTCAAGTGATCCTCCTGCCTTGGCCTCCGAAAATGCTGGGAATACAGGTGTGAGCCACTGTGCCCAGTTCATATACTTTAAAAAATTTTTAATTGAAATATTTGAATGGAAGCTGTAGATACCACTTTATCTCTAAGTTTTTCTAACCTGTATTTCCAAGGATAGGCTATTCATAATCACAGTATCATTAACACAACTAAGAAAAAACATATTTCATAATTATGCTTGATATGGTAGTCCGTAAAAGTTTATAAAATTTTTTAAATTCAGGGTCCTTACAATATATTTGGTTGTGTCACCTGAGACTGTTTTATTCCAGAAAGTAAAAATCTAACATTATATTGCTTTCTATGACACTGATTCTAATTTTTTTTATTATGTACTTTTTTTCTTTTTTTTATTTCTGTAGACGTTTGGGGAACAGGTGGTGTTTGGTTACACAAGTAAGCTCTTTAGTGGTGACTTGTGAGATTTTGGTGCACCCATCACCCAAGCAATATACACCGAACCAGATTTTGATTCTACTTTTTTTGAGGATTTTATATCATTTGTTTTGTGAATATCCCACATTCTGAATTTGTCCAATTTTTCCTCATTATTAGATTCAGGTTGAACCTTTTTTGGTGAGAATACTGCATACATGATACATACTTAATCAAGAAGGTGACTGCTGGATCTCTTCACTGTAAAGATACATTTTTCTCATTTATAAATCTGTGGGATGATAGTTCTCAATAGCCTTTTACCTCCATTGATAATATTGCCTGAATCAGTTTTTATGTTATGAATTATAGGGAAATTGCTTTTTAATGGCCATATGTAAGAGATCCATATTTGAGATCCATATTTGCAAGGAAAGATGCATTACTACCACTGAAAGAACCCACTCTTGCCTTTTCTTTTTAGAAGTTAATGCATATTTGAATCATGGATTTGAAGGTATTTGTTGTTTGAGTTCCATGTATGCTTATTTTCCTTAATGAGTAATTTTGAAAAACGTTGATTTAATTTAAAACAATAAGTTAATGACAGATCTCTCAGATAGTTTTAGAACTCCTAACAGTGAGACACATCAAATAGCTGTGTGATATTTATTGAGAGCCTGCTAAGGTACAAGGAAACACACTAGATAATATAATGTACTTAACATTAGAAGTTGTAGTCTGCAAGTCCTTACCCATTTAAGAAGATAAGACACATATGCATGTAAAGATAGAAGAATATTTGTGGCAGGAAACCAAAATGCTGAATGACTGGTGTAGTCAGTTAACGCTTTTGGTATTCACAAAGCTAGCACTTTCAGCTTTGACGCGTGCAAAGCACTGCAGGTATATGAAGTGTGTTGACATTCTGAACTCGGACCTTTCAAGCGTTTTTTTCCTGAATAAATACTTACCAAGTGCGTGCCTGTCATGTAACAGCAACTAAAGAAACAAAAAGAATAAAACGTGCTCCTTGCACCTGGACATGGTTATTGGGTGAGATGAGAAACACAGGAATCTAAAATCATTTAAAAAGTGCTATAGTAAAGGTATCTACTTAGTGCCATGGTTCTGTAGAAGGGAGAACTAGGAGGTCATGTTCATTGGGTGATGGGTGTGTGGCAGGAAAGGCTTCACAGAGGAAGGGGAGTTTGAGACAGATAGGAATTTTTTCAGGTGAGAAAGGAAGAAGGGTGTTCTAGGCAATAGAAAATAGGAAGCGTGCTGAGGAGTGTGTGTGTGCATGCTATGGTTTTAGGGGAGACAAGTGATGCCATTTTCAGAAAATTTGGGAGTAGTCATAATTTGGGAGGGAAAATGGTTATTCAGCCTTTTGTGTGTGTGTGGTAATTTTGCCTTATATTGGAGAACAACACAGTTTTAATGGTAGATATAATTTTTCTGAGAAAGCATATGGAAAATGAACATTGAAGAATGGACTGAAGAGTGAACATGAGAAATGCATACTTTATTCAGGGAATGAGAGGAAAAGGAGACCTCTTTAGAGAAGTCCAAAAGCAGGAGAGCTAAAATGGATTATAATGTCATTGAACCAGCAGGCAAGATTTTACAAGAGGATAGTGAAATAACGCCACATACAGCAGTGTGCGCGAGGAAATGAAAGCTAAAGGGGCCATTGGATTTGACAGTAAAAGAAATACCATGAATTCAGTTTCAGGGATTTGAGGGGAGGGAGGAAGCTAGACTTTTGGGGAATAAGGAAAGAGTGATGCTTAAATATCAGATTGAAACCATTCATTTGAAAAATCTGTCAGTGAAAAGTAGGAGAGCAATAAAGTGAGCAGCGAATTTTTTTTTTTTAAAGTTAGAGAAAATTTCTGTATATGTGATAGCAGAGGGGAACGTGCTAGTGTGGTAGGAAATACTAAAGCTGGCAGAGAAAGAATAAGATGGAATGGAGGGTGGGAGGAGGTGAGAACATAGGTGACGTGGTTAGTCTTTGAAAGGAGGAGAGGCAAACTCCCATTGGTCCTGAGGGAAGGTGAGCATGAGGGATGAGCAGAGGGAAGGAAGAATTACTGAGAAACAGAAGAGGAAAAAAGAGGAAACTTCTTTGTGATGGTTGTGATGTTCTCTGTGAATTTGGAGAAGGCAAAATCATCACAGTTTTAGAACTTCCTCTTCTATTTGTGTATCCTGGGAGTGCGAATGAAGAAATCTCGACCCACCTAACATAACCTATAGTTGGTGAGTGGTATCGCAGAAGCATGAAAAGCCAAGGGAGCAGAGTTGTGGTGTGTTCTACCATTAGAAAAATGTTAATGCAAACAAAATATCAGACACTGTAACACTCTAATACTACTTAAAAATGCAGTTATTGTACAGCATGGTGACTACAGTTAATAATGTATATTGTATTCTTGAAAAATGCAAATATAGTGGATTTTAAGTGTTCTCACCGCAAAAATGATAACTATGTGAGGTAATGCATTTGTTAGCTGGATTTAACTGTTCTACAATGTGTATATACTTCAAAACATCATGTTGTATGTGGTAAATAACTGCAATTATTGCTAATAAATATTTAGAATAAGCTTATTTAGGAACACTAAATGTATTACTGGTTTAATTTCAAAAGTTTTGTTACAGTGATTTAAAAGTGTATTTTAGATAGATAAAATGATTAATTGACCTAATTTTAAAATGTTTCAAATTTTGCAGTGTAGTGTTTTTTTTAACTGAGGACTTCTCTCTGAGAATAGACAGTACTAATAAAATTTTAAGCAGCACAAATCCAACTCAAGCTTAAGCAGTCAAGCAAAAAATTAAGACACAGTGGATATATTAGATTAAGTAAATGGGAGTCCAAGATGGACTGATCTCAGGCATGTGTGGGTCTAGAACCACGATGATGATATCAAGGATCCTCTTCTGCTATGTGGGCTGGCTCTGTTTCCACCTGCTGTGACTTCATTCTCAAGCAGGCTTCTGTTGTGTGCTTGTAGCCTTAGGGCAACATCATCACGGCTCACTGTCTGAAAGGAAGATAGACTCCTTCTTACCAGTTATATGGTAAATTTCAGAGGTGACTCTTCCTCCTTAAGTCAGTTTTTCATCCCTTAATGTATCACGGTAGCCAGGAGTCAGGGGGACGGCACACTTGATCGTCTGGGTCCTGGGTTATGTGCTCATTTCTTGAAGGAGGTCACTGTGATTATGAGTTGTAGGGGAGTAGTGGCTTTTAACATTTTTGGCACATTTCCTTTAAGTCTTATGTATGTCTGTGTGTGTGTGTATGTGTGTATATATATATGTGTGTATATATGTGTATATATGTGTGTGTGCTTGTGTGTGTATATATATATATGTTTGTATGTACATGTACATCTTTGTTCTGTAATAAACCAAGTGGTTAAATGAAAACCTTATGTTGAAATCACATTCCTTAGGGGAAGGAATTAGTCTTTGATTGCTTATTTAAGTGAGTCTTCACAACTTTTTTAGTTTATATTTTCATAAAGATACAGTGGAAGCCTTTTCTTTTTTATAAGTAAAAATGTTTTTCAAGTACATAACCTAATATTTGTAAGTCCTTCACAGAAATGAAGTAACTCTACATGGATAACTTCAGTAGTAACAGAAATAAACAAAACAACCATCCTGTCCCCCACTTGCCCCACCAACCTGGATTTCTCCTTGGGATTGTGAAAGCAGTATGATGGAAGGGAAGGTACAGCTGGCTTTGGAGGCAGATAGATCTGGACTTTTAACGTTGTTGCGAGGATTTGAGATAATTACATAGACTCCTTAATATAGTAGTGCTTGGCTCATAATAGGTGCTTGGTAAGTGATAGCTGTTATTATAATTTTTTAAAAAAATTTATTGAGAAAGGGTCTCACTCTGTCACCCAGGTTGGAGTGCGATCGTAGCGCACTGCAACCTTGAACTCCTGGGCTCAAGACATCCTCCTGCCACAGCCTCCCTGGTAGCTGGGACTACAGGTGTATGCAACCATGCCTGCTAATTTTAAAATTTTTTGTAGAGATAGGGTCTTGCTGTGTTGCCCAGGTTGGTCTTAAACTCCTGGCCTCAAGCGATCCTCCCACGTTGGCCTCCCAAAGTGCTGGGATTATGGGCATGAGCCACTGTGCCTGGCCTCTTAAAATTCTTACTGATAAGCATTGACTTTTTTGTGATGCTGAAAACCACTGGATGTGAATCAAGTCCTGGGTTTTAGTCCTAACTCTTTTGGTGACCAACTGTATGCAACCAAAATATAAAACTACTTGACACACTGGGCCTTCGTTTTCTTGCCTGTAAAAATAAATGGATGGATTAGAAATCTTGTCTAGCTCTAAATTTCTACTATTTAATAGAGTAATTTGGGTTACAGAAAAATACAAAATTGAAGGAATCCTAGTATACTGTGAGAAAATTAATGATCTTGGTTTTGATGTAAAACCAAGAATTCTAGCTTCTCTTCCCAAACTTGCCAAACTTTGTTTCTTTAAGAACAACAATAATGACTGGAAAGTTTACCGTAAAAATGCATCTTATTTATGTTCAATAAAATTTTGTTTTGATTAGTGTCCCTAAAGTCTCTTCTAGCTCCAGTATTTGATATTTCCTTTCCAATAAATTCTATCCAGGAGTATTACTTTAAATTGTATATGTATAGCTACTTGAGTCACAGCTGGCTGTCGTGGTTTCATTTGCTACCATGTGGTTGTGTAGTGTAGAGGGCTCCCATGGACCTTTTCATAACAGAATTTTACCCTACCTTACCAGTAGTTAGGCTTGATAGCGTATTGTGTTGGAGTATGCCTGAGGAAAGAGAAATTATGCCAGCAAAAAAGTATACAAACTTACAAAAAGAAAAATTCTGACCAGGCATTTGGAAATGAGCTGTGACCTTGGGGCCCCAGTCAAGATTCCTGCAGTCAAGCCAGGTATTTAAGATGATTGTGAAAACCAAAGGAAATAATGTACGCAAACTTATTAGCATAGTACTTTGCATATATATTAGCCCCGCTATTGTTTTATCTTACAGGAATATTTTTCCTCATATCAGATTTCAGGAACTAACATAAGATCATAAACAATGAAATGGTAGTTTGGGTTTCGGTTGGCCTTCTTCAGTTTTTTGGATATGATTCCAGTAGCATCCATATAAAAATTGCATTAGATTTTCCACTGGATATTTGTTCTTGACTAAATGTGGCTGGGTAATTTTTGTAGACCACTATTGTAAGACTAGTGCTTCAGCTTTTTTGAAAGAGTTGATTAAATTGGTAAATATGCCAAACCGCTCTTGGTTTTTTGATGCACCCTTCTGCAAAGTCTGCTTTATGGCTATCATGATCTGAATTTGTTTCTTTATTTCTTTTTTTTTTTTTTTGAAACGGAGTCTCGCTCTGTCGCCCAGGCTGGAGTGCAGTGGCCAGATCTCGACTCACTGCAAGCTCCGCCTCCCAGGCTTACGCCATTCTCCTGCCTCAGCCTCCCGAGTAGCTGGGACTACTAGGTTTTTTTTGTATTTTTTAGTAGAGACGGGGATTTCACGGTGTTAGCTGGGATAGTCTCGATCTCCTGACCTCGTGATCCACCCATCTCGGCCTCCCAAAGTGCTGGGATTACAGGCTTGAGCCACCGTGCCCGGCCTGTTTCTTTATTTCTAGGTAGCTCTTCTTGAACTCTGTTTCAAAGAGTTTCCCTAACCTCAGAATTCTCACACCTGGCTGATTGGCCTCTAGGGAGTATTCAGAAGGTGGTCTTTGCCCTATTATACTTTTTTGTTGGCTGGATAAACATCAGTAGTTGTTAAATAAAATATTTAATAACCCTGAAAAGATTTGTATTACCATTTTTAAAACTTTATCCATGGCATGGCAAGTCCTGTTTCATCATTTACATATGAAATACATGGGTTGATGGAATTATTAGGTCAAAAATGGCTTTTAATGATTTTTAAGTAGTGAACAAGAAAATTTGAATTACTGTTTTTTCTTTTAAGGATATCATTCTTACAATTTCCATCTCTCTCATAGTTCAGAGATAATAGAAATTGTTTTTAGTATTCATTCATTCATTCAAGAAATGTCTATTTAATACTCATTATGGGATAGGCCCTGAGGAATAACATAGATAACATACCTTATATTTTAAAAAGCTAGTAGCTCATTTTAATTTCTTTTCAGAATAACTTTGTTGTTGCAAAATAAAACAAATTTAAGCTATAAAGTCAATTAGCACACCAGTGACTTTTGGGTAGGCTAGATGGTAAACTTCATCTTTCCAGCATATTTAGCTTTATTTAACTTGATGTTTCTGAAATGTTTTGACCTATTCAGCCATCACCCCTACTGAACCCACTTTCAGAAATAATAGTTAAGTATTTGCTAGGTTTTCATTAACTGGAACTGAACATTGTTAGGTTTGTTATGTGATATTTACAGGGCAGAAATGGTGCATATCAACAGTATTTTATGGCTTATCCTAACTAGTTAGGTGACACTGTCTTAATTTGCCTGAGATAGTTCTGGTTTGCTATTGATGCTCCAGTGTGATTATTAATACGTAATCTCTTTTTTTTTTTCTTGAGACTGAATCTCACTCTGTCGCCAGGCTGGAGTGTGATGGCGCAATCTTGGCTCACTGCAACCTCTGCCTTCCGGGTTCAAGTGATTCTCCTGCCTCAGCCTCCCGAGTGGCTGGGACTATAGGTGTGTGCCACCACACCCAGCTAATGTTTGTATTTTTAGTAGAGACAGGGTTTCACCATGTTGGCCAGGGTGGACTTGATCTCTTGACCTTGTGATCTGCCCACCTTGGCCTCCCAAAGTGCTGTCATTACAGGCGTGAGCCACTGTGCCTGGCCCATAATCTTTTCTTTAAATCTTAGAAGTGCCCTGGGTAAATTATATGGTCCTCTTACAGCTAACACTCTTAGTTAGAAAACATATTATGTGCCAGGCAGCATTGTAAGCATTTTATATATATTAACTCAGGCCTCACAGCAGCCCTGTAAGGTTGGCACTGCTTTATCCTTGATTTACAGATGAGTAGACTATGGTACAGAAAAGTTAAGTAACTTGTCTAAGATTGTACACCTAGCAAATAGTAGGGTCAGGATTCAAACACAAGCACATTTGGTCCTAGAAGGTATACTCCTAAATGGTGTGCTTTTCTGGTACAGATGAGATTGCTCAGTGAACATGTTTAAGAGAAGGATGAGAGGATAGTACTCTGGAAAATACTGACATTTAAAAGCAAGTAAAGGAAATAGAAACTTGGAAATGAGGCAGAGAATAAGCTAAAAAAAAAAAGAACTTTAAGTTATATACAGAATTCAGTTACTTGGGTCCGCCCGCTCCCCAAGAATTGTCTTCATCATTTTTTAACTGGAAAAAAATATTTTTCTTTTCACTGTTTAATAAGTGCCCCAAAGTGCTAGATAGTTTTCCTGTGAAATATAGTAAAAGAGCATTTATTGATATCACCTTGTTTATGTGTGCTTTGTTTAAAAATTAGAGACATTTTATTTTTTCTTAAGTAACAGAAATCAGACTTTCAAAAAAGCTTTTTAAACCTAGACTTATTTATGATAGTTTTGTCTTAGATTTGAAAGTTAATTTTAGGAAAATTATAGAGCCTTTTAACCAACCTATGGCCAGACTTCAGTGTTGTTTTTATTATTTCTACCTCATTTAATGCTGAGTCCAACTTCACTGTCTCTCTTTATCATCCCCTACCCCCAGTCTGAATGTTGAAGAATGCTAAAGTATATTTTATTGCTTCATTGACTAAAACTATGTTTCTAAAACTATGAATTTGCTTAATGAGTCAGCAACTATAATTAACAGTATAGTTTTTATAATCATAGCTTTGTGGTAAATGTGCAGTTCTCAGAGTTTTAAATGTAAATGTTCAATGAAATTAAACAAAACCCAAATCTCCATGCAATAGGTGGTATATATGTATTCAGTAAGAGTCACCAAACATTAATTGAGGTTCTCTTATGGTTAACTTTTCTACTTTGTACTTAGGGATAAAAAGATGAGTAAAATTGTTTCCTGCATTTTCCCCCACCCATTCCCTCCCCATTTTCCTTCTTTCTTGCCTTCCACAGCCCTATTGAGTGTCTACTTAATGTGTCAAGCACACAGTATATAAAGATATAAAGAGCTCAAGGATATAAAGATTGAATGAGGATCTAGTGCCTGCCCTAGTTCATTTATCCCTTAGGAAGACAGACCAGTCCTGTGTCAGCCAGCTCAGAAAAGTGCAATAACTGTTGAAGCCAGGGCCACACCCAATCTTGTCTGGGTTCACTACCCCACTTTCCACTCGTACTTTAAGGATGAACAGAATTTAAGTCATCTAAAAGGAGGAACAAGATTAAAACAGTGAAGGAAGTATGATGAGTAACAGAAAGGAACTCATTGGTGACTAATGATAGAGCAACTGCTGTGTTAAGGGGTTGATGACCATGTTTGCCATTGTGGGGTTGAGGGTTAAGGAGCGAATGGGAAATGAGAAAGTAGACTTCAAAAAAGCTGGATGTTGTGGAGAGGAATAGAGAAATTAGAGGTTGAATGTGTAGTAAGAGCGAGTGAATATATTTTAGAGTGGGGAGATAAGTGTGTTTGTTTGCTGTCTAGGAGTGAGCTATAGAACTGTCCAGGTGAGATGGAAAGATAAGAGAGAGAGAAGATATAAGACCAAAATCCTGTAGGAAATGAGATACTATCAAGAACATAAATAGAAGGCAGGGCACAAAGTCTCATGCCTGTGATCCCAGCACTTTAGGGGGCTGAGGCGGGCAGATTGCTGGAGCCCAGGAGTTTGAGACCAGCCTGGGTAACATAGCGAGACCATATCTCTACAAAAAAAAGAAAAATTAAAAATTAGCCAGGTGTAGTGGTGCATGCCTGTAGTCCCAGCTACGTGGGAGGTCAGGAGACTGAGGTGGGAGGATCACTTGAGTCCAGGAAGTCAGGCTGCAGTGAGCAGTGGTCATGCCACTGCAGCATTCCAGTCTGGGCGACACAGTGACACCCTGTCTTAAAAATAAAAAAAGGCCGGGCGCAGTGGCTCAGGCCTGTAATCCCAGCACTTTGGGAGGCTGAGGCGGGCAGATCACGAGGTCAGGAGATCGAGACCATCCTGGCTAACACGGTGAAACCCCGTTTCTACCAAAAATACAAAAAATTAGCTGGGTGTGGTGGCAGGTGCCTGCAGTCCCAGCTACTCGGGAGGCTGAGGCAGGAGAATGGCATGAACCCGGGAGGCGGAGCTTGCAGTGAGCCGAGATTGCGCCACTGCACTCCAGACTGGGAGACAGAGCGAGACTCCATCTCAAAAAAAACTTTTTTTTTGGCCGCGCCGTGCCGGCGGTGGCTTCAGCCTGTAATCCAGTCACTTTGGAGGCCGAGATGGCGGATCACGAGGTCAGGAGATCAGAACATCCTGGCTAACACGGTGACACACCCCGTCTCTACTAAAATACAAAAACTAGCCGGGCGAGGTGGTGGGCGCATCGGTAGTCCCAGCCAGCTCGGGAGCTGGAGGCACAGTGGAGAATGGCGTAAACCCGGGAGCGGACTTTTTGTGCGTCGCTTCGCAGTGACTGAGCACTCCGCGAGCACCTGCACTTCCAGACCCGTTTTTTTTGCGACAGAGTGGAACTCTGACTTCAAAAAAAAAAAAAAAAAAAAAAGAAAAAAAAAAAAAATAACTTTTTTTTTTTTGTTTTCTCCTAACTTACTTGAATACTTCATAAAGAATGTTTAGTGATCTATTTTATTATGTGGAAGCTCTTCTAATAGGTATACATGCTAAATCATTTAAGAATAATTAAATTAAAGGAACTATATTGTCATGTTATCAGGCATTCCTACAGGAAAATGTTAGAAGCTCCTCTTTCATCTATACCTTCCCCACTGTTCAACCCTCCAATCAAAAGCACATACTCTGTAGTAAGAACAGAGAATATCTATTTTAAGGGCCATTTGTGTCAAATTGTCCTAACTAGCTGTTGGGATTGGGAGGTGCTGTTTGGGTCATAAATAGCAAGTTTTCTCTCCAATAAAGCAATGTCTGAGAATCTCAAGATTCTCATTTAGTAGCTCTGGGTTGAGATCTAGAAGCCAGTTAATTCATTTAGACACCAAATGTATATTGAGTGCCTTCCAATATATTTATTACCATATTGTGCAGGTAGTGTTAGAAGACATCCCAGGTGCCTACTCTGTAATTGGAGGACAGATAATAAACAAACAGGGTAATTTTATATAGTGGTATTCTGTGAAGAAAGTATACCATGATACGTGCCAGAGAATTACCTGGCAGGGGAAAGGAGAGAGAGCTTTGCATAGAGTAATCTTGGGAAGTGTCTTTTGAAGACATAACTCTTATTCTTTATCTTGCTTTTTTTAAAAAAAACAAAGTATTTTTTAAGTTGTAGTAAAATATATATAACATAAAATTTACCATTTTAGCCATTTTTAAATGTGCGTTTCAGTGGCATTAAGTACATTCACACTGTTGTGCAGCCATTCACCACCATCTACCTCTAGAACTTTTTTCATGTTGTAAAACTGAAACTCTGCAGCCATTAAACAGTAATTTTTTTTGTTTTCTCTTTCCTCTCAGCCTCTAACAACCACCATTCTTTCTGTTTCTATAAATTTGACTGCTCTAGTGCCTCATGTAAGTGGATCGTACCGTGTTTGTGTGGCTTATTTCACTTAGCGTAGTGTCTTCGAGGTTCATCCATGCTGTGGCACGTGTCCGCATCTCCTTCCTTCTTAAGGCTAAATAACATTCCATAATATGAATGTACCACATTTTGTCTGTCCACCTTTGAACTGAGATCTGAAGAATGAGAAAGGGCCATGCAAAGAACTAGAAGAAGAATGTTACAAGCAGAGGAAAGAACATGTGCAGAGGCCCTGAGATAGCAATAAACTGGTTGTTGGTCAAGGAATAAACAGAAGGCCTGTGTTGTCAGGATATATTAATAGTAGAGAAAGTGGCTGGAAAGAATGGTATTAAATGGGATCAGAGATAGACATACATTGGCCATATCATTTTAGGCTTTGAAAGACCTTGGCTTTTAAGTGGAGTGGGAAGCTGCTTATTAGGAAGTTTTAAGTGGGGTAGTGACTTAATCTGATTTCCATGTAACAGCAAAAGCAAAAATCACCCAGCCTGCTGTGTGGACAAGCATCCTTGTGGATTCTAATGCAGATCTGTGTTCGGACTTTGAGAAATACTAATTTAGTCCGTAAGTCAGTATCCTGAGATAGCTGATTTCAGAAGAGCTCTCTCAGGGCTGCTGACCAAAAATGACAGATTGGCTACACCTGTATCTCCTCTCCTTTCCTAATCCCTGCCTAAATGGAAGAAAAAACAGACTGGGAGAGGTTACAACAGGAGGCAGACGCTGCTATACCTTTTTGAAATAAGCAGATGGACAAGTGGTCACTGACTTTGCAGAGGAATCACACAGTACCTGTAAGTGCACAACAATACCTGTAAGAAGTGCAATACTGTGTGTGTCTGAAGCTTCCAAGAGGCTCAGTATTTGGAGGCACCAGATACTAAGGAAGATAGGGGTCAGAAATGGAGCTGAAAACAGGGAAGCTGGTCAGAAAATCTGTGTACACTGACAGGTGGAATCCTATTATTTTCTCCCTATGTGCCCTTGTAGATGGGTGAGTTCCTTCACTACCAACTCCCTGTCCTCAGGAGAACAAGGTTTATTCTTTGCAAAATTCATGAAGAGGTGTCTGGACTTCGAAACCAGGGGCAGTGGATTGTTGCTTGGTTTAAAACAAGGAGATTAAGGGAAACCTATGCCTGAACTGTAGAACTCTTAGCTGTCGTCCTCTGTTCTCCTTCCAGAACTCCACAGTCAAACCTGTCCCATCCTTCTCCTGTGGAAGACTGAAGATAACAGCATCTTCAGATACTGATAGGCTTTCTGCTGAGAGTACCTTAAGTGAATTCTACCAATTGTTAAACCCTGTTCTCCCACACAGATCTTTCAGTCAGTTCTTTTCAGGGGCTTATTCTTAAATATGAACTAACAATCCAAGACTTGGTCATTTCGGGGACAACTCCAACATTAAAAAAAAACGGTAGACATAGAGAGGTAGAAGAGGGAGTGACACTTGGAACACTGGGAGAAAACAGATACCATAAGGGATCAAAAGAAAACTTTAAAAATCTCCAGTATTATCAGAGAAACATGTATTTCCCTCCCCACTAAAATGATAGTGAACACATATAAAAGCAGAAATCCATGAGGGTAAAGAGAACGGATGAGAGATGACAGCAGGCAAACAACGTCAACTAAATATTGGAAGCTGAGAACCTGGTGCGTGAGTGGTAACAGAATTTAGCAGAGCTGAGAAAGCAGAAACAGTCCTATGGTGTGGGTAGTTGTGTAAAAATTGGTATTCTTTTAATTAATGATGTGCTTTGCTCTATTTGGACTGCTCGGTTCTTATTTTTGAGCAGTATGCTCTCTCCCAGTTGAAGCTGTTGATGGGCTGTCCACCAATGGAAAAATCAGAATGATTAAAATGTAGT
This sequence comes from Rhinopithecus bieti, assembly GCF_001698545.2. NCBI lineage: Eukaryota > Metazoa > Chordata > Mammalia > Primates > Cercopithecidae > Rhinopithecus > Rhinopithecus bieti. The sequence continues at coordinate 150,330 of NW_016804791.1, read as the reverse complement.
TCTTGTATTTTTATGGTTCTTTTAAGCAGTCATGCATTATACTCTTCCTGTGTCTGAGCCAACATTTCATAGGTGTAGATAACACCCGTTTCTGGTGGCACTGACAGCAGGGTTGAAAAGAATGTTATAAAAGAAAATATGAATAAAATTTAACTTGAGAATATGTTCCAAGTTTTGTTTGTAAAGTAGTTGTTTAAAACTTGGTGGTTCTTTTTGATATAATGTTATAAATTGCAGTTATCCTAGACCAAACTTTAAAAGATGTTTCATTAGCAATTAAATGGGCATTTTTAAGTTCCCAGGGAAACCTAACCCCATTGTATAGTATTTTTTAGTGAGGAAACACTGGCTGGGTACAGTGGGTTATGCCTGTAATCCTAGCACTTTGGGAGGCCAAGGTGGATGGATGGCTTGAGTCCAGAAGTTTGAGACCAGCCTGGGCAACGTGGTGAAACCTCATGTCTACAGAAAAATTAGGTGGGAGTGGTGGCATGCGCCTGTAGTCCCAGCTACTTGGGAGGCTGAGGCGAGAGGATTACCCACCCCTGGGAGGTTGAGGCTGCAGTGAGCTGAGCCATGATTGTGCTACTGCACTCTAGCCTAGGTGACACAATGAGATCCTGTCTCAAAAAAAGAAAAAATGCTTTTTAATGGTAAAATGGCTACATGGATTTAGATTTAGACTTGAATTCAAATCCTACTTCTGCCATTTTTCTACTATGTAACCATAGGTAAATTACTTAATGTTTCTGGGTCTTAGTAAAATGAGAATAATATCTAATCAGAGGGTAGTTGTGATGATTAATGGAAATTAAAGTAGATAAGCCACTCAGTCGAGCTCCTAGACCCTAGGGAGTCAATAAATAGTCGTTTTCTTCACTTTTTTAAAATTTTTTTAAAGAGACAATTTTGCTGTGTTGTTTAGGCTGGAGTGCAGTGTTGTGATCATAGCTCACTGCAGCCTTGATCTCCTGGGCTTAAGGGATCCTTCCTTTTAAGCCTCCTGAGGAGCTAGGGCTACAGGTGTGCACCATTGTGTCTGGCTAATTTTATTTTTTTGTAGAGACAGGGTTTCACTATGTTCCTCAGGCTGGTCTTGAACCCCTGGCCTCAGGAGATCCTCTTCAGCCTCCCATAGCATGTGGGATTACAGATGTGAGCTACTGTGCCCAGCTGTTTTCAGTTTTACTCTTCTGTGGTATGTGGTAAGAGGGAGCATTTGTTTTCTAGAGCCTACAGCATATGTGGGTCAGTTGAAAATGTATAAAAATTTTGAGTTACTCACGGTGGCTCATGCCTGTAATGCCAACACTTTGGGAGGCTGAGGAGGGAGGACTGCTTGTGCCAGGAGTTTAAGACCAGCCTGGGCAACACAGCGAGACCCTGTCCCTAAAAATATTTTAAAATTTAAAATAAAATTTTGAAAAGGAATTTGTGTCTTAAAATTCTGCCTTATTTATTTGCAACGTGTGTTTCTTGTCATACATTTGCTGTTATATGCTGGTAGAAAAAGCATAGAGAATGGACTCAGGCAATCCAAGCTCTAGCTAACCTCCTGTTCTTCTATAAGCTAGATGTGTGATGTTATACATGCTCCTTCTTCACTTTGGGTGTTATTCCTGATTTGCACAGTGAAAAGTGTTTTATTACAAGATGATTTCTAGAAGTTTGTTTCTGTTCTAACATTAGGTGACCTGTGATATGTGAAGCTTAAGACATCTTTTTTCATTACTGGGTTTATATGGGGGTGTTGAGGCTTGTGATACATTTACTGTTATAAATTAATCTTAATGTGTTTGAAGGACTTGAGATTATTGGAGATTATTACATTGATAGCTGATGTTTAGCTTTATTACTGGAAAATAGTTCTAGCTATGAAATCTATTTTTGAGTGGAAATATGCTAGGAGTGGCCATTGCTTTTCTTCCTACAGAGATAAGGGATCTCTTGGTGTTGTACACATGAAGCTCTCACCTTTATTTTTAAAGTCATGGATTTTACCTTGGCTTCTATAAACGTTTCTCCCCTCCCCCACGTAGCTGTAAGCATTCTTACCCCTAGGATGATTTGGAATGTGTGTGTTTCAAATGTTTAGTGATTGTAAAGCTAATCTCATCTTACTTATCACTGCCAAAGGAATCCTCTGACCCCCAGGGCCAGATCATATTATTTGCTTTCATGGTATATTTTTCCCTTTTCATAGTCTGGGTTATGTATGTGTGTATAATTTCATAATATCTCATCAGCAAAACTGGAAGCTCTGGGAGGGCAGTGGCAGCATCTCTTTTGCTGACTTTTATCCACAGTGTCAGGCACATGAGTAGCAGCATTGGGGATATATTTTTGAATAAGCAAATAACTTGTTTCCCCACAAATAATACATTAATAGAAATTTAATGGTAAATAAAAGCTCAAAATGTTTATTAGAATCATGATTGTAGCCTTTGTTATTACCAAACAGTGCATTTAAAAGGAAAGAATAATGAAGGTGTTTGTATAAATGACTTTTATTATTGTTTGTGCAAGAACAGTGAACGTTCCCTAGTACAGGAAGCAGCTTTAAAAAACTGCTGGCAGAACTAAGAAGTCAGACTGTCCTTGACCCCTAGATCAAATGTTTTCCAGCCTGAGTTTCCTTACATCTTCTTCAGTTGAGAATAAACATTTTGACAAAGTGGAAGGTTTACTCTGTTTGGTCTTCATAAACAACATTACTAAATTCGCTAAAACAACAAAAGTTTTAATTTTACTAGTTTCATTTTAAAAAAGTTTGTTTCCTTTTAAGTGCATAACACTTTAAAATGAGCTCAGCTGTATTAGCAGATAAACATGTTGATTCATTTGGTCCAGAGCTGCTGATTGAAGCTTGCAGGAGCACAGTGTGTTCTTTATGCCGCCCAGGGGCAGAATGTTTCTCTTCCTCTCCTCCTTACTGAGAGAAGGGGACTGGAATAAGTGACTCCCCTTATTTAGGTTTGCCGGAATTGTTTACGAAGGAAGGGGGCAAAATTTCTTCACCACTTATCCTTTGTCTCATTTAATTTCTTGTCGTTAACATAAAGTATATGTACTCATACTGTAATAAACATGTTAAATTATGAACTTGAATTGTGAAATTATGAAATTGAAGATTTGTGTCAACCTTGAGTCGAGCCAGTCTATCAGTGCCATTTTTCCGAGAGCGTGTGCTTACGTTGTGTCTCTGTGTCACATTTTGGGTAATTCTTGCAGTATTTCAACTTTTTCATTATTATGATACCAGTTATGGTGCCCTGTGATCAGTGATCTTTGATGTTACTGTTGTAATTATTTTGGGGCACTCTGAAACGTTTACCCATGTAAGGTGATGAACTTAATAAATGTGTATATTCTTACTGCTCCAGCAACTGGCTGTACCCCGTCTCTCTCTTTCTTGAGACACAACAATATTCAGATTAGTCCAGTCAGTAACCCTACAATGACCTCTACATGTTCAAGTGAAAGGAAGACTCACACATCTCTTTGGAAATCAAAAGCTAGAAATGATGAAGCATAGTGAGGAAGCTGTGTTAAAAGCCGAGACAGGCGAAAAGCTAGTCCTCTTGAGCCAAGTGAATGCAAAGGGAAATTTCTTGAAGGAAATGAAGAGTGCTATTCTAGTGAACCCATGAATGATAAGAAAACGAAACAGCCATGTTGCTGATAAGGAGAAAGTTTGAGTGGTCTGGATAGATTAGACCAACCACAATATTTCCCTAAACCAAAGCCTAATCCAGAGGCAGGCCCTAACTCGTTTTTTTTCTTTTTTTTTTTGTTGAGATGGAGTCTGGCTCTGCCGCCCAGGCTGGAGTGCAGTGGCCGGATCTCGGCTCACTGCAAGCTCCGCCTCCCGGGTTCACGCCATTCTCCTGCCTCAGCCTCCCGAGTAGCTGGGACTACAGGTGCCCTCCACCAGGCCCGGCTATTTTTGTGTACTTTTAGTAGAGACGGGGTTTCACCGTGTTAGCCAGGATAGTCTCCATCTCCTGACCTTGTGATCGGCCCGCCTCGGCCTCCCAAAGAGCTAGGATTACAGGCTTGAGCCACCACACCCAGCCCTAACTCTCTTTAATTCTATGAAGAGAGGTGAGGAAGCTGCAGAAGAAAAGTTGGAAACTAACAGAGGTTGATTCGTGAGGTTTAAGGAAAGAAGCGGACTTCGTAACATGAAAATGCAAGGTGAAGCAATAAATGCTGATGTAGAAGCTGCAACAAGTTATCCGGAAGAACTAGTGAAGATCATTGATGAAGGTGGTTACACTAAACAATAGATTTTCAGTGTAGACAAAACACTCTTCTATTTGATGAAGAAGATGTTATCCAGGACTTCCATAGCTAGAGAGGAGTCAATGCTTGCCTTCAAAGCTTCAAAGGACAGTGACTTTCTTGGTTGTAGCTAATGCAGCTGGTGACTTTAAGTTGAAGTCAGTGCTCCTTTACCATTCCAAAAATCCCAAGGCCTTTAAGAATTACAGTAAATCTGTATTCTGCCTGTGCTCTATCACTGGAAAAACAGAGCCTGGAATCCAGCACATCTGTTGATAGCATGGTTTACTATTTTAAGCTTACTGTGGAGACCTACTGCTCAGAAAGATTCCTTTCAAAATATTACTGCTCATTGACAGTGGACCTGGTCACCCAAGAGTTCTGATAGAGATGGACAAGGAGATGAATGTTGTTTTCGTGCCTGCTAACACAACATTTATTCTGCAGCCCAAAAGGACTAATTTCAACTTTCAAGTCTTATTATTCAAGAAATACATTTTCTAAGGGTATGACTGCTGCCATAGGCAGGGATTCCTCTGATGGCTCTGAGCAAAATCAATGAAAAACGTTCCGGAAAGGATTCACCATTCTAGATGCCATTAAGAACATTCATGAATTGTGGGAGGAGGTCAGAATACCAGCATTAACAAGAGTTTGGAAAAAGTTGAATTTCAACCATCATGGATGACTTTGAGGGATTCAAGACTTCAAAGAAGGAGGTAACTGCAGATGTGGTGGAAATAGCAAGAGAACTAGAATAGCAGTGGAACCTGAAGATGGAACTGAATTGTTGCAGTATTATGATAAACCATTAATGGATGAGGAGTTGCTGTTTTTATCTGTTTATTAAAAAAATTTTTTTAGAGACAAAGTCTCATTCTGTTAGGTTGGAGCAGATACAGTGGCATGATCCTAGCTCAGTGTAGACTTGAACTCCCTGGCTAAAGCGATCCTCCCTTCTCAGCCTCCTAAGTAGCTGGGACTACAGGCCCACACCACTGTGCCTGGCTAATTTTTTTTTTTTTAAATCTTTTGTACAGACAGGATCTCACTTTCTTGCCCAGGCTGTTCTCGAACTCTTAGCTTCAAGCAATCCTCCTGCTTCGGCCTCCCAGAGTGCTGGGAATACAGGTGTGAGCTACCACCCCTGGCCAGGCATTGCTTCTTATGGATAAGCAAAGTAGGTGGTTTCTTGAGATGGATTCTACTCCTTGAGAAGATGCTGTGAACATTGTTGAAATGACAACAAAAGGATTTAGAATATTACATAAACTTAATTGATACAGCAATGGCAGGGTGTGAGAGGATTAACTCAAGTTTTGAAGAAAGTTTTACTGTGAATAAATTGTATGACATGTTACAGAGATATATTTCATAAGGAAGAGTCAATTGATATGGCAAACTTTATTGTCTCATTTTAAGAAATTGCCACAGCCACTCTAACCTTCAGCAACTGCCACCCCAATCAGTCAGCAGCCATCAAGACAAGACCTTCTACCAGCAAAAAAGCTATGACTTGCTGAAGGCTCAGATGATCCTTAATTAAGGTGTGTGCATTTTAAAAGCATAATGTTGTTACACAGTTAGAAGACTATAGTATAATGTAAACGTAACTTTCATATGCACTGGGAATCCAAAAAATTTGTGTTACTTTATTATGGTAGTCTGGAACAGAACCTGCAATGTCTTAAGGTATGCCTGTGTACAGGATAATGTGTGTAGGTTATATGCAAATACTCTACCATTTTATATAAGAGACTTCAATATCTGTGTATTTTAGTATCCTTAGTGGGTCCCAAAATCAGTCCCCCACAAATACCCAGGGATAGCTGCACTCACACATAATGAATTGATAGCGGAGATTCTATGAAATGTATATAGAGTTGTTGTAATATGCCTAGGATGATCATTGGTATTTTGGAATAGTTTTTAGAATATGACCAAGATATGTGACATCTACTATTAACGTAAACCTGTGTTTGTTTCAGTATGTTTTTTTTCCCTATATTTTGTTCCATGTTAGATGTCATGAGTTTGCAAAGGATAAACTATATTCCCTGCCTTCAAGTAGCTTATCATCCACGTACCGTTTCCCAAAGTGTACATCATTAGCAGGTAGGTATTCCTCAAAAATAGATTATTGTCTCTGATTAAGTTTCAGAGATACCTGGACTAATCAAAATTGAAAGTTTTTTAGAATAGGGTTCTCAAATGTATACATTAGGGAATTCCAGAAAGTGACTATATGTTGCAAGGTTTTCCAAGCTTTGTCAACATATTTTTTTTTTCTCATGAAACTTCTGTGGTGGGATCTGAGGGGAATGGAGGTGGGGGAGAGAGTGGCAGTGGTATTTTTAGGAAGAAGATGATTAATGTAGGAGAGTAGTGGGAGGAACACCTAGAACGGTAGCTGTGTACCTGGCCCAGGTTCCTCAGTCCAGACGGTAGCAAGTCTGAAGACAGGGAGAGACTTCTTCCAGAAGATAACATTGATAGAAACCTGAGGCAAATTAATATACTCAAAGGAGCTTTGTCAGGCTGTTGAGTCTGGGGTGAATTGGGATAAATGTATAGTAGATAAGTATGTAGAAAACTAAATAAATGAGAAACCAGTTAGTGCAAGGGAAACAAACTGTTATGAAGGAAAAGAAAAGTAATTATTCATCTCTGAACACCTTATGTAGTTATAATGATACAAGCCTTAAATATTGATCTAACCAAAGTTAGGATTGTGTTGAGACGTCAGGGGTGGGAAGTGTGGAGGATGCCAGGACCAGGAAACAACTATGTCTCAGGCTTCCTCAACCGACAGTCACTGAATAGACTGAGGAAAGCTTTTGGGAAAAGGAAATATTGGAGAGGGAGCTGGGACTAGTTGTTCATAATGAGCCTTGTAGATCTAGTTAATTAAAAAAAATGTGCATGGGTAACATTTATTTTACCTTTATCAGATATTTTCTAGATCAAAATTTTACAGTTGTTTTAGCTTCTCATTGAAATGTTGTCTTACTAGGTTAAAGTTTCACAGTGTGTAATTGGATTTGAAAGATGTAAATTCACTTTGTCATTGCCTTTATGATTTAGTTACAAAGATCTTACGGATGAGATGATGACTGGCAGTTATTCCACACCAACCACTGTGGGACCAAGGTTGTCTAGATTAACCTAATCCTACAGCCCTTTTATTCTGTGTTTCCCACTCCTAAATTTTAAACTTTGTGTCTGTATTATGCTCTTCCGTGCATGTTACATTACCCTCTGTGTTCTCAGGTCAGTTCTTACTTGGACCTCTTCTTTTTTTTTGTCTTCTTTAATTTCCTTTTCTTCACAGCTTTTTTAGCATGTCAGTAGCAGGGCTTACTTTGTGTGGTGAGAAGCTACTGTGCGCTTCTCTCTTGACCCTTCTCCCCGAACATGGATGGAAGGGCAGAACAGGCCTATGGATGGAAGGGCTGAGGAATGCCATCACCCTCCAGCATTTCTGGTTCAACAGCTTCTAATCATTTTTACCATCTCCACCCCACCCCTCCCCCTGTGCTTTTAATAACTTCAGGGTTCATGATTGACTGGTTTACTATTATTTGTTTATTACATACTTGTTGGATTCAGAGCTCTTAATTGTTCGTAAAAATGAACTTACTAGTTAAATTTTGCTAATTTAAGTATAAAAGGAATTGATTGAAGATATTTGTGGTCTCCTGAGCTGATGGGAAGGCCAGGCTATTAAGATTCGGGCTGCACAGCTAGGAACAACAATACCACCATTCCTGAAACAGCAGTAGAACAGCACTTAGTCACTGAGTATCCCGCTTTTAAAGACTGCTGTTCTTTTTTTACAAACTTGCAGGTTGAGAAATTATTGCTTCTATTTTCAGTTAGAAGTCTTCGGGAAAATTATGGGATAACTGGATTTGTGTATATCTGTAATCCAGAGATAAGGAAAAAGAGGAAACCCAGATTTTCAGGAGAGGGAAGCATAACTTTGTTCTATGTTGTGCTTGAGTACCTCTTTTTGATCAGGGTTAGAGGATAGCCTTAGGTCAGTGCATTTCCCTGTGTGTTTTTGTTAAAACATAGTTCAGATCCCTTGATTAAAACCCTCCAGTGGTTTCTTGTCTCATGAAGAAGAAAAAATCCTAACTGTTCTTGATGATCTTTAAGGCTCAGAATGATCTGGACAGAGGTATTTACCTTGAAGCTCATAAAGCGTAAGGCCTCTCTCACTTGCATAGTATCTTTCTGAAGCTGGACTGAATTGGTTAAGGCCACTGTAGTTTTCCACTTTGTCTTCTTTCCTGTCACACACCTTATCCTTTCAGGCTGTCTTGGGATGGACAAAGGCGATTCTGGAGTCCTAAAGAGAAGATGAGTGGGATATGTTTATGTGACCTGCAATCATTTTAAAGTTGAGTTGTTGCTAGCTGACTCCATGTAAGAACAGCTTCCAGGAATTTTCTGGCTGTGCACTCTGCCAGTGCGGCTGGCATGGTCATAGGGTGCTTGGCCGAAGGTTTGCATAGCAATATGAATGCATCCTATGACACATCTAGCCAACACTGGAAGACTGTGGGTAATGGACGAGAACCCAGGATTGACTTTTTGCAAGTTTTTAAAAATATTCTTCTAATCTTATAACTCACATGTGAAAGAAACATGAGAGGTTTTCACAAATTCAGTAATTTGAGACATTTACATGGCATCACCTATAGTTGTGAAGCTGAAACTTTTCTAAACTCTAAGTAGTAAAAAATAAACATTGATTCTCTATGGTAAACAAAAGACTGAACTATTTTCTGTGTTCTCTCTGTAGAAAAGTATATTATAAAATTGAGTTGGAGCTGGGTGCGGTGGCTCAGACCTGTAATCCCAGCACTTTGGGAGTCGAGGTGGGGCCGGATCACGAGGTCAGGAGATCGAGCCCATCCCTGGCTAACACGGTGAAAACCTCTCTAGTGAAAATACAAAAAAAAAAAAAAAAAAAAAAAAGCCACTGGGGCAGGTGCGGCTGGATCCTGTAGTCCCAGCTGGGCTCACACCTGAGCCCTGAGGCCAGGAGAATGGTGTGAACCCAGGAGGCGGAGCTTGCAGTGAGCAGAGATCGTGGGCAAACCTGCACCTCCAGCCTGGGCGACAGAAGCAAAGAATTTTTTCCCAAAAAATCCTTTTCCAAAAAAAAAAAAAAAAAAAAAAAAATTGGACAGTGGCTTGCACCTGTAATCCCAGCTACTGGGGAGGCTGAGGCAGGAGGATCACTTAAGCCAGGAGTTCAAATCCAGCCTGGGCAATATCGTGAGACTGTGTCTCTAAAGAAATAATAATAAAAAATAGCCAGGCATGGTGGTGTACTCCTGTAGTCCCAGCTACTTGGGAGGCTGAGGTAGGAGGATCCCTTGAGCCCAGGCCTTTGTGGCTGCAGTGAGCTGATTGCGCCACTGCACCCCAGCCTAGGGGTGGGAAGGCGAGCACAGGAGGCCGTGAAGGCCAGCCCTGGTGGCTGTTGCTACTGTACATGGGTCAAGAGCGTGTGCAGGGTGAGGGCTATGGTTGTGCCCAGAGAGCAGTGCCCAGCATGAGGGAGATCATGGTGCCTGGAGAGCTGGCATAACACCCAGGATGAGGGAGATGCTGGTGCGCTGGCTGTGGGTGTGAGCTTGCCTGGTGCCAGAACTCGGAGGGGCCAGACTCTTATTTAGTGTTTTTTAATGTGGTTGGCAGCTTCTAAAAATCTGTAATTTGATGTCGTTTCCTTTCTTATTCTGAATAAATACTCAATTTAGGACCTAAATTTGTTTTTATGGTTTTGTGTTCCTTTTTTTTAAAGAGGGTTTTCCCCCAAATTTTATAAGCTTTAAAATTCCATTGAAACCTGAATTCAGCCCTGGATTTCCTTGTCTGCCTTTTTAATCTTGTCTCATACTCACCCCTCATTCCCTGCAGTTAGGCACTTTAATCTTCTGTTCCTCAATGGATTATGTTTGTTCTCATGTCCGGATTTCTGCACTTGCCTGAGCTCCTCTTTCCTTAGCTTTTTGAAGGATTTTCATGATGTACTTCTCAGGACAGGTATCTTCTCAGAGAGTCTTAAAACACCCAATCTAAAGTATCTTTTCTCCCTCCCTCATCTCTGTCACATCATCCATTTTGTTTTCATAGCATTTATCAGCATCTTACTTTTTTATTTGTTTATATTTTTGTTGGCTGTCTCTGCCTTTTAGAATGTAAGTTCAGTGTATTAATATGAGAGCTGTATTGTTCACTGCTGTCTTCCCAAAGTCTAGAATAATGCCTGGACTTATTAGCACTCAACAGGTATATTTTTTGGATGAAAAATTACTAAAGAGCTGGAATTTGTACATTTTCTCATGTGTTTATTTATAATACTAGCATAATTTCTTATTGTTAATTTTGTGTTTGTGTATGGTACTGGTTTCTATTATCAATTGTATAAACTCTGGATCTTTTCTGCTGAAAATGTTGACTAAGTTATTATTTACCATTCATTTTGGTTAAACATATTTTGTTATGGACTATTCAGGCAGCCAGAAGACTATAGAGAAGAATAAAATGAGCACTAAAGTACCCATGTCCTAGCTTTGTCATATTTTGTCACCAGATTTTTTTTAAAATTAAGAATTAAAAATTATTTTGTTAACTTTTAATTTACAAATTTTAAATTTTTTAAAAAATTCACTTTGATTAACTGAAGTTTATGCATTCTTCTCTCATCTTACTCCTCTTTTTTCCCTACTTACCCAGAGGTATACCTAGTCCAGGTGAAGACATAGGGTGGGGTACAGAAGGAACCTGAGCACAGGAGCTTCTGTCCTGTGGAGTTAGGGTATGCCACCCTGCTGGCACATGGATGCCATCACTAACCCAGAAGTTCTTCAGGCCCCATGGTTTTGGCTTTTATGTGTAAACATGATTAATCAAATCACTGGCCGTTGATGGTCAGCTCAATTGCTAGCTCATCTTTCCTTTCCAGAGGTTGACAGGGTGATGTGAAGCTGAAAGTTCTAACCCTCTAATCAAGCTTTCTAGTCACTGGCCATTATCCTGAACTGATCTAGGGACCCCACCCACCAGTTCACTTCACTGATATACAAAAAACACTCTTGTCACTCCAGAAATTCTTAGAAGCTCTTGTATTAGGAACTGGGGACTGGGACCCCATTTATAACAAAAGATGCTTTATCACTCAGGAAGCAGGAAGAGTTTTAGGAGCTCTGTGCTAAGGACCCAGAAGCTTGGGAGGAAGATAAAAATATATGTTTCTTGCAATATCACAATATCACAGGCTTGAATACCAGGGTGTGAGGATCATTAGAAGCCATCTTGGAGGGTAGCTACCAGAGACTCATATATTTCCTTATAAAATTCCTGAAGTTCTTTCACATTTACTGCTTCTTTAATCCACCCAGAATGGGGTGTGTATGTGTGCACGTGTGAGTGCCCATACATGTATTATGTATGGTGTTAAAGGAATCTAATCTTACTATTCTTTCAGAGTTATACTAATTGTCCCAATTCCATTTGTTAAATAATTCATCACCATTGTTCCATTTATATATGGGTTTGCTTCTGGGTTCTCTGTACTAATCTGCTATGATCTGAATGTTTGTGCCTCCCTACCTCCCCAAATTCCTAGTCAAAACCTAATCCCAGATATGATAGTGTTAAGAAAAGGGGCTTTGGGGGAGGTGATTAGGTCATGAGGGTTCTGCTCGCACAAATGGGGGCAAGAAGGTACCCCAGTGAACTAGTTAGCTGCTTCTTCCATGTGAGGACACAACAAGAAGGGTGCCATCCATGAAGAATGGGCCCTTCCCAAACACTGAATTTGCTGGTGCCTTGAACTTGGACGTCCAGCCTCCAGAACTGTGAGAAATAAATAAGTTTTTTTTTTTTTTTTTTTTTTTTTTTTTTGAGACGAAGTCTCGCTCTGTCGCCCAGGCTGGAGTGCAGTGGCCGGATCTCAGCTCACTGCAAGCTCCGCCTCCCGGGTTTACGCCATTCTCCTGCCTCAGCCTCCTGAGTAGCTGGGACTACAGGCGCCCGCCACCTCGCCCGGCTAGTTTTTTGTATTTTAATAGAGACGGGGTTTCACCATGTTAGCCAGGATGGTCTCGAACTCCTGACCTCGTGATCCACCCGTCTCGGCCTCCCAAAGTGCTGGGATTACAGGCTTGAGCCACCGCGCCCGGCAAGTTGTTTCTTATGTTTATAAGCTTCCTACTTTATGGTATTTTTGTTTTAGTTGCCCAAGCAGGCTTAAGATGCTTTCCTTTAGCCTGTTTTTCTGTTCTTATGCCAATACCACTTTACAAGTGTTGATCTCTGTAAGGCAAGTCTCACCCTTTTTGTTCTTCATGTTTGGCTTGGTTCTCTTGTCTCCAAAGGGCCATTAAGAGAGACTAGTTGGCTGGGTGTAGTAGCTCACATCTGTAATCCCAGCACCTTGAAAGGCTAAGGTGGGCAGATCACTCTTAGCCCAGGAGTTTGAGACCAGGCTGAACAACATAGCAAGACTCCACTTCTACAAAAAATGTAAAAATTAGCTGGGCATGGTGGTGTGCACTTGCAGTCCCAAGCTGCTCAGAAGGCTGACATAGGAGGATTGCTTGGGCTCAGAAGGTCGAGGCTGCAGTGAGCTGTGATTGTGCCACTGTGCACCAGTCTGGACAACTGAGCAAGACCCTGTCTAAAAAAGGAGTGATTAAATAAATCCATCAATCTATGTGAGTTTTAGAATCAGTTTTCCAGGTTTCATCAAAAATCTTGTTGGAATTTTGCTTATTTTATGGAACATAAAAATACGACGCTTTTAACTTAAAAAGTAATAGATATTTACTAAAGGTATTAGATACATTTAAAAAACTGTTAAAAAATCCATAGGCCCATCACCCAAACATCAGCATTATTGTGGCATTAGGAATCCATAAAGATTTGATATTGTAAAAGTGAAATCATCTCTACAACAAAAGATATATACTGGGTAAAAAATAGGGTTAATATTCTTATACAGTGTGCTTCTATAAATCATTAAGAAAAAGATAAATGACCAATAGAAGAAAGGACAAAGAATATGAAGAGGCATTCGACAGAGGGAAGTACAAGTGGCTAAGTATAAATGGCTAAAAAGAGGAGGAAAATGTGAAGTAAAACAAAATGAACCAGTGCTTCCTCATTCTTACAGCATTGTATATGAAATGAAAAAAGTTGGAGACAGTCTTTTAAGTACTCAACAAAAGACAAATGGGCGAATGAATTCATTCATGCTATGGAATTCTAAACAACCATTAAAAAAGATTATGTGCTAACATGAAAGAAGGTCTAAGGTTAACTTTAAAAATGTAAAGTGAAACAATAGTTTATATAATATGGTATCATGTTTATAAACAAATTATATGTACATAATTTTTTCCATAGAAAAAAATTTTAGAAGGCTATATAGCTCTATTAACAGTAGTTACCAAGAGTGTAGGAATATTCCAGAGAAGAGACTTTAACTCTATTATTTGGATTTTTTAAAAAGAATTATGCCCTACTTTGCAGTTAAATATAAAACATTTTTGGTGTAGTTCCCCTTAGTGTTTGTTTTTTTTCCTAGGCGTAAGTTTATTTACTTACTGTTTTAAATAGTGGTAATCTCTAGAAAGGAACAATTGTGCTGTTAACATTTTTCACTCAGTGGAAGGATTCATTCAAAGGAATATTTGATGGAAATTGGAGTTAGAATCAATCTAGGTTATAATTCCAGATCTACTGAAAATTTTATCTTGACATAATTCAGCCCTATATAAAAGTTAGAACAATTGCAAAGTTCGTATGCTCATTACTCAAATTTTAACATTTTTCCACAGTTTTATTATCTTTCTTTTTTCCTCTTCTTCCTTTCTTCCCTCCATTCCCTGTCTCTGTCTCTCTCCCCTTCTGTATATATTTTAAATATATTTATATAGATTTTAAGCATATTTTAAAATACTTAAATATATTTATTTTCAAATATATAGAATTTTTTCATGAACCATTTTAGGGTAAAACTGAGACATGGTGCCTCCTTTAGTCTTACATACTTAAGTGCATGTTTCCTGAAACAAAGGTGATATCCTACATAATTATAGTTACCAAAATCAAGAAGTTAACATTGATATAATATGGTTATGCAGATATTGCCAATAATCACCTTTATAGCTCTCACTCTACAAAAAATAATCTTGAGTCATATGTTGAATTCAGTTGCCATGTCTTTCTAATCATCTTTAATCAGGAGGCACATCATGTTGATTTGCCCTAGTCCTGGTAATGTTAACTTTGATCACCTGGTTACAGTAGTGTCTACCAAGTTTCTTCTTCATTATAAAGTTATTATTTTTCCTTGTTTATAATTAATAGGAATCTTGTATGATTCTTTGAGATTATGTGGTTTCTTTGAGAATATCTGGTTGTTCCTCAAACTTTGGCCCGCCAATTTTGGCATTCATTTAGGTTTCTTACTTGAATACATTGTTAATGATTTATGGTAATTTTCTAATTCTGACATTCCTTTTTCATTTTAGTTGGCTTTTTACTATAAGGAGGAAATTTCTTTCTCATGAATTGTGTCTTACTCAATGGGCTGTAATCTTTTACTATCATCATTTATTTTGAAATGCTTAAATGATTCTAGATTGGGCCCATGAAAGCACTTTCAGGCTAGCTCTTCAATTCTTTTGACATGTCTCCATCAATTTTTGAGGACTTGCTGGGACAACAAGATATTCCAGGCTCGTCATATACTTTCCTAGCTCTAGAAGCAGCTCTCTAGGGAGCTCTGGTTCTTCTTAGTAGAGAATAGTATTAACTTTCCTTTATTTTTAATTCTTTTATTCTTAATTATTTTTGTTCTTCATACAGTGTTTTTCTTTTCCCTATCTTGTCCTGATCCATTCTATTTTTGCACGAGTACCGTACTGTTTTAATCATTTAGGTTTTGTATTTTGGTTAATTATTTATCTTATTAAGTATTTCTATGTATCTGACACGGGTGAGCAACCACTCTTGCTTGTCCCCTGGAATCTCATGATCTCCTGTTTCTTTTTGACCTCTTTGAATGTTCTTCTCATTCTTCTTTTGAATTCTTCCTGGATGAGGTTTTTAAAAGGTAGCGTTCCCTAGGATTCTCTTTTTGCTCTGGAAAACCAGGCATTGTCACTGCTCAGATATTGCTGGAGGAGAATCTACATTGTAGGAATCCCTACAAATTTTAGGGACAGTTTGACAATATATATCAAACTTATAAATGTATCTTCTCATTTCTGGAAGTGGATCCTGTAGGTAAACTTGGGAATGTTTGTTATGTGATATATACAAGGTGATTCCTACAACTATTGCGTGTAACAGCAAGAGATTTGAATGTTATCAACAGTAATCCTTGTTAACATTTTCCTCCCTTTTTCTATTCATATCTGCATGCGGCTGGATTTTCTTCATATATGCCAAGACAACATACAGGAGCAGAGTAGGGAAAAGCCCAAATGTCAATTAATAGGAAATTGGTTAAGTAAATCATGGTACAGCAATACAATGGAATATTACATAGTTGAAAAAGAATAGTAGGATGAGGTCCATTCAGTGACAAGAAAAAAAAAAAGAATAGGAAGAATAGTATTTATATGGAAAATCATGGAAAATCACTTCAATTTATGTAAAGGAGAGGAAATAAGATGATATAGTTGTATTTGCTTATATTGTCATAAACTCTGGAATGAAAAACAACTAATATTTTATCCAGAAAGCAGGGTTAAACAGGGCAGATGAATGAGTGTGATGAGACTTTTACTGTATACCTTTTTAATGTTTGATTTTTGACATATACTATCTGTTTAATTCAATTAAAAAATGATTTTCAGTATAACTTAAACCTAGTTTTGACATAGCACACACTTACACTTTGTACCTCTAAACCATTGGCCTACAGCACAGTATTCTTAACATAGTATGGAAAGCCTTTTGTCTGTCTCTATAGGATGATACTCTGCTACTTCCAGCTTCATCCTTTACATTCTAGTGACACTGAATTTCTGGTAGTAGTTCTCCACATGTGGTACCATTTTATATTTGTGTATGCTTTACCTATATCTTCTTCATATCTTTTAAGAATCAGTTTGTGTCATCTTCTCTGGGAAGCTGGCCTCAACCCTTGCAAGGCTTAGTTGGGCGATTCAGTCATAATACTTTGTATATTTGTCTATTATTGCTCTTATATTGCATTGTAATGATTAGCTTCTTTTTTGTGCTTAGACATAGATGCCCAAAGATTTGCTTTAGTGTATTTTTTTCACTGTATTCCCAGTAGAAAAGCATTAATGTATGTTCTTTGATGTCTTTTTCTGCAGGGTAGGTGCCATGCCTCAAATAGCTTATAGTCTTTAATGGAGTCATGCAGGAATGCAACTGACATAAGACGGAGTATAATAAAGCAAGGTCATACTTTCAAAGAAAGCCAGTCTTTGAAATAAATCTTAAAGATGGTCCCAGAGTCCAGATGGAAACATTCTGACAGGGCCTATTTAGGAGCCCCAGATAATGTGGGGGTAGCTTCAGTATAAAGGATTCATGCCTCAAGGTGAATCAGGGAGAAAAGGAAAAACAGGGACAGATTGTGAGAGGTCTAACATTCCAGTCTAAAGAATTTGAATTTGAATATTATCTTGTGGGCAGAGTAGGACTATTGAATGCTTTTGAACAAGGAATCAGTATCTGTACTTTCGGGGTGATTTTATGCTTTGTGTAGTGTCTTCCAAAAAAGATGAGATGGGGCACCTGTTAATATATTTTATATTATAAAGTACAGTGTTGAATATGGGATCAAAAAAGGAACAGCCAGCCACATTTCCAAATCCCATGTTTTTGACCAGATAGTCCCTTCAACCTAGAATTATGTCTCATTCAAGCAGTGAGATTCTAGTCATCTCAAGTTGTCATGAGAAAGACAACTTATATGTTACTTCCACTAGCGATCCCTGATAAATGCCTTCCAAATGTTGTTAACTGTATTCTGTTCTGACTGCATTGTATTTATTTCTGTTACAATTTTTTTCATACCCTACCTGTTTTAAAGTGCAGGGGTGCCCAACCCCCGAGTGGGGTATCAGTACCAGTCCGTGGTCTGTTAGGACCGCCCCTCGCCGGGCCACACAGCAGGAGGTGAGCATTACCACCTGAGTTCCACCTCCTGTCAGAGCAGCTGTGGCGTTAGACTCTCATAGGGACGCAAACCCTTTTGTGAACTGTGCACACAACAGATCTAGGTTGCACGCTCCTTATGAGAATTTAATGATAAATGTAATGCGCTTGCATCATCCCCAAACCGTCCTCACTCCCCACCCCCCGTCTTCCTCCAACCCCATGGAAAAATTGTCTTCCATGAAACCGGTCCCTGGTGCCAAAAAGGTTGAGGACTGCTGTTACAGTGTTTGCCTTAATCACACCCACAATTGCTCCCTCCTGGAAACCCTTGTTTTACTTTATGTAACCCACTCGTATAACACTTACTACATTGTATTACTGTCTGATGGTTTTTTGTTTATTTCACCATCAAACCAAACATTTGGTGAATGTTTCACCAAACATTTCTTAGGTGCCAGACCTCAAGGAAGTCATTCTTTGTCAGTTCATATGTTTGACTATACTACTTGATTATCATTAGATGTATGAATTCCTTAAGGACACCTTATTTATTTATTTATTTTATTGCACTTAGCACAACTCATGATACATTTAGGTACTCAATCATATCACACACATCAGTGGAATAATATTGGTTAAAAGTTAGGTTTAAATTCTGGCCCTATCACTGTCTCTTGGATCCAGTGTAGGGAGGTTATTTAGTCTGTGTAAGATATAATTTTTTTCTTCTGTAAAATGGGGGAAATAATAGTTTCTATCTGAATTAGTGTGTTCAAGCTGCCATAACAAAATTTCCTAGTCTAGGTGTTTTCTCACAGTTCTGGAAGCTGGATCTTTGAGATAAGGTGCCAGCATGATGGTTTTCTGGTACGGGCTTTCTTTCTGGCTTCTTGCCGTGCCTCACATAATGGAGAGTGAGCAAGCTCTCTTGGGTCTCTTCTGATAAGGGCACTAATCTTACAAGGGTGAGGGCCCCACTCTCCTGACTTCATCTAACTCTAATCTCTTCCCAAAGGCCTCATTTCAGATATCATCACACTAGGGGGTTAGCGCTTCAACATACGGATTTTGTTACAGTCTTTAGTGGGGACAGTCAAGCAGGATTAATTAATTTATCGAAAGCATTCAGTAGTGTGCCTCTAACATAAAAAATGTTTTATTTAACCTATCATCATCATCATCATCATCATCATTTTGACTTGGCGTAAAATTTTGCATGTGGGATAGTGGAGAAAAATTAGAAACAATTTGGTGATTTTGCTCTTCATTGATGGAGAGTATGTGACGACATTCGTTAAGAAGGGCAGTGTAGGAAGAAAGGGAGAGTTGCAGGCATGCTGTGGAGAGATGCTGTCTTCACTGTAGCAATAGAGAAGAAGATGGTTGTCAACCTCAGGTTTATGGATGAATCCTCAGAATGCTGTGAATAGAAGAAAAGAGATGCTTTAGTATTCTTTATGTGGTCTTTAAAATGCAGTCTTTTAATTAGTTTTTATTCACATCTTTATTTTCTTTTCTCTGATTTAATTGATAGATTGGGTTTTTCAGTGAGCCTGGGAAAGCAGAAGTACCATTTTGATCTTTGTCTATAAATAATACTAAATTTATTTTGCTGGATTTTGTAAAGCTCTGTATTAAATATTTTGGATCTTAAATATATTTTGGTGTTTTAAAATTAGACTATAATCAGTTTCTGTTCTCTAGCCTTTGAATTTAGACTTCTTCTTCTCTAAGTTAATGAGTCCAGGACTGATTTTATTAGCTTTTCTGGAGCTGTTAAGAATTCGTATTCTTTCGTTTTTGGCAGTAATTGTCTCCACATTTGCCTTATAGAGTTCTCTTTGGTGGATCCCACAGGTGGGGAGGAAGCATAGTGTGGGCGGCAAGCCACCCAGGTGCCGAGGCAAGAGACCGAGGACACGAGCTGTTCCAGTATAATAAAATATATAAAATAAGAATAGTTATACTAGATATAGATAATAGATACGATTATATAGGGATATCATTAATAATTAGTTTGTAGCATTTACTCTTTATTCTTATATTATAATAATCCTCGCTCTACAATCATAACCTAGGAAAAGCCAGGCCATACAGAGATAGGAGCTGAGGGGACATAAGTGACCAGAAGACAAGAGTGTGAGCCTTCTGTTGTGCCCGGACAGGGCCACCAGAGGGCTCCTTGGTCTAGCGGTAACGCCAGCATCTGGGAAGACGCCCGTTGCCAAGCGGACCGTGATCTAACCGTAGCCTCAGTGCCAAGGAAAAACACCCGCTACTTAGCACACCAGGAAAGGGAGTCCCCCTTTCCCCGGGGGAGTTTTAGAGAAGACTCTACTCCTCCACCTCTTGTGGAGGGCCTGACATGAGTCAGGCCCACCCGCAGTTATCCGGAGGCCTGTCTCCCTGCGATGCTGTGCTTCAGTGGTCACACTCCTAGTCCGCCTTCATGTTCCATCCTGTACACCTAGCTCTGCCATTTAGATAGCAGTAGCAAAATTAGAGTACTAAAAGTCTCTGATATGCAGAAATAATGGTGTAAGCTGTCTCTCTCTCTCTTCCTCTCTTTCTCTGCCTCAGCTGCCAGGCAGGGAAGGGCCCCCTGTCCAGTGGACACGTGAGTCACGTGACCTTGTCAATCATTGGAGATGACTCACACTCCTTACCCTGCCCCTTTTGCCTTGTATCCAATAAATATCAGTGCAGCCAGGCATTCGGGGCCACTACCGGTTTCCGCGTCTTGGTGGTAGTGGTCCCCCAGGCCCAGCTATCTTTTCTTTTATCTCTTTGTATTGCGTCTTTATTTTTACAATCTCTCATCTCCGCACGAGGGGAGAAATACCCACCGATCCTGTGGGACTGGACCCTACACACAGGATTCATAAGATGGCAGGTGGGTGAGTGACTTAGAATCGGGGTTAGTACTAGCCAGGTGTGATGGCTGAAGCCTGTAATCCCAGCACTTTGGGAGGCCGAGGTGGGCGGATCACGAGATCAGGAGATCAAGACCGTCCTGGCTAATACAGTGAAACCCGTGTCTACTAAACATACAAAANCATTCAGGGCCACTACCGGTCTCTGCGTCTTGGTGGTAGTGGTCCCCAGGCCCAGCTATCTTTTCTTTTATCTCTTTGTATTGCGTCTTTATTTTACAATCTCTCATCTCCGCACGAGGGGAGAAATACCCACCGATCCTGTGGGACTGGACCCTACACACAGGATTCATAAGATGGCAGGTGGGTGAGTGACTTAGAATCGGGGTTAGTACTAGCCAGGTGTGATGGCTGAAGCCTGTAATCCCAGCACTTTGGGAGGCCGAGGTGGGCGGATCACGAGATCAGGAGATCAAGACCGTCCTGGCTAATACAGTGAAACCCGTGTCTACTAAACATACAAAAATTAGCTGGGTGTGGTGGTGGGGGCCTGTAGTCCCCAGCTACTCGGGAGGCTGAGGCAGGAGAATGGCGGGAACCCGGGAGGCAGGGCTTGCAGTGAGCTGAGATCGCGCCACTGCACTCCAGCCGGGGCGACAGAGTGAGAGCGAGACTCCATCTCAAAAAAAAGAATTTGGGCTGGAACTTGGGGAAAGAAAGTGGTAGTGCTTGCTCCTTAATAATAGGAATAGGCCTGGCACGGTGGCTCACGCCTGTAATCCCCGCACTTTGGGAGGCCAAGGCGGGCGGATCAGGAGGTGCGGAAATTGAGACTAGCGTGGCTAACAAGGTGAAATCCCGTCTCTACTAAAAATACAAAAAAATTAGCTGGGCGTTTTGGCGGGCACCTGTAATCCCAGCTACTCGGGAGGCTGAGGCAGGAGAGTCGTTTGAACCCAGGAGGCGGAACTTGCAGTGAGCCGAGATCGCACCATTGCCCTCCAGCCCAGGAGACAGTGCCAGACTCTGTCTCAAAACAGACAGACAGACAGACAGACAGACAATATAAGTAAGGACTGGTGCGGTGGCTCACGCCTGTAATGCCAGCACTCTGAGAAGTTGAGGCAGGAGGATTGCTTGAGTCCATAAGTGTGAGACCATAATGGGGAACATGACAAAACCTCGTCTTTACAAAAAAACAAAAATTAGCCAGGCGTGGTGGCACGCACCTGTAGTCCCAGCTACTCAGGTGGCTGAGGTGGGAGGATCCCTTGAGCCTGGGAGGTCGAGGCTGCAGAGAGCCATATTTGCACCACTGCATTCCAGCCTGGGTGACAGAGCAAGACCCTGTCTCAATAATAATAATGATTGGAATAAAATGTGAAATTTGGACATTACATTGTCTTGGTGAAATCTGTAAATACAATGTAATGGTTTTGAGTTTTTTCTTTATGTTAATTTTATTAATGATTTATATGGCAGAGCGCTCATGCCCTCTGTATGTACTAGGATGTTACCACAATGCATGCATTTGACAGTCCGGGAGAGCACAGAGCTAGAGCAAATAGTGTATCCTAACTAGATCTTTTCTTTGGCTGTAGTGGTTAAAAAGATATCCTTAAATTATGGTTTGGGGCTTTTTTTTAAAATAACAAAAATTTCAACTCTTAATAAACACTATTTTACTTGTGATAAGTAGGCAGGTATGCTTCTGGAACCACAGAAATCAAACTTGAGAGAAAACATACAAACAATTATGGAGAGACAGTCTCTAATTAACATGAACATAAAATAACCATCAGGTGACAAACCTTTTCACAAGAAAAATGATCTGTGCCCAAGATCAACTTTATAGACATTAACTCAAAGCTGTGATTTTATACACAAAGCGGTATTGTAGCAATGGTATAAACACAGGAAAAATTCTCGTTGTGAAAGGAGTGGAGCCTGCAAATGTGGAACTATATGACAAAGGGAAAAGTTTGGAGTGTGTGGAGCTATGGCAGGTGTTTATATTTTGCAGTGTAAAAAATAAATTGATACACTGGTTTACTAATGAATTTATGAACTTTTGGTGAATTTATTTGGAGGTTATTCTGTTAGATGGGGCTGACTGTAAGAAATACTATAAAGTAGGAAAAGTTTGTCTCTAGGACCCTTTTATGGCCTTTTTTTTCTTGCTCTTTCAAACCCCTCATGTAGTGGTCACCATCCGTAGATCATTCTCTGTTCACTGTGTTCAAAAGAGGTCTCCAGGACCTGTAGGTCTTGTTAAGTTGTCTTTAAAATGATGAATAAACACACCAAAGTATTGATGGATTGTTTCACATTTAATTGGGGCTCTTGAAAGTCCAACAGAATTTTCTCATGGTAAAACTTCAAACATGGATATCTATTAGGGGAGATATTTATAGAGAAGAGAGCTTTTTGAGTATGCCCCTTAATTTACAACCTCTTGTCAGTTGGGAAGGAAATTAACATTGCTATATACTTACTATATGCTAGTGTCTGGGTGTCTGTGCTAGGTCATACATAGTATAATTTGATTCTCACAATGAGCTTGTGAGTAGGACATTCTTATTCTTATTTTTAAAAACTTTTTTTTGTTGAGGGGGGATGGGGTCTCACTGTGTTGCCCAGGCTGGGGCACAGTGACTACTCACAGTTGTGGTCATGGCTCACTGCAGCCTGGAACTCCTGGACTCAAGCTGTCTTCCCACCTCTCCCTCCCCAACAGCTGGGACTACAGCTTATTCAAGTTTTATAAGAGATAAACTAAAAGAGGCACAGAATGATGAAGTGACCTTCCTAAAGAGGTCACAGTGGAGGTAAATTGTTAAAATCAGAATTTCAGATTTCAAAGCCTTTACTTTTACCACCAAGCCAGTATTTCATAGTTATTTTATTCTTCTGTTTTACTCATACTTGGTGAACATGACAGTATCTTTACCCTCCAGAATTTCTTTACATGCCTCTAAAGAGATGATTCTCCAGTTTCTTTTTGAATCACCATGTGAGACCATTCTGCTTGTCATTGATTAGTCTTACTTGAGCCTTTTGTGGTATTTTTAGTTGAGTGTATAGAAATGCCTTATTAGCGGAGAAGACTGACAACTACAATATTCAGTTCTAAATATATTGTTAGGTTTTTGTTTTGTTTTGTTTTTTTGCAGATTAGCTAACTCTGAAGTTTGTACTTAGAGCAAGTAAGTATTGGCAAGTTATGTGTCAATAATGGTTGGAATTATCACAGCAAGAATTAACAAATTTATTAACACTTTAGAATGGATGTATTCAGTATTATAAGCAGTCTTAAAATATCCATTCAACAAAGAGTTATGAAGTACTTACATGTGCCGGGGCTGTGTTAGGTTCTGCACAGAATAGAACATGGAAAACACATGGTCTGTGCCCTCAGTGAGAAGGTAGTTTAGGAGGGAGGCACACATGATGTAATTAATAGAATGCACTCTAATAATCATAGTAATGGAGGTGTGTAGTAGGAAGAGTGGGGGCTATAGGAAAGGAATAGTTAACTATGTTTGAGGGACTCTGGGAAAGATTCAGAGAAGAGATTGTAGTTTAAACTGAGGCTTAAATATTTTGACTACGAGAAAATTCATAGTCTGCTTGTACATTTTACATGTACAACATTTGCACATACAGCATTTCCCTCACATGTACATATGAATGCAGTATTTCGCTTGAACATCTAGCCTCTTCCTTTTCCCCGAAATCATACGTAATCATGTAGATTCTCCTTACCCCATATATCTTTTTAGAAGGCTTCTCTCAGAGCTTCTCAGTTGTTTCCCTTTAGTTCTCTGCTCTCTAGCTTTTAAATTTCTCTGGCTTTTGAAAGCAGGCAGACTCTATTTCTGCAATCTTTAAAACAGTAGTGAATGAAGAATGACAATGGTGGTGGGAAATGTGGAAGAGAACAGGGTAATGGAATTAGGTTCCTGAGCACTTGATCGTTTTTGCTGTCACAAAAATGGTTTTCTTCTATTTAGAATAATCTCCAGGCTTAAAAGTGTGACTAGGTATCTCTCAAACACAAAATGAAGTTAGGAAACAGCTGTCTGGAAAGGAACATTGTATTCTGTGTTATACTATTTTCTGGCACATTTTGGTTGTAAGGCTTTTTGGTGATACAAAGGATTCCACTCTGATTGAGCTTACATATACATGCCTATCTCTGTCTTCTCATATACATGCAGCTTCTCTCAGACAAGCACATTGGTGGATGTTAAAGCAATTAGTTTTACTTGAAAAACAGCATGCTATTATGGCAAGAGCTCTGGATTGGAATTAAGAGACTGAAATTCAGGTCCTACCTTGACCTATGATTAATTTGTTCTCTTTGAGCTAGTCAGTCAACCTCTCTTAGGTTTCAGTTTTCCTGTTTATTAAATAATGGGATAGGATAACACCCTCTAAGGCTTTTCCTACCTCAGAAATTCTGTCATTTTATTATTGATGGAGTTGGCTGTTCAGCTGACAAATCTGTATTGAGTGCTTCCCACCTTCAGGCCCTGTGCTAGGTGCAGTCAAAAAGAGACATACAGGAGAGATGTAGATCAATGGAATATAGTTGAGAATCTGGAATTTAAACCATACATATATGGCCAATTGGTAATTCAACAAGGATAGCAAGGTGATTCAGTGTGGAAGAATAGTCTTCAAGAAATGATGATGGTACAACCCAATTTCCACATACAAAAGAATGAATTTGGACCCCTTACCTCATACCACATATAACAATTAATGCAACGTGCATTAAACACCTAAATTATAAGAACTAAAACTCTTAGAAGAAAACATAGGGATGAATCTTTGTCATTTTGGGTTGGGCAATGATTTGTTACATTTGACACCAAAAGCACAAGCGGTCAATGAAAAAGAAAGTATACTTCATCAAAATAAAAAACTTGTATGTCAAAGGCCACTGTCAAGAAAGTGAAAAGGTCTTCAGCAAACAACAGTTTTTAAGAAAGTGAAAAGAATACAGTATGGGAGAAAATATTTGTAAATCATGAATCTGATAAGGGCCTAGTATCCATAATATATTAAAATTCTTATATCTCAATAAAAGACAACCCAATTAACAAATCTGAATAGACAATCTGAATATTTTTCTCCAAAGAAGATAATCCGATGGCCAGTAATACATGAAAAGATGCTCAACATCATTAGCCATCAGATAAATGCAAATTAAAATCATGTGAGATATCAACTCACCTGTTAGGATGTCCGTAAACAATGATAAAAAGTGTTGGTGAGGATATGGAGAAATCGGAATCCCCATACGCTGCTGGTAGATTTGTAAAATGGTACAGCTGCTTTGGAAAACAGCATTTCCTCAAAAACTTAAAACAAGAGTTATAGGTCTCAGCAGTCTACACCTGAGTGTATTTCTAAGGCCATCAAAGTCATATGTTTGTACAAAACTTGTATGTGAATGTTTGTAGTAGTAATATTCATAATTGCCTCCCAAACCACAAATGTCCAATCTGCTGTAGAGTGGATAAGCAAATTATGATTATCCATAAAATGGAGCATTATTCAGACAGAAAAGAAATGAAATAACCTTGATAAGCTCAGCTAAGTGAAAAAAAAAAACTACACACAAAAGGCTACAATATTGTATGATTCATTAATATGAAATGTCCAAAATAGGAAAATCCATAGGGACAGAAAGTGGTTTCATAGTCAGGAGATGAGGGGACAAGGGAATGGAGAATGACTGCTAATGAGTTCAGGATTTATTTTTGGGGTGATGAAAAGTTCTGGTATTAGTAGTGATAGTTGCACTGCTTTGTAAATATTATAAAACTATGGCTTGTATACTTGAAAATGGTGATTTTATGGTATGTGAATTGTGTGTGTGTATGTGTGTATATATATATGTATGTGTATATGTATAT